>NW_027397078.1:1844196-2193336 GCF_003265705.2 Callorhinus ursinus | reverse complement strand
GAGAGAGAGAGAGAGAGAGAGAGAGAGAGAGAGAGAGAGAGAGAGAAAGGCACCAGATGAGAGCGAGTACACCTAACATGGAAGTTGCAGTCTTTTTTATAAACTAACATCAGTGATGCTATCCCCTCACTTCTGCCATTTTCTCTTTGTTAGAAGTCAGTCAGTAAATTCAGGCCACACTCAGGGGGAGGGGATCACACAAAGGCATGAACACCAGGAGGCCAGGATCCTTGGGGACCATCTTAGAAGCTGCCTGCCACATTGCCCCTAAGGTATGTGGGACCCCAGACCAATACTTGTTTACAGGATCTGTCTATATAAACACTTTGAAATGCATTATGAAGTCATAGGTCCATATGCAGAAGTGTGATTTATTGAGGAAGATTTAGAAAAAAGTGTAGAGAAGACGCACTTAGGTATTTGTTTATTGTTCACTCAAGGCGCCTGAAGAATCCTTACAGAGACCAGGCTCTATCTCTTCCTATTCGGGTGTAGGAACCAACTCCTGATGTTCTTTATTGCCAAACGTGCCTAGAAAGGAAAAGCAACTAGTTTTTCACCTCTATGTAGAGAAGAACCCAGTTTTTCACCCCCTTCTGTGTTTCTTTTTCCCAGATGTCTTTTTTATGACTTGCCCAGAGTACTCACAACATTGCAGACAGCAGATGTGGGAGGGTTTTCTCCCCCACACCAAGCAATTCTCTGTGACCCCAGCTGAGTGTCCTACAACTGAACTCAATTCTGACACCATCTACCCAGAGCGAGTGTCACATCCCCAGGTTAAGGGCTCGGTCCCACAAGACTGTCCCGCCCACAACTTCAGATGCCAATCACAAGTAGTAGATCTCCAGGTGACCCACAACTTCTGTCAGATTTGGCTATAAATCAGAGGTTCCCATGACCCCCTCCTCAGTTTTGATTATCTTGTTAGAGCAGCTCACAGAACTCAGGGTAACATTTACTTATATTTACCAGTTTATTAAAGAATATGATAAAGGATAGAGATGAACAACAGCCAGATGAAGAGACACACAGGGCCATGTCTGGGAGGGTCCCAAGCAAAAGAGCTTCTGTTCCTGTGGAGTTGGGGTGCATCACCCTCTCGGTGTGGCTGTGTTCGCCAACCTGGAGTCTCTCTGAACCCCATGCTATTGGGATTTTTATGGAGGCTTCTTCACACAGGCATGATCGGTCATTAACTCCATCTCCAGCCCCTCTCCCCTCTAGAGAACGGGAAGGGATGAGAACTGAACGGGAGGGATGAGGCTGAAAAAGCTTCTGATAAAGTCTTGGCCTTTCTGGTGACCATCCTCCATCCTGGAGCCATCCAGGAGCCCACCCAGAGTCACCTCAATAGAATAAAAGATGCTCCCAGTGCTCTTATCACTTAGGAAATTACAACGGTTTCAGGAGCTCTGTGTCAGGAACCAGGGGCAGAGATCAATCTATATTCTCTATTATCACACAGAACCATGGCTCTTTAGAACATGTTTGTACTGGAAAAACATAGATCTTCTTACCTCTTCGGGTCCCTAAGCCATTTATTTAGTGCCGGTCACATCTTCCTCATGACACTGCATCATCCATTGGGCTGCCCATAAATACTGGCTTCCAGGGATGATTCCTACAGAAGTTGTCCCTGTGCTTTGTCAATAGGGACCACAAAAGCAAGTCTTCTGCAGAGTATGCAGGAAAATGTAGACAATCCTTCATTTTCTGGTCATGTTAAATTTACTGTTTGGAATTTTATGGCAAAAATATGAAAACACACATCTTCTAACCACGTCTTCTCTTGAACTCTTTAAACAATAATCACCGCATTCCTAGAATGAGATCTGCTGCAACCTCAATTGCACCCCTGCCTTCCACACTCCACCACTGGTGGGGAGGATAGGCAAGGGGCCCATGGCAGTGAGAAGAGAAGTCCCGTTTGTACACAGAATGTCCCTTCCTCATCTGGTATGGCTTGGGACCGACCTGGGGTAGCACGATGTCACCACATTGATGAGCAAAGACATGCCACTCGAGTTGTGGAGCAATCATCTCGAAGTCCTTGGAGGAGGTGGACATGGCCAAAAGGACTGCCTGATGCCTGATGCAGAGCCTCTGGAGGGAATGACTTCTCTGGGTGCCAGTGGCAAGGGACAAACAGGGTCCTGCCACCACTTTTGCCACCTTTGGGGGCTCTAGACTGGAGACTGCCCCACAGTTGGAATGATGATGTGTAGGGATTGATACATGGGCCTCCATATGCAGTGCAACCCCAAGAGTTGGCAGTGGATTGTTCAAAACTAAAGCTTTGAATATGACCTATAAACGACGTGAACAAGAGTCACACAAAATCGGTATGTCATCACCATTCTGATGGCCCGGTCTCATGAAATCCTGTAAAAGAAATGCCACACCAGTCAACAGGAGCAATCTCTTGCCAGGTCACCCCCCTGGAACTGACCATGGAGCACGGGGTCAGCACCATAGGTATAAGAACCAGAGTTCAGGGCGCCTGGGTGGCTCAGTCGGTTAAGCGTCTGCCTTTGGCTCAGGTCATGATCTCAGGGTCCTGGGACCGAGTCCTGCATCGGGCTCCCTGCTCGGCGGGAAGTCTGCTTCTCCCTCTCCTTCTGCCCTCCCCCCAGCTTGTGTGTGCTCTCTCTCAAATGAATAAATAAAATCTTAAAAAAAAAAGAGCCAAAGTTCATCAGGGCATCTGTCTGACCCCGTACATAAGGTAGAGGATAAGAGCATCTCCAAGAGGGAGAAATGGAGATCAGGGCCCCTTTGGGTCGTGGCCCAGACCAGGGACTCCTCATTCAAATGATACATCAGGCTCCAGCCAGTCCCAGCCACCAGAGGAGGTTTTAGACCGCTTTGAGGAAGGCACTTGAAAGCATGGGGCCCCCTGCGGCTCAGGTACCAGAGCAGGGGTCCTCCTTGCACTGCCTGTGACTTACATGAAAAATACGTATTACGTATAAAATATAAATTCCATATCGTCTTTCATTAGGAAATTATTAAAGTTAACTTATACTATATTAGAGTGGTAGTTTTAGAATACATGCATGAATTCTTTAATATTCCTCCACTCAAGCGACGATACTTAATTCCCCTCCCCTCGAGAGTGGGCTAGACTTAGTGTCTCACTTTTAATAAACAGAATTTGGTGCAGGGACAGTGCATAACTTCTAACAGTAGCTCCTAAAAGGCATCCATTGAGGCTTCCTTCTTGCTTGTTCTAGTGTTCCTGCATGCTCTACTGCGCTCACTCTTCCTCTCTCTCTCTCACCCTCCCCCTTGTCACCTGCTCTAGGGGACAGAAGACACCTTATTGCAAGGACATATCAAGAAGACCTATGGAGGGCGCCTGGGTGGCTCAGTTGGTTAAGCGACTGCCTTCAGCTCAGGTCATGATCCCGGAGTCCTGCGATCGAGTCCCACATCGGGCTCCCTGCTCGGCAGGGAGTCTGCTTCTCCCTCTGACCCTCTTCCCTCTCGTGCTCTCTGTCTCTCATTCTGTCTCTCTCAAATAAATAAATAAAATCTTAAAAAAAAAAAAAAAGAAGACCTACGGAGGGCCCATGTGGTAAGGAACGGAGGCTACCTGCCAACAGTCATGTGAATAAGCTTGGAAGCAGATCCTTCTGGGCAAACGAGCCTTGAGATGAGACCCCAGCCACCATTCTGGCTGAAACCTCACGAGAGAGCAAGAGCGGAAGCCAGAACCACCCAGCTAAGGCACTCCTGCACATCAGCCCTCTGAAAATGTGCAAGATAAACTGTTGTGGTTTTAAGCCACTAAGTGTTGGGCGGTGGGTGATTTGTTACACAGCAAAAATAGCTGGTACAAATGTTATTGGTTAAAAATGTTCAATAACACTTTATAAATTCAGGTCTCCTGTTCACAGGTGGGATGAAGCGGAAGAAACAGGAGGAAAATATTTGCCTTTCTGACAAAGAAAGCTCTTCATGTTTAAGTTTGTCAACTGCTGGGCGCCTGGGTGGCTCAGTTCATTAGGCGTCTGCCTTCAACTCAGGTCATGATCCCAGGGTCCTGGGATCGAGCCCCGCATCAGGCTCCCCGCTCGGCGGGAAGCCTGCTTCTCCCTCTGCCACTCCCCCTGCTTGTGTTCCCTCTCTCGCTGTCTCTCTCTCTGTCAAATAAATAAATAAAATCTTAAAAAAATAAAGACTATACTTAAATTATAATTAAAGCTTACAAAAAGTTTATTCTTGTCTGTTTAATCTGGAGAAGTGTTTGTTTATGTTTTTGTACAGAGGTTGCTTTCCATAGACACACTTAACGATGCAGCAGAGTTGTTACACAGCCTGGTGGACAAGGCAGAGCCATGAGATGTCAGGAGCTGGGATCCCTGAGCCAGGGATTGGAGGAGAGCCACCTGCCCGTTAGGAATACACATTTTAAACTTTACTGCTTCCTGCAGTCAGCTCCCAGGGCTAAGATGAGGCAAATAAAGTGTCTAGAGTGCAGAATTAATTTTTTTTAAAGATTTTATTTTGGGGGCGCCTGGGTGGCTCAATGGGTTAAGCGTCTGCCTTCGGCTCAGGTCATGATCCCGGGGTCCTGGGATCGAGCCCCGCATCGGGCTCCCTGCTCCGCAGGAAGCCTGCTTCTCCCTCTCCCACTCCCCCTGCTTGTGTTCCCTCTCTCGCTGTGTCTCTCTCTGTCAAATAAATAAATAAAATCTTTAAAAAAAAAAAACAAAAGATTTTATTTATTTATTTTTAAAGATTTTATTTATTTATTTTTAAAGATTTTATTTATTTATTTGAGAGAGAGAGAATGAGAGATAGAGAGCACGAGAGGGAAGAGGGTCAGAGGGAGAAACAGACTCCCTGCCGAGGAGGGAGCCCGATGTGGGACTCGATCCCGGGACTCCAGGATCATGACCTGAGCCGAAGGCAGTCGCTTAACCAACTGAGCCACCCAGGCGCCCCCAAAAGATTTTATTTTTAAGTAATCTCTACACCCCCCAACGTGGGGCTCGAACTCACAACCCTGAGATCAGCGTTGTGTGCTCCACCAACTGAGCCCGCCAGGAGCCCCTAGAGTGCAGAATTTAAGGAGACACTTCAACTAATGAGTGGCTAAATGAAATGTGGTCTATCCCTATGATGGAACAGTATTCAGCCATAACAAAAAGAATGAAGTACTAATGCATGCTACAACGTGGATGAAACTCAAGGACATCACTCGATAGGGAGAACTTGAGGTTGCCAGGGAAGCCCAGAAGGAGCTGAAAAATGAAGACAACATAGAGAAGGCAAAGCTGAGGAATGCAGGGATTTCAAACCCCTGGATCCAGCCTTGTCCAAAGTCAAACTATGCCTGAACTTCTTGGTTGTATGCTGTGGGTCCGGAATTCAGAAGAGCAGCGATAATGGCTTATCTCTGCTCCTCTTTATCTGGGGTCTCAGCTGGAAGACCGGGAGGCCGAAGACCGGGTCACCTGAAGACTCCCTCACCAGTGTGGGAGCTGATGCTGGTTGTAGCCCACGCATCACTTCCTCTCCACATGGGCCTTTCCCCACAGTTGTTTTGGGCTTCCTCACAGCATGGTGGCTGGGTTCCAAGTCCAAGTGTCCTGAAAGAAAGGCAGGTGGAAGTTGGATCATCTTCATGACCTAGTTTTAGAAGTTATGTAGCATCACTTACCCTGAACCCAAGGCATTGAGGTCGTCACAAGGTCCTGCCCAGGTTCAAATGGAGAAGAAATAAGATGCCAGGGTTTTTTTTTTTTTTTTTTTAAGATTTTATTTATTTATTTGACAGAGAGAGAGAGAGAGTTAGAGAAAGCACAAGCAGGGGGAGCAGCAGAGGGAGAGGGAGAAGCAGACTCCCCGCTGAGCAGGGAGCCCGACGTGGAAGGCAGATGCTTAACCAACTGAGCCACACAGGCACCCCAAGATTCTGTTTCTTGATGGGGAGTGACATGGTTCTGGAAAAGCAGATGGGACCAGAAATATTGCTGTGACCATTTTTGGAAATTATAATCTGCCACACTAACCACATAAGATACCAGGCAATTTGTTTTACCTCTCTGGGCCTCAGTTTCCTCATCAGTAATGTGAAGATAATAGGGGCACCTGGGTGGCTCAGTCGGTTAAGCGTCTGCCTTCGGCTCAGGTCGTGATCCCAGGCTCCTGGGATCGAGCCCCGCATCGGGCTCGCTGCTCGGTGGGAAGCCTGCCTCTCCCTCTCCCACTCCCCCTGCTTGTGTTCCCTCTCTCACTGTCTCTCTCTGTCAAATAAATAAATGAAATCTTTTAAAAGAAAAAGTAATGTGAAGATAATAATAATGTCTATAGTGTAGAGAGAGAATCACATGAGATAATGCATGTAATGGACTTAGCATAGTGCCTGCAACATGACACGTGCTCAGTGAAAATTAGAAGTTATTGTCAACAGGGGCACCTGGGTGGCTCTGTCAGTTAAGCATCCGAATCTGGATTTCAGCTCAGGTCATGATCTCGAGGTCATGGGATCTAGCTCCACGTCCAGCTCTGTGCTCGGCGTGGAGTCGGCTTGAGGGTCTCTCCCTCTGCCCCTCCCACCTGCTCACACTCCTGCTCTTTCTCAAATAAATAAATAAAAATCTTTATTTAAAAAAGAAGGTATTGTCAAATATCACTATCATTGAACAATCAGGTATCTTGGTACAGCTGAAATAGGATGTTGTGGGTTGAATTGTGTCCCCCCCAGAAAGATACAGTTGACCCTTGAACAACAACACAGGGATTCAGGGCCCCAATCCCCTGCAGAGTTGAAAATCCATGTATAGGGACGCCTGGGTGTCTCAGTCAGTTAAGTGACTGCCTTCGGCTCAGGTCATGATCCCAAGGCCTTGGGATTGAGTCCCACATCGGGCTCCTTGCTCAGCAGGGAGCCTGCTTCTCCCCCTGCCTGCCACTCTCTCTCTCTCTCTCTCTCTGACAAATAAATAAATAAAATCTTTTTAAAAAAGAAAATCTATGTATAACTTTTGACTCCCCCAAAACTTAACTACTAATAGCCTACTGTTGACCAGAAACCTTACTGATAACATAAACAGTCAATTAATATATATTTTGTATGTCCTATGTATTATATACTGTATTTTTACAATCAAATAAAGAAAAGAAAACGTTATTAAGAAAATCATAAGTAAGAGAAAACACATTTACAGTGCTGTCCTTTTTTATCAAAAACATCTGGGGGCACCTGGCTGGCTCAGTGGGAAGAGCATGTGAGTCTTGGTCTCAGGGTTGTGAGTTCGAACCCCACGTTGGGTGTAGAGATTATGTAAATAAATAAATAAACTTTTAAAAATTAAAAAAAGAAAGAGACACACACACACACACACACACACACACACACAGGAAAGAGTCACGTGACAATAGAGACAGAAATCAGAACATTACATCTGCCAGCTAGGAAGCACCAAAGATTGCTGGGAGCCACTGGAAGCTGGAAGGGGCAAGAAAGGATCCCCCTCGGGCGCCTGGGTGGCTCAGTTGGTTAAGCGACTGCCTTCGGCTCAGGTCATTATCCTGGAGTCCCGGGATCGAGTCCTACATCGGGCTCCCCGCTCAGCGGGGAGTCTGCTTCTCCCTCTGACCCTCCCCCCTCTCATGCTCTCTCTCTCTCTCATTCTCTCTCTCAAATAAATAAATAAATAAAATCTTAAAAAAAAACACTAAAACCTTTAAAAAAAAAAAAAGAAAGGATCCCCCTCTGAGAGCCTTCAGAGGGAGCATGGCTCTGCCAACACCTTGATTTCAGACTTCTAACCTCCAGAACCATTAAATAATACATTTCTGTTGTTTTAAGAAAAAAAAAAAAGAATCGGCAGACTTTTACTGGGAGCCTGCTCTGTGCCAGGCACTGGAAATAAGATGGCGCCTCGGGTAAGGACCCTGCCCCTGAGGAGCTGACAGCAATTCCCGCAGTTAAAGCAATAAATGGAGGGGCTTTGAGAATGATGGTGTGGTGCTATGTAGAAGATGCTTTACGTCCGGGGACCCCCAAGACCCACCCCCAGCCAGGTTTGATGATTCACTCTGAGTGACTCCATGTAGTTGTACTCATGGCTATGATTTTTTTTTTAAGATTTTATTTATTTATTTGTCAGAGAGAGCACAAGCAGGGCGTGCGGCAGGCAGAGAGAGAGGGAGAAGCAGGCTCCCGACACGGGACTCGATCCCAGGACCCTGGGATCATGACCTGAGCCGAAGGCAGACGCTTAACCAACTGAGCCACCCAGGTGTCCCCTCATGGCTAAGATTTATGACAGCAAAAGGACACAAAGCACAATCAGCAAAAGGAAAAGGTGCATGGGGCCAGGTCTAGAGGGAGCCAGGAACAAGCTTCTAAGACCCTTCTCCCAGTGCAGTCACACAAGACATGCTTAATTCTTCCAGCAATGAACTGTGACAACACATGTGACATTGTCTATAGGGAAACTCACCTGAGCCTGATAGTCCAAGACTTTTATCAGGAGCCAGCCATGCAGGCAACCTCTGGCTAGCATGTACAAAAATCCCAGATCCCAAGAAGGAAAGCAGGTGTTCAGCATAAACCACAGTGTTTGTAGGAACAGTTTAGGCACAGTGAGCCACTCATCATTTAGGGACTGGTGAGAACCCTCCCAAAATCTGAGTTCTCAGATGCCACCTGTATCAGTCAGCTCAGGCTGCCGTACAGGATACCATGGACTGGGCAGCTTAAACAACAGAAAGTTATTTTATCACAGTTCTGGAGGCTAGAAGTCCAAGGTCAAGGCGTCACCGACGTTGGTTTCTGGGGAGAACTCTCTTCTTTGCTTATAGACAGCCATCTTCTTTTTAAAAAAAAAAAGATTTTATTGTGTACCTGGGTGATTCAGGCGGTTAGGTGTCTGCCTTTGGCTCGGGTCATGATCCCAGGGTCCTGAGATAGGGCCCCGAGTCCGGCTCCTTGCTCGGCCGGGGGCCTGCTTCTCCCTCTCCCTCTGCCTCTCCCCCTGCTTGTGAGAGAGAGAGAGCACAAGCAGGGGGAGAGGCAGAGGGAGAGGCAGACTCCCCGCTGAGCAGGGAGCCTGACATGGGGTTCAATCCAACGACCCCAAGGTCATGACCTGAGCCGAAGGCAGACAGTTAACTGAGCCACCCAGATGCCCCAAGTTTTTTTAATTTATTTAAGTAATCTCTACATCCAACATGGGGCTTGAACTCACAACCACAAGATCAAGAGTTGCACACTCTTCCGACTGAGCCAGCCAGGTGCCCCCGGAGAGATCTCTTCATATAAGGACACCAGTCCTATTGGATTAGAGCCCTGTTTATGACCTTATTTAACCTTAATTACCTCCTTAAAGGTTCCATCTCCAAATAAAGTCACATTGGGGGGTTAGGGCTTCAACATATGAATTTGGGCAGGGGGTTGGGGGACACAATTCAGTTCATAACACTAACCAAAGGTCAACCTTGCAAGCTGGTCTTTCTAAGGACAAGCAGTCTCTAGAGTCTCCAGACTGCTATGTTAACTCTTTCCTGCGGAGGCTCCACACCAGATTCTAGAAGCCTTGAAATGGTTGCCAATTACATTGCTCCCTGGGAGGAAGGGGGCCTCATTTGGTGCTTGTAATATAAAGATTTTTTTAAAAGTAATCTCTACACCCAGCGTGGGGCCCGAACTCACAACCCCAGGATCAAGAGTCGTGTGCTCCACCGACTGAGCCCGCCAGGCACCCTGGTGCTTGTAATCTAGATTACAATAGCTCTTTCCCCCTGTATTGAGAAAGTTCCTGCCACCTTGACCACAACTATGAGACCAGAAGTTGATGTGTGAGCAGAAGGCAGCCTTACATGGACACAACCTAACAACTCACCCCCAAAAAGGGACATGCGTATTGGGGTGGCAGTGATCAAAACCTCCCTTTGAGAAGTGACATGCAAGGGAGGCATGGTAGACAGCAGTTGATGACCACGAGCTTTGGAGGAAGACAGCGAAGTTCAAGCTGGATTGGACTTGTGGCTCTGAAGCTTTTATCAACATGACCCATGCTGCTATTTAATAAATATTTGAAGAAAGTTTTATTTTTTAAAAAGATTTTATTTTTTTTAAAGATTTTATTTATTTACTTGACAGAGAGAGAGAAAAAGAGAGAGGGAGCACAAGCAGGGGCAGTGGGAGAGGGAGAAGCAGGCTTCCTGGTGAGCAGGGAGCCAATGCGGGGCTCGATCCCAGGACCCTGGGATCATGACCTGAGCCGAAGGCAGACGCTTAACGACTGAGCCACCCAGGCGCCCCTAAAAGGATTTTATTTTTAAGTAACCTCCACACCCAATGTGGGGCTTGAACCTACAACCCTGAGTTCAAGAGTCACACGCTCTACTGAGTCAGGCTGGTGCTCCAATATTTGAAGAATGCTTTAAATGGATGTTGTTTACCCTTGGTGAAATTAACTTGTCAAGTCTCAGTTTCATCATCTGTAAAACTTACGATGATAATAATATTCTCACAAAATTGTTCAATACGTTCAAGGATTAAAGTGCTGCTCCTGATGCCTGACTCAAGGTATGTGCTGAAAAGAAAGACAACTAGCATTAAATATAAATAGGGGATGATGGCCAGTGAACTATGGGTCATACGAATGCTGGTAATTTCCCAATGATGCTGAGCCATCCTGGGGCTGCACTAAGCCACCAGCTTTGGAAGCAATGGAATTCCAAATGGCCGGGCGATGATGAGACAATAAGAACCTTCCCGACCTTACTGTATGTTCTCATGGATCCTTGTAACAAATCTCCAGCACTAACCATGTGTTTAGATTCGTAGTAGTTGGATTCTTGGAAGCCTAAAGAAAAGGAGCACATAAATAAACACTCAATGACACCATATCGGATGGCCAAAAAGCAAAAAATGACCTAGTTCAGAATTTAGCCCTGGAGAAACAGAATGACTCCAGAAGCACTTATAATGCTAAATGGGACAGTTCATAATAATGCTCCAACTATCATAAATCTGTATGTACTGAGTAGTAGAATGGCAAGATGTAAAATGTGTAACTTCAGGAAATGCAAGAAATAAATGATGGAAACACAACAGCAGTAGGAGGCTTTATATTAATCAGCCTAGGATAGATGTAGTAGACACAGCAAAAATTGCACAATTAGGGGCACCTGGCTGGCTCTGTTGGAAGAAGATGCAACTCTTGATCTCGGGGTTGTGAGTTCAAGCCCCACGTTGGGTGTAAAGATTACTAAAATATATATGTGTGTGTGTCTTATAGTCAGTGACTATGGAACATTAAAAATTATTGACCCTCATATTAGGCCACAAGGAAAAGTTCACTAAATTCCAGAAAAGAGAATGGATACACACCACGTTCTCTGACCATAGTGCAATCAACTTAGATTCTTTTTTAATAGCTCAGAAAAAAACTTTAAAAAATATCTCTCTTAAACAACTCTTGCACCAATGGAACAATACACCAAAATTTGCAAGAAATCTAGAATAATAAGATCTAAAATTTCTCTGTAATGAAAACATTACATATCCAAGTGTACAGGGTATATAGCTAAATGGGGTCCCAGAGCAAAATTCACAGTTTAAGATATACTATACAAGATATCGTTAAGAAATTTCTAAACGACTAAATACATCCAAACTAAAATCAATAGACAAGTGATAAGCTGGGAGAAACACTTGCAGTATGCGAAAAACCGCAAAAGGGTGCGATGTTGTGATTTATAAGGAATTTGGTCATTCTTTTCTCACAAACATTTGGTCTTTGTCCACAGTTCCTGAATCACAGCTCCCCAAAGCCTTGGAATTTCCTAAGTGGGGGAAGTGATAAATGTATCTTTTGTTATGTTAAGGAGGGGACTTTGGAAAACATCTTAGGATGGGGGCTGGTTGCTGGGGGAACCAACAGGTGTTTAGAGGGCTGGAAATTTCAGCCTCTTCCCCCCCCCCCGACTTCCGGGGATGAGGAAGGAGCTGGAGATCGAGTGCAAGCACCAACATCAGAGCTTTAATCAATCATCTGTATGTAATGAGGTCTCCATAAAAACCTAAAAGAACGGGGTTCAGGGAGCTTCCGGGTTGGTGAACGCATGGAAATTTGGGGAGAGCGGCGTGCTCAGAAGGCTTGGAAGCTCTGACGCTTTCCCCCATACCTCGGCCCTATGTATCTCTAACATCCAGCTATTCCTGAGTTATATGCTTCCATAATAAACCAGTGATCTAGTGAGTAAAATCTTTCTCTGAGTTCTGTGAGCCGCTCTTGCAAATTAATGGAATCCAAGGAAGAGATGGTGGGATCCTCCGATTTGTAGCTGGTTGGTCAGAAGCACAGGTGATCCTGGACTTCTGACTGGTATCTGCCTTTGTGGTCGGGGTGCGGTCTCCTGGGATTGAGGCCTGAATCTGTGGACTCCGATGCTATTTCTGGGTAGATAGTGTCAAAATCGAGCTGAAATTGTGGACACTCAGCTGGTGTCCGGAGAATTGCCTGTTGGATGCATGCAGTGGATTTGGGTCCAACACCCAAAAGAATGAGCTGCCTTTGTTAATTTATAAATCAATAAGAAAAGACAAAAAGTGAATAGAGATGGACAAAAGATATGAATGGAAAGTTCACGAAAAAGGAGAATAGACAAAAACACATGAAAATATGCTCAATTTCATTCATAAGTGAAGAAACTCTAACCGATGCGATATTCTTTTTATTTGTCAGATTGATAAAAATGTATATGTTTCATAATATCCAGTGTAGACAAAGGTATGAGGAAACATGACGAGGATATCAGGCAGAAGTATAAACCTGAACAAGAGTTTTGGAGGAAGTGCTTGGAGGAAGTTTGGCAATATTTATCAAAGTTTTCTATTTGTATACATTATGATCCAGGAATTCCATTGCTAGGAAGTTACTTTTTATTTGATTTGATTTTGTTTATTTTATTTAAAAAATATTTTATTGATTTATTTGTCAGAGAAAGAGAGAGAGCGCAAGCAGGGTGAGCGGCAGGCAGAGGGAGAAGCAGGCTCCCCACGGAGCAAGGAGCCTGAGATCATGACCTGAGCTGAAGACAGATGGTTAACTGACTGAGCCACCCAGGCGCCCCGGAAGCTACTTTTTAAATTGACTTTTGAAAAAGTAGCCGTATATATGTCTTTAATACGAGGGTAAACCAAAATTATATACATAGCTGTTTTTTAGAAAGTCAATAAAGGGGCGGCTGGGTGGCTCAGTTGGTTAAGCATCTGCCTTTGGCTCAGGTCAGGATCCCAGGGTCCTGGGATGGAACTCGGCTTTGGGCTCCCTGCTCTGGGGGGAGCCTGCTTCCCCCTCTGCCTGCCGCTCCCCCTGCTTGTGCTCTCTCTCTTTCTCTCTATCAAATAAATAAAATCTTTAAAATAAATAAATAGTCAATAAAGTGCTCACTTGAGCAGCACATATACTAAAATTGGAACAATAGAGATTAGCGTGGCCCCTGAGCAATGAACACACACAAATTCATGAAGCATTTCATATACATTATGAAAAAGAAAACCACAGGCCCTAAATGGCGTCACTTATATTAAGGCCCCATCAGTAAACCAAGACTTCACACCTAACCTAACTGCAGTTTCAGCCCTCCCAAAATGTCCTTTAACAAACAGTCAACATGAGAATTTCCTGGTCAGCAATAGGAAATTTACTAATAGACCTCTTCCATTCCCCTTAGGCGGGTGACCTTGCCTGAAACAATGGTTCTTTGCTAATAATTTCCTTTTCTCCACTCCCTCTCTGCCTTCAAAAACCTTTCCTTTTCTGTAACCCTTTGGAGCTCCCCTCTACTTGCTAGACAGGAGGCTGCCCAATTCATGAATCAATTAATAAAGCCAATTAGATCTTTAAAATGTACTCAGTTGAATTTTTGTTATTTAACAATATAAAAAAGTGATAAAAGAATTGAAAGTCTGTTAAAAAAGTAAGATAAAATGGCTTCTTATGGGATGACGGGAAAGACTGAAGAGGGAAGAGACAGTAGAAGGTAGATTTCTCTGAAATATACCATACTGCTGTTGAGTTTGGAACCATGTATATATAATAATCATATTATATAATTATATTCTATTTTACAAGGCTTGTCATACCCCAAAGCAAGGAAATTATTGAAGACTACTTCAGTCATATCAACCAAGTTTAAAAGGCTCCCAGCAGGGGTACCTGGGTTAAGCGCCCGACTCTGATTTCGGCTCAGGTCATGATCTCAGGGTCTTGTGATCAAGCCCCACGTGGGGCTGTGCACTCAGTGTGGAGTCTGCTTGAGATTCTCTCCCTCCCACTTCTTCTGACCCTCTCCCTGCTTGTGCTTGCTCTATCTCTCTCTAAAATAAATAAATAAAGTCTTGGGCGCCTGGGTGGCTCAGTTGGTTGAGCGACTGCCCTCGGCTCAGGTCATGATCCTGGAGACCCGGGATTGAGTCCCGCATCGGGCTCCCTGCTCAGCGGGGAGTCTGCTTCTCCCTCTGACCTTCCCTCTCGTGCTCTCTATCTCTCATTCTCTCTCTCTCAAATAAATAAATAAAATCTTTAATAAATAAATAAATAAATAAAGTCTTAAAAAATAAAAGTAAAAAACATAAAAGGCTCCCATTGGCTAAAGATGGGTCAGTCTGGGCACCAAAAAGAAAAATAACTGCAACGGATTGAAATACATCAACTAGCCACGAGATCATAATGATGCTAAAAAAATGCCATTGGCCACCTCTGGAGGATGTTAGTGAACCACTGTATTCTTCTTTTTTTAAAGATTTTATTTCTTTATTTGAGAGAGAGAGAGACAGAAACAGAGCATGAGCAGCGGGGAGGAGGCAGAGGGAGAGGGAGAAGCAGACTCCCTGCTGAGCAGGGAGCCAGACATGGGGCTCGATCCCAGGACCCTGAGATCATGACCAGAGCCGAAGGCAAATGCTCAACCGACTGAGCCACCCAGGCGCCCCCCACTGTATTATTCTGAAAGCTGGTAAATAAAGAGAGAAAAAGTACCTGACGATATTAAAGAATTATTGTTTAATTGTTGAGATAAGACAATGATGTATGGCTAACTTGTTCAAAAGAGTTATTGCTTATAGCAACATCTTGAAATGGTATCTGGGTTTGTTTCAAAGCAATACAATGGGGATGGAGAAGTCGGTCAAAGTATGAATGAAAGAATTTTTTAAAGATTTTATTTATTTATTTATTTATTTATTTATTTATTTATTTAAGAGTGAGCGAGCGGCAGGGGGGCAGCAGAGGGAGAAGGAAAGGGAGAGGCAGAGAATCTCAAGCAGACTCATGTGCCGAGTGTGGTGTCCCACATGGGGCTCAATCTCACCACCCCAAGATCATGATCTGAACCAAAATCAAGAGTCAGACACTCAGCCGACTGAGCCACCCAGGCGCCTCAGCATGGTGACTTAGAATTCTATGTCATTTCTCACAGAACTGAAAGGAATGTCTGGAGTCAGATAGCCTGGGTTCAAATCTCAGTTCTGCCATTTACTGTGTGGCTATGGGCAAGTTATTCAAACTCTCTGTGCTTCAGTTTCTTCATCTGCAAAATGGGAATTGTAGTACCTACCTCGTGGGTTGTTGTGAGGATTCATGAAATAACACGTTAAAAGTATTTACAACACAGAGTGCCTGGCACATCGTAGGCACTCGCTAAGCATTGGTTCTTGTGATTATACTTGTTGGGGTGTATCCTACAGGAAGACATGATGACGGATGAGGCAGGAGAAGTGGGTAGGATTGTAGGTTAAAGAAGGAGTGTGGCTTTTATGTGGCAGGAAGTCATTGAAGGGTTTTAAGCAACACTCACAGCTAACACTGCGGATTGAGGACAGAAGCTTCATGTCTCACAAGTGGTTGCAACATGAATTTCCTACCTGTGCAATTAACTGCAAAATGCTTCAGGGCGAGTTGAAAACCTCCGACTGTGTTTACTAGAACCCTAGTCATTCCACATACATACAAAATGCAGTACCGCACTAATCCTAGTCTGTCTCAACTAGAAAAAGGAAAGCTAAACGTGGGCCAAGCTGCTATTTCCTTAACAGGAAGGTGTCATGGGCTTGGGAAATGACTTATAAGGGGTAACATGACTCAGGATCCTATGAAGCTGGGACTTGCCAAACTTTATTAAGTCACATTTTGTGCAAGCTATATGTATATTGATTACATAACTGGAGTATGTTCTAGGAGGGTGTTCAAAGCTAGGTCTGATTAAGAGCACTATGCTTCTAAAAGGCACAATTCCAGGGGCACCCGGCTGGCTCAGTCAGTGGAATGTGTGACTCTTGATCTCAGGGTCGTGAGTTCGAGCCCCATGCTGGGTGTAGAGATTACTTAAAAATAAAATCTTTAGGGGCACCTGGGCGGCTCAGTCGTTAGGCGTCTGCCTTTGGCTCAGGTCATGATCCCAGGGTCCTGAGATCGAGCCCCGCATCGGGCTCCCTGCTCAGCGGGACGCCTGCTTCTCCCTCTCCCACTCCCCCTGCTTGTGTTCCCTCTTTCGCTGTGTCTCTCTCCGGAAAGTAAATAAATAAAAATCTTTAAAAAAATAAATAAAAAGCATAATTCCAGTCGTCAGTTTTTATTTTGGCAAATTAGAAACATACCACAAGGGGTGCCTGGCTAGCTCAGTAGGGAGAGCGTGCGACTTTTGATCTCGGGCTTGTGGGTTCCAGCCCCACATTGGGTGTAGAGATTACTTAAATAAATAATTATTTTTTTTAAAAAAAGAAAGAAACATTCCACAAGTTTAGAGAACAGCAAAAATGAACATTCTGGACCCATCACCCAACTCCAACCTGTCTGTACTCATGGCCAATCTTATTTCATCTATATCCCACCTACTATGCATGCCTCAGATTATTTTGAAGCAAATTCCAGACATCATATTATTTCATCTAGAATATGTCAGTATGTGTTTTTGAAAGATAAGGACTCTTTAGAAAACCTAACCTCAATACCATTTCTCATCTAAAAAAATAATAATTTGGGGAGCCTGGGTGGCTCAGTCTTAGGTTAAGTGTCACTATCTCATGGGTCCTGGGTTAGATCCCCAGGTTGGGCGTCCTGGTCAGCGTGGAGTCTGCTTCTCCCTCTCCCTCTGCCCCTCCCCCGCTTATGCTCTCTCTCTCTCTCTCTCTCTCTCTCTCTCAAATAAATAAAACCTCAAAAAATTAATAATAATTTGTAAATAGCATCAAATACACAGTCAGCCTTCACATTGCCCTGATTTTGTATATATATTAGGGAAGGCTTTCATAAGGATGCTATTTACTGGGACACCTGGGTGGCTCAGTTGGTTAAGCATCTGCCTTCAGCTGAGGTCATGTTCCCCGGGGCCTGGAATCGAGTCCCGCATCAGGCTCCCTGCTCAACAGGGACCCTACTTCTCCCTCTGCCTGCCGCTCCCCCTACTTGTTCGAGAGCTCTCTCTGACAAATAAATAAAATCTTAAAAAAAAAAAAGGATGCTGTGTACCTCCATAATTAGGCATGTAACTGTCAGTGATCGCTTTCTGGGATATTATCAATCACTGATGAGCAGAGGTTGGATCATTTATTCACAAAGGGTGGCAAAACGGAATGTTCTGATTCCCTTGTTCCTTCTTCTTTTATTAGCCCAAATATATCTATAAAGGAGAACTTCCCCTGGCCAACTCTTTGGTGTGTATAAGAAAAACAGGAGAGCTGCTCGATTCCTGCCTCCTCTTTACCAGTTTTCAGTATCAAGTGTTGTTTCCCTAAGCATCCTCTCAAGGAAAACCATGAGCTATTTTTATTTAAGGAGCTATTATTATTTATTCGTGAACTTGTGAGTTTCATATTGCTTTTAATTTTAATTCCAATAAATTAACATGCAGTGTTATAGTAGCTCCACGCGTACAATATAGTGATTCAATAATTCCTATATATTTCTCAGTGCTCGTCAAGGTAAGTGTACTCTTTAAATTTCACCTATCCCCCACCCACCGCCCCTCTGGTAGCCATCTGTTTGCTCTCTAGAGTTAATTAAGAGTCTAACTTGTGGGTTTTATTTTTTAAATTTGTATTATTTTTAAAAATATTTTATTTGGGGCGCCTGGGTGGCTCAGTTGGTTAAGCGACTGCCTTCGGCTCAGGTCATGATCCTGGAGTCCCCGGATCGAGTCCCGCATCGGGCTCCCTGCTCAGCGGGGGGTCTGCTTCTCCCTCTGACCCTCTTCCCTCTCGTGCTCTCTGTCTCTCATTCTCTCTCTCAAATAAATAAATAAAATCTTTAAAAATATATTTTATTTATTTGATACAGAAAGAGAGAGAGAGCACAAGCAGGGGGAGAAGGAGGCTGAGCAGCTAGCCCCGATGTGGGACTCGATCCCGGGACCCGGGGATCATGACCTGAGCCCAAGGCAGGTGCTTAACCGACTGAGCCACCCAGGCGCCCCTATTTTATTTTTTTTTAAGATTTTATTTTTCGGACCAGCAGCGCCGGGGGCGGGCGAGTATAAATGGAGCGGTGGCTCCCCCGGCCGCCTCTCTCCGCCCTGGGTCGCTGCAGCCTCCGTCGCTTTCGGGCCGTAGCAGCCTGAAGGAAAACCAGGAAAAGATTCAAAAAAAATCCCAAAATGCTTTAAAACCTAAAAAAACAAAACAAAAAAAACCAAAATGAGAGAGAGAGAGAAAGAAAAAAGCGCATCCTCCTCGGAGAACCCGCCGGCAAGTCACTTCTGCACGCTTCCGGCCTGCCCGCACCTGCCGCCGCCGCCGCCGCCGCCGCACCTCGGCGCCCGTCGGTCCGGTGGGGAGCCGCCCGCCCGCGTCCACGCGCCTCCGCTCCGGCCGCCCCCGCGCCGCCTGGCAGCCCCCGCCCCCCGCGCGTCGGCCCCGGGCGCACCACGTGTCCGCGCTGCCCTTCGCCGGCCCGGCGTGGGAGGAGGCTGCACGCCCGGCCCCCGGGGGTTGCAGAGTCGGCGCCCACCAAGATTTGGCTTCTCTCTTGCCCTGGCTGCTGTAATATTAAACCGCCGGGAGCCCGCGGCCTATATTTATAGAGAAACGCGTGTCCCGGAGGCCGCCGTGGGCACCATTTGGTTGCCTCTTGGAGAGTTTTTATAATTTGGAGGGGAGTCCCCGTTTTAATACGTTATTTTTTTTTTCTTCTCTTTTGAAATTTGGAGCTTCAGACCAGGACAGCTGGAAATTACAAACTCCCAGGGAGGGCCATATTGTTTTTGAGAGCCTTTTGTCTGCGGTTTTGCAGTCTGGAACGAGCTGTCCCTGAACTCCCCCGTCTCTCCGAGCCTGCTCCGGCGTCTCTTAGCTTCACTCTGCCACCTGTGAGCCGCGGCGCGGGCCACGGCTCCGAGAAGAGCCCCTTTTGTCCTGTGTGGTCCCTATAAGAAGTTCTCCTGGCGGGGCTCGGGGTGGTGGGGGCTGGGGAGATGAACGCTGCGGCCGGCAGCTACCCCATGGCCTCCCTCTACGTGGGTGACCTGCACTCGGACGTCACCGAGGCCATGCTGTATGAAAAGTTCAGTCCTGCGGGGCCTGTGCTGTCCGTCCGGGTCTGCCGCGATCTGATCACCCGCCGCTCCCCGGGTTATGCCTACGTCAACTTCCAGCAGCCGGCTGACGCTGAGCGGGCCTTGGGTACCGTGAACTTTGATGTGATTAAGGGAAAGCCAATCAGTATCATGTGGTCTCAAAGGGATCCCTCTTTGAGAAAATCTGGTGTGGGAAACGTCTTCATCAAGAATCTGGACAAATCTATAGATAATAAGGCACTTTATGATACTTTTTCTGCTTTTGGAAACATTCTGTCTTGCAAGGTGGTGTGTGATGAGAACGGCTCTAAGGGTTATGCCTTTGTCCGCTTCGAGACGCAAGAGGCTGCTGACAAGGCCATCGAGAAGATGAACGGCAAGTTCCTCAATGACCGCAGAGGGTTTGTGGGCAGATTCAAGTCTCGAAAAGAGCGGGAAGCTGAGCTTGGAGCCAAAGAGTTCACCAATGTTTATATCAAAAACTTTGGGGAAGAGGTGGATGATGAGAGTCTGAAAGAGCTATTTAGCCAGTTTGGTAAGACCCTAAGTGTCAAGGTAATGAGAGATCCCAGTGGGAAATCCAAAGGCTTTGGCTTTGTGAGTTACAAAAAACACGAGGATGCCAATAAGGCCGTGGAAGAGTTGAATGGAAAAGAAATCAGTGGGAAAGTGATTTTTGTAGGCCGTGCCCAGAAGAAAGTGGAATGGCAGGCTGAGTTAAAGCGGAAATTTGAACAGCTAAAACAAGAGAGAATTAGTCGGTATCGGGGTGAATCTCTACCTTAAGAACTTGGATGACACCATTGATGATGAGAAGTTAAGGAAAGAGTTTTCTCCTTTTGGATCGATCACCAGTGCTAAGGTAATGTTGGAGGATGGGAGAAGCAAAGGGTTTGGCTTTGTCTGCTTCTCATCTCCTGAAGAGGCGACCAGAGCAGTCACCGAGATGAACGGACACGTCCTGGGCTCCAAGCCACTATATGTCGCCCTGGCCCAGAGGAAGGAAGAGCGAAAGGCTCACCTGACCAACCAGTACATGCAGCGGGTGGCTGGAATGCGAGCACTCCCTGCCAATGCCATCTTAAATCAGTTCCAGCCTGCAGCCGGTGGTTACTTCGTGCCAGCAGTCCCACAGACCCAGGGAAGACCTCCATATTACACACCCAACCAGTTAGCACAGATGAGGCCTAACCCCCGCTGGCAGCAAGGTGGGAGACCGCAAGGCTTCCAAGGAATGCCAAGTGCTATACGCCAGTCTGGGCCTTGTCTCGCTCTTTGCCATGTGGCTCCAACTGGGTCTGAGTGCCCGGACCGCTTGGCTATGGGCTTTGACGGGGCTGGCACCGCCCAGCAAGGGCTGACTGACAGCTGCCAGTCTGGAGGTGTTCCCCCAGCCGTGCAGACCTTAGCACCTCGTGCTGTCGCTGCTACTGCCCCTCGGGCTGTCGCACCTTACAAATACGCCTCCAGTGTCCGCAGCCCTCACCCTGCCATCCAGCCCCTGCAGGCGCCGCAGCCTGCGGTCCATGTGCAGGGGCAGGAGCCCCTGACCGCCTCCATGCTGGCCGCAGCACCCCCCCCCTCAGGAGCAGAAGTAGATGCTGGGAGAACGTTTGTTCCCGTTCATCCAAACCATGCATTCAAACCTGGCTGGGAAAATCGCGGGCATGCTGCTGGAGATCGACAGCGCTGAGCTGCTGCACATGCTCGAGTCCCCCGAGTCGCTCCGCTCCAAGGTGGATGAAGCTGTGGTGATTCTGCAGGCTCATCGTGCCAAGAAAGAAGCTGCCCAGAAGGTGGGCGCTGTTGCCGCTGCTACCTCTTAGCCAAGGAGAAACCGATTCAAAAGCCAAATAACCCCTCCTGGAATTCAGCTCCAGGTTTGAAGATTTCTAGCGTGTCCTATGGACCTCAACACCAAGAACCGCAAATTGGAAATTTAATAGGTCATTTTGTATCAAAAGGTCAATTATGAAGCACCTAGACTTTTTCAGTTAAAAGAATATATTCTCTGGGTTCTGCTGTGGCCCAGACAGTGTTAACTTTTTTTTTTTCTATTGTGGGTTTTGATTTTTCCCCCCAGAAATTGGTTTTATTTGATGTACCCGAGTCTTAAGTCTCTCAATAAAGAAAAAAATCTCCATTAAAAAAATTATTTTTCATCATCTCTACACCCAAGGTGAGGCTCAAACTTAGAACCCCGAGACCAAGAGTTGCAGCTCTACCGACTGAGCCAGCCGGGCGCCCCTAACTTGTGAATTTCAAACACGTTTATAATTAATGTTTCTTTTTTTTCCTAAAGATTTTATTTATTTATTTATTTGAGAAAGAATGAGAGAGAGAGAGAGAGCATGAGATGGGGAGGGTCAGAGGGAGAAGCAGACTCCCCGCTGAGCAGGGAGCCCGATGCGGGACTCGATTCTGGGACTCCGGGATCATGACCTGAGCCGAAGGCAGTCCTTTAACCAACTGAGCCACCCAGGCGCCCCTGTTTCTTTTTTTTTTTTTTAAAGATTTTATTTATTTATTTGAGAGAGAGAATGAGATAGAGAGAGCATGAGAGAGGGGAGGGTCAGCGGGAGAAGCAGACTCCCTGCTGAGTAAGGGGCCGGATGTGGGACTTGACCCCGGGACTCCAGGATCATGACCGGAGCCGAAGGCAGTCGCTTAACCAACTGAGCCACCCAGGCGCCCCTAATTAATGTGTTTCAATCCATTGCAATCATAACCCTCGTGGACGCTCCAATTGCCCATCTACAATCAGTGGGATCATCCTGAACTTGGCTTCTGGATCCTTTCTCAGAACTTCGGAATTTTCTGCTCTAACAGAGCGTTCCTTTCTTTCTGGTACTGCTGGCTCATCCGGTGCGCCCACGGGGCTTGAGGCTTTGTCAGAGTTTCCTCTTGGTGACAGTGTTGCTCCAGAAATACCAAGAAGCCCGCCGGCCCTCCTTCCACCCCCTTCCACACTCGGCCTCTGCTCCCGCCCTTCGGGTCTGGAAAAAAATGCCAAGGAGCCGGAGAGCCTCGGGAAAGGAGGCCACCTGCTGCCGGCTTTGCAGGAAACCGGCTGGCTGCGGCAGTACTTGCCTTTTTGACCCCGAAATCAATCTGAGATCTAAATGGCAAACTCTCATCAGACATCATTTCTAGAATTCCATTTCTACCCGTCCTAGGCTTTGTCAGTCCGCCCTCGTTGACTCCACCTGAGATCCCCGCGAAGTTACCGTGGTGCCAAGGACTGCTGGAAAGTCAAGGCCTGGAGGGAAGAAAGCAGCCCCGGAGGTCGGGGGATGTGGGGGGCTCACACACCTCCCAGGCCCCCGGGTGTCCGCCCCCGGGTGTCCGCCTCCAGGTGCGGATCCCAGCACCGAGGCCCGGGGTTCTCAGAGTGCGCTGGGTGGCTGAGCAGCATCTGCATCCCTGGGAACTTATTAGAAATGCAAATTCCCAGACCCCAACCCAGACCCCTGGATGGGAAACTGGGGAGCCTGTGTTGAAGCAAGCCCTCCAGTGGATCCCGAGAATCACTGCACCAGGCCAGGTGTGTTCAGTGGGAAGTAGCAATGTAGGGCAAGGCTTCGGAGGACCGGTCAGACGGTCCGGATAGGTTGGTCAGTGTGCACCATGGACCGCTCAGGGGACGCGCCCGGGCGCTCCACGCGGAGGGGAAGGACAGTTTGGTCTTGTGGTTTTATCACTGATACTGGAACCGGCACCCTTTCTCATGCCATTAAACAGCCTTCCATTGCTTCCCATTTCCTTTACTTTCATTTAAGAAAGAGTGTTTAATATTATCATTGGAAAAGTCCACTCCCTGAGCGCCACGCCGGCTCAGCTGGTGGAGTGTGCGACTCTTGCTCTCCGCCCCGAGTTCGAGCCCGACGCTGGGGGTAGAGAGTACTTTTAAAAAAAGAAAGTCCATGCTGCTCAGAAGGTTTTCAGAAAAGAAAGAACTATATCGGAGATATTTCTACATTTCCATGTTTATATTTACATAAACGTTTTTATAAAATTGGGTTCACTTCTACATATTATTTTAAAATTTTATTGATTCACTTATTTATTATTGAAGTGTTCTATTAGTTTCAGCTGTACAATATAGTCATTCAATAATTCTATACATTACTCCGTGTTCATCAGGGTAAATGTAGTCACCATCTGTCACCAAACAATATTATTAAAATATTATTGACTCTATTCCTTATGCTGTACTTTTCATTTCCGTGACATTTATTTCGTAACTGGAAGTTTGTACCTCCTGATCACCCCTTATCTATTTGTTCATATCATTGTGGATGGTACTTTTTCACTTCTGTTTGTACTGTTACACGATATGCAGTTTTCCAGTAACCATAACTCGTGAAGGCGTATTTTACAATTTTAAAATAAAAATGTAATAATCAGGGGCACCTGGGTAGCTCAGTCGTTAAGCAACTGCCTTCGGCTCAGGTCATGATCCCAGGGTCCTGGGATCGAGCCCCGCATCGGGCTCCCTGCTCAGCGGGAAGCCTGCTTCTCCCTCTCCCACTCCCCCTGCTTGTGTTCCCTCTCTTGCTGTGTCCTTCTCCGTCAAATAAATAAATGAGATCTTTAAAAAAAATGTAATAATCACAATGAAGAAATTAGAAATACAGAAACAAAATATTTCAAATCTCAAATTTCTGGAAATATATCCAGTACTATTGGCTTTATATGCATAATTTCAGACTCTATTCACATATAGTCATTCAATTATATCTAACATATGTGAGCAGGAATACAAAATGCCCAGGGTTCATCAGTATAATCCATATAATACTCATCATTCATCTTGCAAGATATATTTAAGTGTATATGTAAGCATATTCATAAACAATACACATTTTTTCTTTTATACAATTAAGACCGTGTCACATACAGTGTTCATGCCTGCAATTCATCATTTACCCCACGCCCCATATTATGACAATGTCCCTTATAGTTGTTCTCAAAGTGCCTGCTGTTTATTTTTTTATAGATTAAAAAAGTGTTTATTCTAATTGGAAATTCAACACATTCATTTACAAAGTTTAGAAAAATTAGAAATGATTTAATAAGCAAATAATTTACATATTTAAAAATTTTAGGTGCAAGGGGCACCTGGCGGGCTCAGTCAGTGGAGGGTGTGACTCTTGATCTGAGGGGTGTGAGTTCGAGCGTGCCCCTCCCCACCGTCTGAGTGTAGAGATTACTTAAAAATAAAATCTTTAGGGGAGCCTGGGTGGCTCAGTCTGTTAAGCGACAAGCTCCTGATTTCAGTTCAGGTCAGATCTCAGGGTTGTGAGATTGAGCCCTGTGTCGGGCTCCATGCTCAGTGGGAGTCTGCTGGAGATTCTTTCTCTCTACCCCTCCCCCCCATTTTCTAAAATAAATAAATAAATCTTTAAAATAAAATAAAATAAAATCTTTTTTTAACTTTTTAAAGATTTTATTTTATTCATTTATTTGAGAGAAAGAGCACAAGCAGGGGAGGGGGAGAGGCAGATTCCCCGCTGAGAGGGGGAGCCCCATGTGGGGCTCGATTCCAGGACCCTGGGATCATGACCTGAGCCAAAGGCAGATGCTTAACTGACTGAGCCACCCAGGCGCCCCTAAAATAAAATCTGTAAAAAATAAATACATAGGGGCACCTGGCTGGCTCAGTTTGTGGAGCATGTGACTCTTGATCTCAGGGTTGTGAGTTCAAACCCCATGTTGGGTGTGGAGCCTACTTAAAAAAATAAAATAAAATATAAAATAAAATTTATAAATTCATTTCAGTTTCGGCTTTTATAATATTTGTATTTCACATAAAAGTGGAATTATTTTCTACAGTTTCTTTCTAAAGATTTTTTTTATTTGACAGAGAGCACACAAGAAAGGGGCAAAGCAGAGGGAGAGGGAGAAGCAGGCTCCCTGCTGAGCAGGGAGCCCGATGTGGGGCTTGATCCCAGGACCCCGGGATCATGACCTGAGCCGAAGGCAGACACTTAACCATCTGAGCCACCCAGGCGCCCCTATTTCCTACAGTTTTATAGAATATTTCTCCATCACGTTATGATCATTACTCATAAGTTTTTGTATTCCCAAAATTATCCAAAAAATAAAGGCTTAACCAGGCTAATCCTATTCTTGAGACCTAATTGACTTTTTAACTTAATCAGCAGCCATGATTTAATTCAATCTATGTGTACATTTGTTTCACTCTCTGGATTGATTTCGGAGTTTTTATTCCATTTTTTCTCCCAATGACTTGGAAGTTATGTTTTCTATTTCTATTATTTTAATCTTTATATAGAATTCTTTTCAAACTTAAACTTACCTACATTTTCTTTTAAAAGATTTTCTGGGGCGCCTGGGTGGCTCAGTCTTTTTTTTTTTTTTTTTAGATTTTATTTATTTATTTGGCAGAGAGAGAGACAGCGAGAGAGGGAACACAAGCAGGGGGAGTGGGAGAAGGAGAAGCAGGCCTCCCGTGGAGCAGGGAGCCCGATGCGGGGCTCGATCCCAGGACCCTGGGACCATGACCTGAGCCGAAGGCAGACGCCTAACGACTGATGGGTGGCTCAGTCTTTGGGCTTCTGCCTTCGGCTCGGGTCATGATCCCAAGGTCCTGGGATCAAGTCCCACATTGGGCTCCTTGCTCAGCGGGAAGCCTGCTTCTCCCTCTCCCCCTGCTTGTGTTCCCGCTTCTCACTGTGTCTTTGTCAAATAAATAAATAAAAATTAAAAAAAGATTTTCTTTTATTTTTTAAAAAATTTTAAAGATTTTTATTTATTTATTTGTCAGAGAGAGAGAGAGCATGAGCAGGGGTTAGAGGCAGAGGCAGAGGGAAAAGCAGACTCCCCAGTGAGCTGGGAGCCCGATGTGGGGGTCGATCCCAGGACCCTGGGATCATGACCTGAGCCAAAGGCAGATGCTTACCTGACTGAACCACCCAGGCGCCCCAAACCTATATATTTTTTAAAGATTTTATTTATTTATTTGATAGAGACAGAGAGAGAGGGAACACAGCAGGGGGAGTGGGAGAGGGAGAAGCAGGCTTCCCGCTGAGCTGGGAACCCGATGCAGGGCTCGATCCCAGGACCCCGGGATCGTGACCTGAGCCGAAGGCAGACAATTACTGAGCTACCCAGGTGCCCCAATTCTACATTTTCTTAACAATAACTAAAGTTAATAAGTTATTTTCCACTTTAAGAAATTTTTATTTTTATTTATTTTACGATTTTATTTATTTGAGAGAGAGAGAGCACTTGAACAGTGTAGAGGAGGCAGAAGGAGGCGCAGACTCCCCGCTGAGCAGGAAGTCTGACATGGGGCTGATCCCAGGATTCTGGGATCATGACCTGAGCCCAAGGCAGACCCCCAGGTGCCCCTGTCTGCTCTTTTTTTTTTTTTTTAAGTCATCTCTACATCCGCCTTTTGTCTGGAATCAGCATCTTCCAGTAATTCACCAAAATGATCAACACAAAGGGAAAGAGGAGAGGTACCTGCTCTATGTTCCCCAGCCCTTTTAGAAAACATGGAGTTGTTCCTTTGGCCACATAGATGCAAATCTATGAGAAAGGTGATATTGTGGACATCAAGAGAATGGGCACTGTTCAAAAAAGAAGCCGCCCAAATGTTACCGTGGCAAAACTGGAAATCTACAATGTTACCCAGCATGCTGCTGGCATTCTTAAAAACAAACAAGTTAAGGGCAAGATTCTTGCCAGGAAAATTAATGTAAGTATTGAGCATATTAAGCCCTCAAAGAGCCGAGATAATTTCCTGCAGGCATGAAGGAGAATGATCAGAAAAAGAAGGAAGCCAAGGAGAAAGGTACTTGGGTTCAATGAAGCGCCAGCCTGCCCCACCCAGAGAAACACACTTAGTGAGAACTGATGGAAAGGAGCCTGAGTTGTTGGAACCCATTCCCTATGAATTCATGGCATGATACATGTAAAAAAAAAGGGGGGGGAGGGGCGCCTGGGTGGCTCAGTCAGTTAAGCGTCTGCCTTCGTCTCAGATCATGATCCCAGGGTCCTGGGATGGAGCCCCACATCGGGCTCCCTGCTCTGTGGGGGGCCTGCTTCTCCCTCTCCCACTCCCCCTGCTTGTGTTCCCTCTCTTGCTGTATCTCTCTCTTTCAAATAAGTAAAATCTTTAAAAAGAAAAGACCTCAAGATTGTACAAAAAAAAAAGTAATCTCTACATCCAACATGGGGCTTGAACTCACAACCCCAAAATCAAGAGATGCATGCTCTTCCAACTGAGCCAGCCAGGCACCCCTCTTTTTTTTTAATTGAAGTATAGTTGACATATTAGCTTCAGGTGTTCGACATGGTGATTCAACAACTGTATACACTGTGAAATGCTCACTATGGTGAGTATAATCACCATGCATCACCACACAGAGTTATTACAACAGTATTGTTTTTTAAAGTTTTTATTCACTTATTTAAGTAATCTCTACACCCAACGTGGGGCCCGAGCTCAGGACCCCGGAGATCAGGAGTCTGCATGCTCCACAGACTGAGCCAGCCAGACGCCCCTATTTCCTGCTTTTGAAAAGCTCAATGTATCACTTTGCTTTAACAGGAAAAGATTCATCAGGACCACAGGATACTGAAGGTTAACTGGGCAGCGATACAGACCTAGGTTTAAGACAGTTTTTAAAGAAACTACTGCAATCAGTCACGTAAGAAGTGTTTACCGAGTATTTACTATGTGCCTGGCCCTGTTCTGGGGACTGAAGACATCAAAGGAAAAACTGCTCTGATATTCTGCATTCGACTGAATGAGAAATGAGATAGCACGTTGATCCGTATTCTTACAAATTTAATCTGTTTTTTTTTCCTTAACTTTCTCAGGATTTTTTTTTCTTTTGATCCTTGTACTCTCGAAGTTTCACTACTATTTCAACGGCTCAGAGAAAGCATCAAGCTAAGTGGACTAGAAATGTCAGGACTGGGGCGCGTGGGTGACTCAGTCGTTGTTAAGCGGCTGCCTTCGGCTCGGGTCATGATCCCAGGGTCCCCGGGATCGAGCCCGGCATTGTGCTCCCTGCTCTGCGGGAAGCCTGCTTCTCCCTCTCCCACTCCCCCTGCTTGTGTTCCCTCTCTCACTGTGTCTCTCTCTCTGTCAAATAAATAAATAAAATCTTAAAAAAAAAAAAAACAGGACTACCAGAGCAGACGGTGGAAGAAGGGTCAAAGATGAAGGCCTGCTGGACTGAGTCTATGATGTGGATCTGGGAAATCCCCACAAAAAAAACCCCGAGGATGATGTCCCCTGCGAGGGCCCAGGGGATCCTCTGTTTACCGAAGTGATAATAAGGAATGCCATGGTGAGGGGCCCCCGCATCACAAACAGGATGGGTGGTGGCGCTCCTCTGTCAGCCATGGCCAGTGGGTGCCAGTCAAGGAAGGAGGTGGATGGTGGGGCTGGGTGGGGAGGGAGGGGGACAAGAAGGGCCTTGGGATGAGCCTGGGGTGCTCCACCCACCCTCAGGTTGCCCAACACGAAGGTCCATGAGGGGTTCAAGATCAACAAAAACATCTACTCTCTCTTTTTTTTTAAGATTTTATTTTTTATTTTTTTTAAAAGATTTTATTGTGTTGACCATCTTCTTATCTTTTTTTTTTTTTTAAGTAGGCTCCATGCCCAACATGGGGCTCAAAGTCACAACCCTTAGATCAAGAGTTATTGGATGCTTTACCCACTGAGCCACCCAGGCACCCCAGTGTTGACCATCTTTTTATGAGCTTGTTTGCCATCCTTATAACCCCTTTGGTGACGTATCTATTCAAATCTTTTCCCCATTTAAAAAAAATTAGGCTTAAAAATATAAAAAAAAATTAGGCTTCTTTTTTTTTTTTAAGATTTTACTTATTTTTTGACAGACAGAGAGGGAACACAAGCAGAGGGCGTGGGAGAGGGAGAAGCAGGCTTCCCGCGGAGCAGGGAGCCCGATCTGGGCCTCGATTCCAGGACCCCGGGATCTTGACTTGAGCTGAAGGCAGATGCTTAATGACTGAGCCACCCAGGTGCCCCTAGGCTTGTTTTCTAATTGTTGAGTTTCAAGAGTCCTTTCATATTCTGGATTCGAGTTCTCTGTAAATGCGATTTGCAAATATTTCCTCCCAGTTTGTACCTTGTCTTTCCATTCTTTTAACAGTGTCTCTCACAGAACAAAAGTTTTTAATTTTGATGAAGTCCAATTTACATTTTTTTTCTGTTGTGGATCGTGTGTTTTGTGTCCTAAGAGCTCTCCACCTAATTCTTGGTTACGAAGATTTTCTCCCATGTCTTCTTTTTTTTTAAGGTTTTATTTATTCATTTGAGAGAGAGAGGGAGGGAGGGAGAGAGCACAAGCAGGGGGGAGGGGGAGAGGGAGAGGGAGAAGCAGGCTCCCTGCTGAGCAAAGACTCCATGCGGGGCTCGATTCCAGGACCCTGGGGTCAAGGCAGCCGCTTAACCATCTGAGCCACCCAGGCGTCCCCTCAGGTCTTCTTTTTAAAAGTTTGATTGTTTTATGATTTTTTTTGAGAGAGAGCAAGAGCCTGTGCGAGCCAGCGGAGGGCAGGGGTCAGAGGGAGAGAGAATCCTGACATGGGGCTCAACTTTAGGACTGTGAGATTGTGACCTGAGCGGAAATCAAGAGTTGGAAGTTTAACCAACTGGACCACGCGCACCCCATTTATGTTTGACATATAGATCTATCATCCATCCGGTTTTCATTAATTTTTGTATAAAGTGTGAGGTTTCCATTGAAGTTCGTTTTTTGCATATGGATGAGCAATTGTTCCAATGCTTTTTAAAAAATATAATTACAGAGGTGGGTTTTTTTTTAATTCCAGTATATTTCACATACAGTGCTATATTAGTTTCAGGAATGCAATATAGTGATTCAACACTTCCATACAACACCTGGTGCTCATCACGAACGTGCCCTCCTCAATCCCTATCACCTGTCTCACCCAACCCCCTTACCCCCTCCCCTCTGATAACCATGAGTGTGTTCTCTATAGTTAAGAATCTTGTTTCTTGGGCACCCAGGTGGCTCAGTCGTTAAGCGTCTGCCTTCGGCTTGAGTCATGGTCCCAGGGTCCTGGGATCGAGCCCCACATCAGGTTCCCTGCTCTGCGGGGAGCCTGCTTCTCCCTCTCCCCCTGCTTGTGTTCCCTCTCTCACTGTCTCTCTCTCTCTCTCTGTCAAATAAATAAAATTAAAAAAAAAAAGAATCTTGTTTATTGGTTTCTCTGTCTCTCTGCCCTTTGCTCATTTGTCTGTTTCTTAAATTCCACATGAATGAAGTCATATGGTATTTGTCTTTCTCTGACTGACTTCGCTTAGCATAATATTCTCTAGCTCCAACCATGTGGATGCAAATGGCAAGATTTCATTCTTTCTTATGGCTGAGTAATACATACACACACACACACACACATATATATATGTGTATATATATATATATAAGCCACTTCTTCACCTTTTGTTGGATACATGGGGGGCTTCCATATCTTGGCTATTGTAGATAATGCTGTTATAAACATAAGGGTGCATGTATTCCTTTGAATTAGTGTTTTTATATTCTTTGGGTAAACACCCAATAGAGCGATTACTGGAAGGCAGTTCTATTTTTGATTTTTCGAGGAACCTCCATACTGTTTTGCAGAGTGGCTGCACCAGTTTGCTTTCCCACCGACAGTGCACAAGGGTTCCTTTTCTTCTACATACTTGCCAATTCTTGTCTCTTTTGTTTTTGGTTTTACCCATCCTGACAGGTGTGAGGTGATATCTCATTGTAGTTTTTTTTTTTAAAGAGCTAGGAGTCTTTTTTTTTTAAGATTTTATTTATTTATTTATTTATTTATTTATTTATTTATTTATTTGAGAGAGAGAGAGAAACAGCATGAGAGGGGAGAGGGTCAGAGGGAGAAGCAGACCTCCCGCCAAGCCGGAAGCCCGATGTGGGACTTGATTCCGCGACTCCGGGATCATGACCTGAGCGGAAGGCAGTCGCCCAACCAACTGAGCCACCCAGGCACCCTCACTGTAGTTTTGATTTGTATTTCCTTGTTGATGAGTGACGTTGAACATCTTTTCATGTGTCTGTTGGCCATCTGGATGTTTTCTTTGGAGAAATGTCTGTTCATGTTTTCTGCCCGTTTTTTAAATTGGATTATTTGGTTTTTGAGTGTTGAGTTGTATAAGTTCTTTATATATTTTGGATACGAACCCTTTATTGGGTATGTCACTTGCTAATATCTTCTCCCATTCTGTAGGCTGCCTTTTAGTTTCTTTTTAAAGATTTTATTTATTTGACAGAGAGAGAGAGACAGCGAGAGGGGAACACAAGCAGGGGGAGTGGGAGAGGGAGAAGCAGGGAGAGTGGGAGAGGGAGAAGCAGGCTTCCCGCCGAGCAGGGAGCCCAATGTGGGGCTTGATCCCAGGACCCCGGGACCATGACCTGAGCTCAAGGCAGATGCTTAACGACTGAGACACCCAGGCACCTCCTTTTTTTTTCTTTTAAAGATTTTATTGACTGACTGATTGATTGATTTGAGAGAGAGCACGAGTGGGTGGAGGGGCAGAGGGAAAGGGAGAGGGAGAAGCAGACTCTCTGCTGAGTGGAGAACCTGAAAGATCATGATCTGAGAGATCATGACCTGAGCCAAAGGCAGCTGCTTAACCAACTGAGCCACCTAGGCGCCCTGGTTTAGGAGTTTTTAATGCTTGGAATGAAAAATCACAGGCTGGGCTTTTCATAAAGTTATTGGTCCATCTCTGGCAAGGCAAGGATCTGCCCTCACCCAGCAAGGGCTTCGGAGTGGGGGAGCTCCTTCTGTAGTGTGGTATAGTGATGCCCCAACCAGGAGGCAAAAAAGCAAGAAGTATAAGGACCATCCACCTGCCAGGCCCAGGCACGACACAAGGCAATTTCAAGTGTTATCTCACTTAATCCCCACACCAACCCCATGAGGTAGGGATCCCCGTTTTACCAATGAGGATCCTGAGGCTTGGAGAGGTTCATCAAATTTGTCCAAAGTCATAAAGTTCAAAAGTCATGAAGTCTCAAAGCCGAGATGAAGAAAGCCTGGTCTTCTGGTCTTCCCTACTCTGCCACACTGAATTCTTTCTCTGATCCAACCTCAGTGTCCCGTAAGAGGTTCTTTCTTAACATCCATATCCCTCGCTTTGTCCTGGTCCCTCTGACTGAGGGCACTCCAGTCCCAGCACTGGTCGCTTTGGGTGCTCTTGGGGCGGGGTCAACACAGGTCCCCCAATGCCCAACCAGTCCCGGACTATGCTCACTTCCCGAAAGGGCACCCCAGTCTGGGCCATGCCAACGGGCCTGGGGTTCATGCCCAAGAGGAGTACTTCCTTGGGGCCCTGGCAGTAGCGGGTCACCTAGCTGCGGTGAGGCTCCCACGCATACTCCACAGGATTGTAGATGATGCCCACAGGCTCGGAGGACTGCAGTTGGCTCAGTTCAGCACTGAGCCGCAGCTCCTCCTCCAGGAAGCCCTCAGCCACACTTTGAGGGCAAAGCTGCGGCTCTATCGGGGCACTGGGAGGCTCATGGAGGGGCCCCAGTGGATAAGCCTGGGGCACAGCCACGTCACTGCCCCCTTTTTCAATCCTGTTTAAAACGACCTTCTACCAAGGAGTCTTTCTTTCCCGATGGACTCCTCTCCGTTTCTACAAGCCCGAGTTCACTCAAGACTCAGCTGCCCGCTTTGCACTCCAATTGCTTCTGAGGGTTTGCCAGGCTCTGGGTGTGTTTCCATCATGTCTGGGCCTCCCATGGGGCAGGGATCAAGGTTCTTCTCCCCCATGGGACCTCGGGGTTGACAGAACAGCTTGATCCATCAACTTGTTCTCTGACCCTAGCCTGGTTCAGCTCTCCACCCAGTTTCTGCCTTTTAGTTTTGTTGATTGTTTCCTTCACTGTGCAGAAGCAATTGTTCCAACACTGTTGAAAAAGACTCTCCTACCTCCATCGAATTTCTTTTGCATCTTTGGCAAAAATCAAATGTCAGCATTTCTGTGAGTCTATTTCTGAGCTCCTCTGCCCCATGATATGTGTGTCTGTTCCTTTGCCAGTACCACACTGTCTGGGGTATTATAGTTTTGTGGATTTTTTGTTAAGATTTTATTTATTCATTTGAGACACAGAGATACAGAGAGAAAGAGAGCATGAGCAGGAGAGGGAGAAGCAGGCTCCTCGCTGAGCAGGGAGCCTGATGTGGGGCTCAATCCCAGGACCCTGGGATCATGACCTGAGCCGAAGGCAGACGTTTAATGACTGAGCCACCCGGGTGGCCCTCCCCTCACTCCTATATACAATTATTTATTTATTTATCTATCTATCTATCTATCTATCTATTTATTTATTTATTTATTTTTAGTAGGCTCCATGCCCGATGTGGTGCGTGAACTCATGACCCTGAGATCAAGAGTTGCATGCTCTACCGACTGAGCCAGCCAGGCGCCCCTTGGGTACGATCATTTTACCATAATTTTAAAAATTGATTGGTGTGATTCCTCCAACTTTATTCTTGCTTTTCAAAATTACCTTAGCTATTCTAGTTCCTTTATCCTTCCATACAAATTTTGAAATCAGTTTGTGTATAATTACACAAATTCCTGCTGGGATTTTGATTGGTATTGCATTAAATATTTAGACCAATTTGGGGGAAACTGGCATTTTTCTTGTGTTGAATCTTCCAGTCACTGAACACAACATGCCTCTTCATTTATCGAGCTGTTGTTGATTTCTTTCGCCAACGTTTTGTAGTTTACAGCATGCAGTCCCAGTACATGCTTTATTAGGTTTATAACTAAGTATTTCATTTTTGGTGGAGCTGTTGTACATTTCTTTGTTGTTGTTTGTTTTTAATTTTATTTACTTATTTGAGAGAGAGAGAGTGAGAGAGAGAGCATGAGCGGGTAGGGTAGAGGGAGAAGCAGATTCCCCGCTGAGCAGGGAACCCAGTGCTGGACTCTATCCCAGGACCCTGGGATCATGACCTGAGGCGAAGGCAGATGCTTAACAGACCGAGCCACCCAGGTGCCCACTGTATATTTCTTCGGTTATCAATTCTACATCGGTTTCCAATGCGATTGAATTTTGTTTGTTGACCTTGTACACTGCGACCATGCTAAGCTTATTCATTAGTTCTAGGAGGGGTTTTTTGTTTTTCTTTTGTAGATTCCTTGAGATTTTCTACATCGACAATCTTGTTGTCTGTGAATAGAAGCAGTTTAATCTCTTCCTTTCTAATCTGTATGCCTTTTATCTTTTTTTTTTGTAAGCTCTATGCCCAACGTGGGGCCAGAACACTCAGAACCCCATGATCAAGAGTCATTTGCATGCTCCGCTGACTTCTAGGCACCCCTTATCTTTTTTTTTAGAGAGAGGGAGAGAGAGGGCAGGGAGGGGCAGAGGGAGAGGGAGAGAGAGAATCTTAAGCAGGCTCCACGCCCAGCCATGGGGCTCGATCTCACAGCCCTGAGATCATGACCTGAACCAAAATCAAGAATTGGTTGTTTAACCGAAGGAGCCAGCCAGGCACCCCCGAAGTCTTTGTTTTCCCAAGAAGTTTCTGAATGGTCCTTGATTGCTTCTGATCTGAATATGACTTCAGAAGGGAATAAGACAGCACCAAGCAGTATCTTTTCTATGCTCCAATTCAGCATCATACTAAAGATTAGATGATTTAGAGAAAAATTAATTTGTACAAAACATAACCAAGGAAGGTTAAATTATAGGCTTTCTTTCTTTCTTTCTTTCTTTCTTTCTTTCTTTCTTTTTTTTTTTTTAAAAGATTTATTTATTTGAGAAAGAGAGACCATGTGCCGGAGGGGCAGTCGCTTAACCAACTGAGCCACCCAGGCACCCGCTGGAGAACTTCTATTACCCAATTTCAAAACTTTCCAGAAACCTACAGTAATAAGATACTGTGGTATTGGTAGATAGGCATATAGGTTGAGAGAATGGAATTGAGAGTCTAGAAATAACCCCTACATTTATGGTAAACTGATTTTGACAAAGGTACGATGAGAATTCAGTTGCAGAAAAGACAGTCTTTTCAACAAATGGTGTCAGGACAACTGGCTATCCATATGCAAAAAGTCAGCTTACACTGTTAGCTCACACTGTACAGAAAAATTAACTCAAGTGGATCATAGACCTATATATAAACCTGTAAAATGTTTAGAAGAAAGCATAGGAGAAAATCTTTGCAACCTTCAGGCAAAGAGTTCTTTAAAAAGACATTAAAAGGGGCGCCTGGGTGGCTCAGTCGTTGGGCGTCTGCCTTCGGCTCAGGCCCTGATCCCAGCGTCCTGGGATGGAGCTCTGCATCGGGCTCCCTGCTCGGCGGTAGCCCGCTTCTCCCTCTCCCACTCCCCCTGCTCATGTTCCCTCTCTCTCTGTGTCTCTCTTTCAAATAAAATCTTTAAAAATAAATAAATAAATGAAAAGACATCAAAAAGGGCCCCTGGGTGGCTCGGTTGAGCATCTGCAACCGGCTCAGGTCATGATCCCAGGGTCCTGGGATCAAGTACTGCATGGAGTCCCACCTCCAGCCCCTGCATTGGGCTTGTAATTTAGCAGGGAGCCTGCTTCTCCCTCTGCCCCTAGCCCCTACTCGTGCTCTCTCTCTCCCCCTCAAAAATAAATAAACAAAATCTTAAAAAAAAAGACATCAAAAAGAGGGGTACCTGGCTGGCTCAGTTGGAAGAGCATGTGACTCTTGATCTCAGGGCTGTGAGTTCAAACCATGTTGGGTGTAGAGATTACTAAAAAAATAAATAAATGGAAACTTTATTTTATTTTATTTTATTTTATTATGTTATGTTAGTCACCATAAATAGAAACTTTAAAAAAAGACACCAGGGGCGCCTGGGTGGCTCAGTTGGGTTAAAGGCCTGCCTTTGGCTCAGGTCATGATCTCGGGGTCCTGGGATCAAGCCCCAGGATGAGCCCGGAAACGGGTTCCCTGCTTGGTGGGGAGTCTGCCGCTCCCTCTGCCCCTCCCCCACTCTGTTCGCGTGTGCTCTCTCTCTCTCAAATAAATAAAATCTTTAAAAAAGAAGACACCAAAAAAAACATATTAAAAGAAAAAAAGTTGATAAATTGGATTTCATTAAAATTTAAGGTATTTGGGGTGCCCGGGTGGCTCAGTCTTTGGGCGTCTGCCTTCGGCTCAGGTCATGATCCCAGCGTCCTGGGGCGGGAAGCAGGCGGGAAGCCTGCTTCTCCCTCTCCTGCTCCCCCTGCTTGTATTCCCCCTCTCGCTGTGTCTCTCTCTGTCAAATAAATAAAATCTTTAAAAAAAAATTAAAGTGTTTGCATTTCAAAAGACACCACCAAGTAAAGGAAAAGACGGTGCTTGCTTTGGCAGCACATATACTAAAATCGGAACAATACAGAGAAGATTAGCGTGATTGACACACAAATTCATGAAGTGTTCCATATTTTTACAGAAAAAAAGTAATACCCATTAAAATGGCAAAATTAAGGGCTCAAGCCGGCAGAGCAAGTGACTCAATTTTTTAAAACAATTTTTCTTTAAAGATTTTATTTATTTATTTATTTGACAGAGAGAGACACAGCGAGAGAGGGGACACAAGCAGGGGGAGTGGAAGAGGGAGAAGCAGGCTTCCCGCCGAGCAGGGAGCCCGATGCGCGGCTCGATCGCAGGACCCTGGGATCATGACCTGAGCCGAAGGCGGACGCTTAACGACTGAGCCACCCAGGCGCCCCTAAAACAATTTTTAAAAATATTTTATTTATTTGTCAGAGAGAGAGAGAGGACAAGCAGGGGGAGCGGCCGGCAGAGGCAGAGGGAGAAGCAGGCTCCGCGCCGAGCAGGGAGCCCGATGTGGGGCTCGATCCCAAGACCCTGAGATTGTGACCTGAGCCGAAGGCAGACGCTTAACCGAGTGCGCCACCCAGGCGCTTTCATAGGCTAGTATTCATAGCAGCGTTATTCATAAGAACAAAAATCCGGAAACTATCCATATGTCTATTACTGATGAACGGATAAACAAAACGTGGCGGCTCCGATACGCAATGGATTCCTATCAGCAATAAAAAGGAACAGAACACTGACAACATGGATGAACCTCAACAACATTACACCAAGGGAAAGAAGCTAGATACAAAGTTCCGTATGTTGTATGAGTCCATTTATATGAAATGTCCATAAAAGGCAAATCCATAGAGACAGAAAGGTCAGTGGTTGCCTGCGACTGGGGTTCGGGTGTGGGCAGTGACTGCAAGTGGGCTCGCGGGAAATTTTGGAGCTGATGGAAAAGCTCTGAAACTGGCTTGTGATGATGTTGGCCCGAGGCTATAAATGTACTAAAAATCATTGAACTGTACACTAACAATGGGTGAACTTTGTGATATAGAAGCTATACGCTGATGAAACTATAAAATGTGCCCAGTGCCAGGAAAGACGGGCAGGTTTTATCTTGCCCCTGCAGCCCCAGCACCGCCAACCACAGTGTGTGTGGCCGGAAACCAAGACCGGGGTTCACCCTCGCGCCACAGATGAGAGAGAGGGAGCTGGGGGGTGCTACAGCCGCGGCTGTTCTCCTGACCAGACACTGCCAACCTCCCCAAGGACTGGCCATTAGAAATGTGAGGAGCGGGGCGCCTGGGTGGCTCAGTTGGTTCAACCGCTGCCTTCAGCTCAGGTCATGATCCCAGGGTCCTGGGATCGAGCCCCACATCGGGCTCCCCGCTCGGCGGGAAGCCTGCTTCTCCCTCTCCCACTCCCCCTGCTTGTGTTCCCTCTCTCGCTGTGTTTCTCTCTGTCAAATAAATAAATAAAATTTAAAAAAAAGATTTTATTTATTTATTTGAGGGAGAGAGAGAGAGCACGGGCGGAGTGAGGGGCAGAGGGAGAGACAGACCCCCAGCCAAGCAGGGAGCCGGATGCCGGGGCTCGATCCCAGGACCCTGGGATCCTGACCTGAGCCGAAGGCAGACGCTTAACCGACTGAGTCACCCAGGTGCCCCCACACCAATTTCTTAAATCAAGAAGGGATCACAGGTACTGCCAGGCCTTAACACCATCAAAAAGACCTTTTTGTGTGCCTTTGGGAAGAAATTCACATTTCCTCCCAAAAGGTCTTCTGAAGTTTTACCCCAAATCTCCTTAGCCCCCCAGCAGATGTCCCTAAAATGTTATCTGGAAAAGTGGGAGTTACCTCTCTTCTCTCCTTCCTGCTCAGTCTGTGACATCTTCACACCCGTTCTTTTTTTTTTTTTTTTTTAACTAGAAGTTTGTTCCTCTTCGTCTTCACCTAGACCACCCATCCCTCCACCCTCCTCCCTTCGGGTAACCACCAGTTTGTTCTCTGTACTTATGAGTCTGTTCTGTTTTGTTTTGTTTTTTGTTTGTTCCTTTTTGTTTTTTAGATTCTACGTATACCTGAAACCATAGGGTATCTGCCTTTTCTCTGTCTGACTCATTTCACTTAGCATTATACCCTCTAGGCTCATCTATGTTGTTGCAAATGGCAAGATCTCATTCTTTTTCTATAACTGAATAATTCTCCATTATATATATGTACCACATCTTCGTTATCCATTCATCTATGGTTGGACCCTCGGGTTGCTTCTGTATCTTGGCTATTGTAAATAACGCTGCAATAAACATGGGAGTGTGTATATATTTTCGAGCCAGTGTTTTGGTTTTCTCTGGGCAAATACCCAGCAGTGGAATTACTGGATCATATGGGTTTTTTTATTTTTAACATTTTGAGGAAATTCCCTACTGTTTTCCACAGGGGCTGCACTAGTTTGCATTCCCACCCACAGTGCACGAGGTTTCCCTTTTCTCCGCATCCTCGCCAACACCTGGTGTTTCTTGTTTTTTTTAATAGGTATTCTTTTTTTTAAGGTTTTTATTTATTTATTTGGTAGAGAGACAGCGAGAGAGGGAACACAAGCAGGGGGAGTGGGAGAGGGAGAAGCAGGCTTCCTGCCGAGCAGGGAGCCCGATGCGGGGCTCGATCCCAGGACCCTGGGTCCATGACCTGAGCCGAAGGCAGACGCTTAACCACTGAGCCACCCAGGGGCCCTTTGTCTTTTTGACACTAGCCATTCTGATGGATGTGAAGTGAGATCTCAATGTGGGTTTCATTTGTTACTTCCCTGATGATGAATGATGTTGAGCATCTTTCCATATGTCTGTTCTTCACACCCATTCCTGCTTCTCTGGATCTCCGGAGCCCCAGAGGATGACAGGGCTATATTCTGAGATTATGTCCTTCCTACTTTTCTTTTATGTGAAAAAAAACTCTTCTTTCTTTTATAACATGATGGTGAGAAGTTAGAAGTTGAGGCTTTGTCAGTTTGTTAATGTCCCAAACTTGGCAAAATGGAGAGTTGGCCAACCTCTGCCCCCTCCCACACACTCACATACATGGCTACACCTGTTTTTCTTGGGGGGGGATTCATTAGTCCAAAAAAATGTGGCTAGTACCCACATTATATATCTAAATTTTCTTACACTTTAGAAACTTATGTAATATTTATCATAAAATGATTTATCATAGGGACACCTGGGTGGCTCAGTCAGTTAAGTGTCTGCCTTCGGCTCAGGTCATGATCCCAGGGTCCTGGGATCGAGTCCCACTCCCTCCTTGGCGGGAAGCCTGCTCTCCCTCTCCCACTCGCGCTGCTTGTGTTCCTGCTCTCGCTGTGTCTCTCTCTGTCAAATAAATAAATAAAATCTTTTTTTAAAAGATTTTATTTATTTATTTGAGAGAGAGAGAATGAGAGATAGAGAGCACGAGAGGGAAGAGGGTCAGAGGGAGAAGCAGACTCCCTGCTGAGCAGAGAGCCCGATGTGGGACTCGATCCCGGGACTCCAGGATCATGACCTGAGCCGAAGGCAGTCACTTAACCAACTGAGCCACCAGGCGCCCATAAATAAAATCTTTTAAAAAAAATAGGAAAAAAACATAATAATGGCCAAAAGTTGGGTCGGTGCCAGGCACTGCCTCAAGAAAATGGCCAGAGGCAATCTTGGATGAATGAAATGAAGAGGAAGAGCAGGCTGGAGGTGCCTACCACACCAGGGCGGTGCTGCGGCAAGCAGGAATCTCCATCTCTCAGAGCTTAGAGCACTGTTAAGAAAGTGGAGGTCCCGTGTTTGATTTTATGTTTTCTGCTATGGGACCCAGGGCTATCATCCTTCTCCCGTAGCCCCACAAACACATAGCAACAGAGAAAAGAACAAGAATTCTGGGTACGGTGGGATTCAAGGCACAGGTGACCACGAGGAGGTATTATCTAAGTGCCAAGAAGTAAATAATATGTAATGTAACAGTGATGATGGTGATGATGGTGATGGCAGAAAAAAAATGTAGAACTTGGACTCTTGGCTAGGGCGAACTCATTTAATCAACTGCATGGGATCTAATCCCAGCTGCTAATGTCAAAATGTTGTTCCCTGGTGGCCCCATTCTTTGCTTTCTACCATTTTTTAAAAAAGATTTTATTTATTTGAGGAGACACAGAGAGAGCTCGTGCGCGCGCGCGCGCGCGCGCACACACACACACACACACACACACACACACACACACACACACACACACACGAGCTGGTGGGGAGCGGCTGCGGCAGGGGGAAAAGCAGGCTCCCCGCCGAGCAGGAAGCCCAACCCGGGGCTCAATTCCACAACCCTGGGATCATGACCTGAGCCCAAGGCAGAAGCTTAACCGACTGAGCCACCCAGGCGCCCCTCTATCTTTTTTTTTTAACTCTGTTTCCAAAATGTTTGCGTCTCTGGTCGGACTGTGATAAAGGGAAATAGCTATCCTGGGCCCCGGGGGTTCAGCCCAGAGCCTGCTCTTTATCTTGCACACGCCGTGTCCCTCCCCCGGGATGACCGTGTCCCTCCCCCGGGATGAATTTCTGCAGATGAGAGGCCGGGCGTTTCATTATCCTTACACACTGCCTGGCAGACTGCCTTGCGCAACAAGGTCTCTAATAAATGTGCTTTGAAAAACAACTTCTGGAGGACGTCTGCAAGGGAGCAGACGGGGGAGGATTCAGTGGTGGAGGAAGGCCTAAAACCTATGCCATGTCTCCGGGGCAGATTTTAAACACGTGTGAACTGGTTAGTAAAGGAATCAGTTAAAGGGACAAGTCTTCAGCGAGATCCCAGTATGTTTTCCCCTTTGATTCCAATCAGACATTGACTTTGGCTACTCATTTTCCCAGAGAGTGGCAGCAGGAATCTCTCCCTGGCCCAGACTTTGCCAAGAGGGGGCCTTCAGGAGGTTACTCTGCGACAGGGGGGTGGTGGATGCGGTTTCCCCATTAACGAACCTGAACCTGATTTCTTCTCTCTTACAGGAGTGTGAAGGGTGGCGTCTTGGGGAGCAGAAGGGAGGAGAAGGGGGACCAGTAGGGAGTAGGGAGAGAGCTGGGGGAGCAGCGGGTCTCCTCCCAGCTGTCACCCAATCAGAAAGCCAGAGATTTATCAGAAGACTCACAGGGCCAGGCCAAGGGTTCTCTTTGTTCTACCTCTTTTCCCATGCCAGAACCAAAGAGGAAAAAACCCAAAACACATCAAAGGACAAGAATTAATGGTGTCAAATAAATAACATTAGGGACAGAGGCTTCTCAGTCTGTGATAAGAGCTGTGCTGCTCAGCCTGGGGCTGAAGTTCATGGTGCCTTGGGCAGAGGCAAGCCGCTGGTGCCTCCTGGGAGTGAAATCCAAAACTATCAGACCAGGAAAAGGTGAATTAGGATCTGAGAGACAAACGCATCGCAGTCCACATTTATAGGAAAGCAATACATTACCCATCGGGCACCCATCCTCTACCTCCCTCCAGCTTTTGGTCTGACTCGCCCCAAACACCGTGGAGGGAACACAAAATATGAGTCACTCATTACTCCTGTCCTCACATCGCTTCCAGCCTTCGCAGGGAGCTCATCCTGGTCCAAAGAGAGAACCAGCCAAGTGAGGACCGGAGCCGGGAGCCAGGACAAAGGACAATGTATGACTGAGGAAGTGAGCACAAGGGGACAGGCTAAATACACACACTTTTACCTGTGAGTGATTTGTTATTTACAAAGGAGTAATTATTGCAGGTGATCTATTATTTGCCAGTAGTTCCAAGGCATCAGCATCGGACTCTAAAGGTGTCAGGCTTGGGGCACCAGGGTGGCTCAGTCGGTTCAGCATCTGACTTTTGATTTCGGCTCCAGTCACAATCTCAGGTCTGCATCTCAGGTCATGATCTCAGGGTCATGAGACTGATCCCAGAGTCAGGAGTTAGGCTCCAGGCTCAGGGCAGAGTCTGCTTCTCTCCCTCTGCCCCTCCCCGCTGCTCCCGCAAGCATGTTCTCTCTCTCTCTCTCTCAATTAAATAAATAAATCCTTAAAAATCCTTTATTTAAAAGGTGTCAGGCTCAGTTCTCCAGTCCATAATTTATATTCACATGATTGTTCTCATATTTGACTTGAGAACATTATTTGGATGAAACAATTTGTTTCATCTCTGATGACATCCGTTGATTTTCCTTTCCCTAGCTGCCCTCCCTCCACCCTATCCTCTCCTCCAGCTCAGGGCACTCTGCATTCCCATCATTTTCTGGAATGTCTCCCTAACCAGCAGGGAACTCACAAGGGCAGGTCTCCTTCCTGTCTGTACTGTGTCCCCCACCCCAAGGGGGTTCAGCCCTGGCCTGGCCCTTTGCAAGGAAGGAGACTGGGTGGGGGGTGGAAATCTTTGACGTGCATCATTCACACCTTTGTTTAGTCACTCATCCAATAGCTATTTTTTTTAAAGATTTTATTTATTTATTTATTTATTTATTTATTTATTTTGAGAGAGAGAGAGAGAGACAGAGAGACAGAGAGCATGAGGCAGGGGGAGGGGGAACAGTGGGAGAGGGAGAAGCAGACTCCCCCTGAGCAGGGCTCAATCCCGGGACCCTGAGATCATGACCCAAGGCAAAGGCAGACGCTTAACCAACTGAGCCATCCAGGCTCCCCAATAGCAATTTTTTGTAAATTTTAAATTGACTCCATGCCCATTGTGAGGGTTGAACTCACAACCCTGAGATCTCGAGTCGCAGGCTCTACCGACTGAGCCAGCCAGGCGCCCCTCCAGTAGCTATTCCTTTAATGTCTCCCATATACCTGATGCTGTGAAATAAGGCTGAAAGGCTTGCCCACTTACTGCTTACAGAGGAGGGATACACGAGTTCATGAGGAGGCAACAGAACCTGAACTCAGCGTGCCCGGGAAGGAGTTCCGGGGAGAGTGGGATCTCAGCTAAGCTCTGAAGGATGAATAGAAGTTTGCTAGATGAATGGGGTGAGAGGCTGGGTAATGGGAGCCAGAGTTAAGAGGACAGGGGCCCAGCCTTATTTGTGCTGACTCTGTGATCCTGAGCAAACAAGTCACCTATATTTTCTGAATCTGTTTTCTCATGAGTAAAATGCGGACAAAATATCCCCCTTGTCGGTTTGTCGTGAAGGTTAAAGGGGAGAATGTAGATAGAGCATCCGACAGACTGCCTGGCATGTAGTAGATGTTCAGTAGACATCTGATGGAGTAGAGCCTGCTTCTCTCTCTCCCTCTGCCCCTCCCCTGCTTGTGCTCTATCAAATAAATAAATGAAATCTTTAAAAAATATTTGTTGAGGGGTGCCTGAGTGGCTCAGTCGTTGGGCGTCTGCCTTCGGCTCAGGTCATGATCCCAGGGTCCTGGGATTGAGCCCTGCATCGGGCGCCCTGCTGGGCGGGAAGCCCGCTTCGCCCTCTCCCTCTCCCACTCCCCCTGCTTGTGTTCCCTTTCTCGCTGTGTCTCTGTCAAATAAATAAATAAAATCTTAAAAAAATATATTTGTTGAATTTTGATTACCTGGATCTAATGCATTCCATAAATTTTATAGGTGGTCCTCTCCTGCCTAAGATTAAATCCCAAACTCTTGTGTGGTAACTTCATTGAACTACTTGAGAAAAATAATTGGGTATGGAGTAAGGGGGTGTCACCTACCGAATCACTTCAAACCCTCCACAATATTAGGTTTTTCCCCTTGAGGCCCCTGACCAATCCATGGCTCTGTGAGCCACACGAATACTTGCACACCTGTGTGTGAGTGCGCATGTAAAGTATATACACACATTTGTTTGCCTGAGTTTCTGGAGGTCTCTCAGCCTTGTGGTTCAGCTTACCCTCTGCAACGGGGGGATGGATTTCAGTTTGCTATTTCAATGAATATTGGACACAAACCTACTTGCTGCTTAATCAAAAGATGCAATGGAAAGTCTCAGCCTGAAATTCAATGTTCATTTGGGCAGGGACATAAAAGATCCTTTTAATAACATTGCATTAGAGAATGTCTTTGAAAGTCTTCAGCAGAAACCACATATCTTTTTAAGACTTTATTTATTTAGGCGTGCCTGGGTGGCTCAGTCGTTAAGCGTCTGCCTTCGGCTCAGGTCATGATCCCAGGGTCCTGGGATCGAGCCCCGCATCGGGCTCCCTGCTCGGCGGGGAGCCTGCTTCTCCCTCTCCCATTCCCCCTGCTTGTGTTCCCTCTCTCGGTGTCTCTCTCTGTCAAATAAATAAGTAAAGTCTTTTTTTTTAGACTTTATTTATTTATTTGAGATAGATAGCTTCCTGCCGAGCAGGGAGCCCCAGGCAGGGCTCGATCCCAGGACCCTGGGATCATGACCTGAGCCAAAGGCATACACTTAAGCTTAACCAACTGAGCCACCCAGGCGCCCCAAAATCACATATCTTTGTACAAGGAAGGACTTCCCCTCACCCAACGCCAACAAGTTGCTGATGGAAATTATGTATTTTAACGTTACGGATTTGGTTTGAAACCAAGCAAACATTATGACTACTCTTTGGCAGTGGAAAGAGCTCTGTAATACACTGAGTGTATGTATTCAAATAATCAGGCAATTTTTACACTTTCTCCCTAGATCTTGAAGAATGCTGTTCCTACATTTAAAATTATACAGCACCTTCAACTGGTTATCCAGACTAATAAGTAGGTATTCAAATGCTATACTATCACTTGCCCATAATATACCTTGTAGTGAACAGTTCTCACAGTGAAGCCTCATAATTGCTTAAAGAAACCTTTCTTGGGGCGCCTGGGTGGCTCAGTCAGTTAAGCGTCTGCCTTCGGCTCGGGTCATGATCCCGGGGTCCTGGGATGGAGCCCCACATCGGGCTCCCTGCTCAGCGGGAAGCCTGCTTCTCCCTCTCCCACTCCCCCTGCTTGTGTTCCCTCTCTGTCAAATAAATAAATAAAATATTAATAAATAAACAAATAAATAAACCGATTACAAGATATTTTATTCCAATTAGTTGTTTTCATTTCAACACATGGTTTCTTTCTTCCGGGAAAATATATCTTTGGGATGAGGCTCAGAAGCTGCCTGGCCACTCAACCGCACTCTAGCCTGGTAACTATTTTGACTCTCTTTGAAACCCAAAGGGCTAAGGCATTTAGGGCTTTCACAGCAGATATTCAGAGCCTTAAGGAGGGAGGAGAGACTGTTTGGTACCTGGCCTCACCCGGCGCCAAATACCCTGCACTGCTATAATTCTTTTGTAATTCAAATTTTACACAGAAGTTCATCTATCTTTGATAAGACTATTACTACTTTTTCAGGAAAAAAAAGCTTTGAAAAGATGAATTTTTTTCCTTTTTTGTTAAATCCCTGCCCCCCAAATGTCCCAGCTGTGCAATCCTGCCCCACCCCACCCCACTGTGTAGCTAAGCCCCCATGCCCAGCCTCCTGAATATTTGTAAACATTGACAAAATATCTTTCAGTCACAAATAAAAAAAAATCATAAGTGAAAAAATAGCTTTAAGAGATTTTGCTTCGATTTTAAAAGACCATCGGTGGCCAAAAATATACATTTTAAAGCTTCCTGACTTAACTTGCAGGACTCAGGCAAGTTATGCTAACACTATGCATATGTGCATATTTATCCCCAATTTCCTGAAAGTTCCATTGATCATAAGATTATAAACACACACGCATTGTTTTCCCATAGTTGCCAAACCTAGCAAATAGACACAAAACAACTTTTTTTCTCAAGTCTAAACTGGGTTTGCTGGTGAAGAAATTCGTGTAATTGAAAGGGCTGCCAGCATAATAATGCGAGCCACATTTATTGGAGGTTTTCTTTCAGCATTTTATTTTTTGCAAATGGGCTCATTCTTTTATTCATAAGCTGAAGTTTTTCTTTTGTTCCCCTCCATCTTCTTCAATCATATCACTTTGGGGTGTATTTCTGGAAAGAGACTGTAGAGCTATTGCATGTTGGGCTACACCATACTATAACCATTAGGGCTAGATCCCAAACAAATACAATGCACCTCCTACCAACATTGGCCCTTGGGTGAAGATATTAAACCGAAGTATGTGTGTTACAAACCCAGCCACCATCAGAAACATTCAGGGATGACAAAGTACCCACACTTTAACCTAACCTTTGATTTGTTCTACCCAGCACCCCAAGCTCCCATATACACACTTAAAATAATGATCAGAGCTGATGCAAAAGCAGTGCAGGCAGTGCTGAGCATAAATTTGGAGTTTCCAAGCAAACTAAAGGAAATTTGCCCCTACCTGGTGAAGGCAGAGGGCTCAGGGCCCAGGCCTCCTAAAATTGAGGGCACCATGTGAAATTATCAAATTACTTGCCTTTGAGCATGTGACTGACCCAGGACAGTGAACTGAGGTCCCACTCCTCCATTTACATCATCTATATGCCTATGAATCATGTACTTATAGTTATTTATATGTATTTTATAATGCACGTAATATATACTTATATTTTAATTTACATACATATATAATGCAAACATTGCCAACTTTAAAGCAGGTAACTGGCTGTATCACCTACGATGTATATTAAATAATACATATCAATCGCCAACAATCCTGTCCCCTCTGGCCGGGCCTAATGCTCCAAAACCATTGCTTTGTGCATCGAAAACTGGGGAAAGTATTTATTCTCTTAAACACACTTTGTCAGATCCCTCGCCAGGAGGGACCTTAACCGCTGTAAACTTTGTACCCGTTTGTCAGAGGAGTAAAATTAATAACTTTAGTACATTGAATCCAAAGACCGTAAAACGTCCACTCTGCAATTTATGGTATTTAGGGAGAGCCAGACAGCCCACCTACGCCCGTCCTACTGCGGCGTAATTTTATTAAACTAACTTCTGAGTAGTTCCTGGAGTAGTTCCTAGAACCCAAACTCAAAGAACGCCTTCGATTTTGTGTTAACTAGAGAATAAAGGAATGCAAGAAACCTGGGGTGCAGGCACGAAAACCCTACTAGGTTTGTTAGACTTTACAATTTCGAGGTTACACGGAGCGCCACGCCCCGGTGGGTCATCTCACTAACCCCCAAGGGGAGGCACCCCCTCCTGCCCGTTCTTACAGGTGAACCCCTCTGAGCCCCGGGCGCGGTATCCGAGCCCGCGATGCGAAACCTCCCACAGCCTCGCTTTAGCGGCCCGGCACCGCGGTCTGGCATCCACTGCACATGCTCCGAGCGCGTGACCAATGGGAGCCCGGCGCGAGAGAGCGGAGGCGGGCCGTGTTTGTCTCCGAGGCCCAGGGAGAATGCGGCCATCGACCAATCAGAGCCCACGGCAGTCTCCGAGCCGGCTCTCTGCACCCCTGAGCCTACTGGGGGCTCGGGTACACTGACAGCGGCTTCTAGGGAATGGAGGGGGGCGGTGAGAGTGGTTAAGATGGCGGATGTGAGTGAGGCCGAGGGCGCGACCAGAGCGTGAGGCACGCCCGAGGCGGGTGGGAGTCGGGAGGACCGGACGGGAATCTAGGGACAAGCCAGATGGTGACATGCCCTCTCTATTACGGATTGAGGCAGCTGTCGCAGTCCTCCCCCACGAACAAATGGTATGTTGTGAGGTGGCCGTCCCCTTCCTAGTGGTACGGTCCTGGGCGGACTGTTCCATTTCGCGTTCCTCCCCACGCCCCTCTGTGGTCCGTTCCAGGCGGCGGTGTTAACCTTCCTGGGGGTCCACACGGCCAAGGGTGTGAGCTGCCCTTGGGACACGCAGACCGGAACGCGGATACTCCAGGAGTCACACACATGGGGATTTGGACCCTCAAGGGGTCACACACGCTCGGTGTGCACAATTCTGGTGTCACAGACTAGGGAAGGGACACGGGGTCACAAACATTGCGGTCTAGGGAAGTAGCGAGCACCTGTCTAGGGAGAGTTGGTGACTTTGAGGGGGTGGGCAGTGTAGGGACTAGAAGGGGACCTTTGGCTCCCCGGCTGGCCCGAGGTTAGCAGCCACAAACCTAGAAGGGAAGGGGAGGGCTGGCTGGCAGTTTTCCTGTGCAGGTTCGGGGAGTAGGACAGGAAGCAAGTGGTGGGTGGGACCTCCGAGGTTGCCAGGGAGGGCTCCAGGACCACGTGACGGCCCTGGAGGAGTCCGGCTGCCCCCCCCCCCACATCTCTGAGATGGTCTTTGCAGCAAGGGAAGGTAGAGAAAGGGCAGTGGGAAGGTGGTCAGGTGTTCTGGGTCTCACCATCCACCAAGGGCGGTGGGACCTGAAAGTGGTATGGAGGAGGGTGAGGAGAAGATTGGAGCAGGGCTGAGGGATGAGAGTTCATTCATCCAAGTTACTCAGCTATTTCAGAAAAACAACAATAATGCATAATTACAACATGGCCTAATCACTTTGCATGAATTATCTTATTTAGCCTTCCCAACAACCTTAACTGCTATTATCTTCACTTTATGGATGAGAAAAGGGAGGCACTGCGAGGCTCCCAGACTTTTATTTATTTATTTATTATAAATTTTATTTATTTATTTGACAGAGAGCACAAGTAGGCAGAGAGGCAGGCAGAGGGAGAGGGAGAGGCAGGCTCTCCGCTCAGCGGAGAGCCAGACGTGGGGCTCGATCCCAGGACCCTGGGACCATGACCTGAGCCGAAGGCAGACGCTTAATGACTGAGCCACCCAGGCGCCCCAAGGCTCCCAGACTTTAAACAGCCCTAAGTGGGGGCGCCTGGGTGGCTCAGTTGGTTAAGCATCTGGCTTCAGCTCAGGTCATGATCCCAGGGTCCTAGGATCACCCCTTGGAACAAGAATGGTCCCGCATCCCTCTCCCTGCTCAGTGGGGAGTCTGCTTCTCCCTCTCCCTCTGCCTCCCACCCCCGCTTGTATACACACACTCTCCCTCTCAACAAATAAATAAAATATTTAAAGGAAAAAAAAAAACAGCTCATAAGTGGCACAGCCAGAGCCAGAATGTAGGGTCCAGAATTTGTGGTTCTAACCACTGAGCCATTTTTTTGCTTTTTTATTAAAGTAAGCTCTCCGCCCAACGTGGGGCTTGAACTCATGACTCTGAGATCAAGAGTCACATGCTCGGGCGCCTGGGTGGCTCAGTTGGTTAAGCAACTGCCTTCGGCTCAGGTCATGATCCAGGAGTCCCGGGATCGAGTCCCACATGGGGCTCCCTGCTCAGCGGGGAGTCTGCTTCTCCCTCTGACCCTCCTCCTTCTCATGTGCTCCCTCCCTCTCTCTCTCTCTCTCTCTCTCATTCTCTCAAATAAATAAATAAAATCTTTAAAAAAAAAAAGTCACATGCTCGACTAACTGAGCCAGCCCGGTGCCCCGCCACTGAGCCATTCTTATCTTTCCAGGTGTCTCTGCTTTTCTGTGTGCCCCCATCCTCCCTCCACCCCCACCAGAACTAGAAATCAGCTCCCCTCCTGAGCACCCCTAAGAAAGCACCCATTTGCCCATAGCGTCCATGAACGGTTTAGACACCTCTGTGAGAGAGAATGGCCCCTGCACTGAGTTCTTTTCTTCCCCCTTTCCCCAGGCTGGGGCGGGGGGGTGGGGGTGGAGGATGAAGAGAGGGCAGTAAATCACAGCACAGATAGCTGGACTGTAGGATGATTAGTCCACAAATACTGATTGAACAGCGTGCAGGGTCTTGTGCCTTGTGCCAGGGTGGTGGGCATACGGCGATGAACAAGACAGACAAGAGTCACGTTCCTTCCTGGTACCTGGGGGGTGTGTTTTAGAAATTCCCGGTTGGCCGAGTTTGGTTGTCACAATGACGGGGGTGCTCCGGCATTGAATGGGCAGGGGCCTAGGATGCGGGGGGACAGCCCCACACCACCGAGACTTGTCATGTACCTGAATGTCATTCCAGGATGGTCAAAGGATTGGGTCAGAGGGTTGGGCACTGCTGCTTCCTTCCGCCTACCCGAAGGAGCACTCCTCAGTCTGGGGTCCAGAGGACCACGGGAGGCGGGGGGGGGGGGGGGGGGGGGGGGGGAAGTGGAGGAGAAAGATGGCGTGGCAAAGAAAATGTTGCCATCTTGGCCTCAGTTTGGTCCTAGAGGACAGCAGTAGGACCCTACATTTGCCTACGTCTCTTCTGTGGACTCAGTCGTGCGGTAGGACCAAAGTGAGGAAGATAACCCCATGTCTTATCACTGACGGTGTCTTATTCCCTACTCAGGGCCTGAGGTGTGGCAGTCAGGATCTTGTAGGCAATCTCCTCTCAGAATAAAGCAAAATAAGCGCAGGATATAAACAGGAAATGGTTCTCCATCTGGTGACCCCGGGGCAGGGGGTTGGGGGGGCTGTGGCAGGAGGAGGTGGCGGAGGGACATCAGGATGGTCTAAGTTACTGGGTATATCCTGGTTCTTGGGGCTTTCTGGGTATTCACTGGCTTACTGAGAAGTAAGCTGGAACTACTGCTCCCAGCTGTGGTGGGCTGACTCATATTCGACCTACCCTCCTGCTGAGAACCATAAAAGCTATATTAAGGTTCTTGTTCTTTTTAAATCTATTTGAAGACCCTGGAGAGCACATTACCTTTAAGGTCATCACGTCACCAAAGACTGTCATCCAGTGCAGAAAAGCAAGAACCGATGGGGATACATAAAAGTGAAATAAGCCAGCTCCCCATTCCTTATGCAGGTCAACAAAGTAATTCAATAATTTGGATAATCTGAAAAATTATTACCAAATCACTATATTCCAGGGTGGGGAAACTCATTCTGTTAGGGACTAAAATAACAAAACTCTAGTTTTTTTTAGTTAGAGAAGAGTAAACATTTTCTTTTTTTTTTTTTTAAAGATTTTATTTATTTATTTGAGAGAGAGAGAATGAGAGATAGAGAGCACGAGAGGGAAGAGGGTCAGAGGGAGAAGCAGACTCCCCGCCAAGCAGGGAGCCCGATGCGGGACTCGATCCCGGGACTCCAGGATCATGACCTGAGCCGAAGGCAGTCGCCTAACCAACTGAGCCACCCAGGCGCCCAAGAGTATACATTTTCAACCTGTCTGCTACTTAGAAGCACAGGAAATATATAACTTTTTAAAAGAAGATTTATTTGTGGGCACCTGGGTGGCTCAGTCGGTTAAGCATCTGTCTTTGGCTCAGGTCAGGATCCCAGGGTCCTAGGATCGAGCCCCACATCGGGCTCCCTGCTCCATGGGGAGCCTGCTTCTCCCTCTGCCACTCCCCCTGCTTGTGGTCTCTCTGTCTTTCTCTGTCAAATAAATAAAGAAATAAAAATCTTAAAATTTTTTTAAAGATTTATTTATTTATTTGAGAGAGAGAGAGAAGCAGAGGGAGAGAGAAACTTCAGCTGACCTCGAACTGAGTGTGGAGCCCTACACGGAGCTCGATCCCATGACCCTGAGATTACCACCTGAGCCGAAACCAAGAGTCGGACGCTCAACCGACTGCACCACTGAGGCACCCCAGAAATATATAACTTTTAAATGTTATTTTATTTTTTTTAAAGATTTTCTTTATTTTTTTGAGAGAGAGAGAGCATGAGTGGGGAGAGGGTCAGAGGGAGAAGCATACTCCCCGCTGAGCAGGGAGCCTGATGCGGGACTGATTCCGGGACTCCGGCATCATGACCTGAGCTGAAGGCAGTCGCTCAACCAGCTAAGCCTCCCAGGCGCCCAGAACTTTTAAATGTTAATGCAAATGTAGCAGAGGCTTAAGGCCCCCTGGTATAGACTTAAGGGAGACAGATCTAGGGGCAGAGAAAGAAGGAAGAGGAAGGTGGAGAACAAAAGGCAGAGAAAGAGCAGAAGAATTTTGTCTCTGCCCCCATGTGACGCTTGACAGATTAGGAATCACTTCTCACATATTTGGCCTCCACTCCACCATTCACGAGCCGGGTGATCTTGGGCAAGTTAGCTTACTTCCCTGGGCCTCAACTTCCCTATCAGTAAAATGGGGATAAGAGTAGTGTTTACCTCATGGGGTCATCTGTGAAGGTGAAACGAGTTAATAAATGTAAGGCACTTAGAAAAATTTCAGAAAACACTAAATCAAATTAGACACTAATCCCTCATTGATTCCTTCAGTAAACGTTTATTGAGTGTCTAGTTTGTGCCAGATACTGGAGATAGGCTTGGCACCCAGCAGGAGCACAATGAGCAGTATAAAAATGAATGAATGCAATGGCTTTTTTTTTTTAAGATTTTATTTATTTATTTGAGAGAGAGAGACACAGCGAGAGAGGGAACACAAGCAGGGAGAGTGGGAGAGGAGAAGCAGGCTTCCCGCCGAGCAGGGAGCCTGACGCAGGGCTCGATCCCAGGACCTGGGATCATGACCTGAGCCGAAGGCAGACGATTAACGACAGCCACCCAGGTGCCCCAGCAATGGCTTTTTTAAAAATTTATTTTTATTTATACTGTCAGAGAGAGACAGCGCAAGCAGGGGAAGCAGCAGGTAGAGGGAGAAGCAGGCTCCCTGCTGAGCAAGGAGCCCGATGTGGGGCTCGATCCCAGGACGCTGGGATCGTGACCTGAGCCGAAGCAGATGCTGAACTGACTGAGCCAGCCAGGCGTCCCTGCAATAGTTTTTTTAAGGAACAAAGCAGGGCCTTGCCCCACGAACAGGCTGGAAGGCGCTACAGGCCCGGAGGTACGAAATTGCCTGGTGAATTGTGGGTTCCAGAAGCTGAGTTGTGAGTTGTGCTGTATGTGGCCGAGAGCTTCATGTCCCCAAACGGTAAACCGAGGCCCAAGGAGGCATGAGGACTGAGCTAGCATCCACTTGGGGGAAGAGCCTGGCATAATCTGGTCAAGTCAGTGATAGGCAAGCCCTACAAGCGATGTTCTGACCTCTGTAAATATTGACCCATTTAAATCCTCCTAACAAAATGGCCAACAGACACATGAAAAAGTGCTCAACATCGCTCGGCATCAGGGAAATCCAAATCAAAACCTCAATGAGATACCACCTCACACCAGTCAGAATGGCTAAAATTAACAAGTCAGGAAACGACAGATGCTGGCGGGGATGCGGAGAAAGGGGAACCCTCCTACACTGTTGGTGGGAATGCAAGCTGGTGCAACCACTCTGGAAAACAGTATGGAGGTTCCTCAAAAGGTTGAAAATAGGGCGCCTGGGTAGCTCAGTTGGTTAAGCGACTACCTTCGGCTCGGATCGTGATCCCGGAATCCTGGGATCAAGTCCCACATCAGGATCCTGGCTCAGCGGGGAGCCTGCTTCTCCCTCTGGCCCTCTCCCCTCTCATGCTGTTTATCTCTCTCTCTCAAATAAATAAATAAAATCTTAAAAAAAAAAGTTGAAAATAGAGCTACCGTACGATCCAGCAATTGCCCTACTGGGTATTTACCCCAAAGATACAAATGTAGGGATCCTAAGGGGTACGTGCACCCTGATGTTTATAGCAGCAATGTCCACAATAGCCAAACTGTGGAAAGAGCCAAGATGTCCATTGACAGATGAATGGATAAAGAAGATGTGGTATATATATACAATGGAATATTATGCACCCGTCAAAAGGAATGAGATCTTGCCATTTGCAACGATGTGGATGGAACTGGAGGGTGTTACGCTGAGTGAAATAAGTCAATCAGAGAAAGACATGTATCATATGACCTCACTGATATGAAGAATTCTTAATCTCAGGAAACAAACTGAGGGTTGCTGGAGTGGTGGGGGGTTGGGAGGGATGGGGTGGCTGGGTGATAGACATTGGGGAGGGTGTGTGCTATGGTGAGCGCTGTGAATTGTGCAAGACTGTTGAATCACAGATCTGTACCTCTGAAACAAATAATGCAATATATGTTAAGAAAAAAAAGAAGATAGCAGGAGGGGAAGAATGAAGGGGGGGAAATCGGAGGGGGAGACGAACCATGAGAGACGATGGACTCTGAAAAACAAACTGAGGGTTCTAGAAGGGAGGGGGGTGGGGGGATGGGTTAGCCTGGTGATGGGTATTAAAGAGGGCACGTTCTGCGTGGAGCACTGGGTGTTATGCACAAACAACGAATCATGGAACACTACATCCAAAACTAATGATGTAATGTATGGTGATTAACATAACAATAAAAAAATTTAAAGGAAAATAAATAATAAATAAGTCCTCCTAACAGCCTATGGGACATACACCCTTACCGGGTCCATTTGCTCATGGGAAGTGAGGGAACGGAGGCACACTGATTGTGTGGGGGAGAAAAAGCAAGACTCTGAAGAATCCAGACTTTTATTTTATTTTATTTTTTAAGATTGTATTTATTTATTTATTTGACACACACAGAGAGAGAGAGAGAGAGTGAGAGAGAGAGAGAGAGAGAGCACAATCAGGGGGAGAGGGAGAAGCAGGCTCCCTGCTGAGCAAGGAGCCCGCCGACATGGGGCCGGGACCCTGGGACCATGACCTGAGCTGAAGGCAGCCGCTTAAGGACTGAGCCACCCAGGCGCCTCAAGAATCCAGACTTTTATTTATTTATTTTTTTAAAGATTTATTTATTTATTTTGAGAGAGTGAGAATGAGAGAGAGAGAGTACATGAGAGCGGGGAGGGTTAGAGGGAGAAGCAGGCCCCTCGCCGAGCAGGGAGCCCGATGCGGGACTCCATCCCGGGACTCCAGGATCATGACCTGAGCCGAAGGCAGTTGCTTAACCAACTGAGCCACCCAGGCGCCCAAGAATCCAGACTTTTAAAGGTTCAAAAGCAACGGGGGATTAAACAAGATGGGGGATTAAACTAGACGTTGCCTAGGCAGTCATATATGCTGTGAAGGGATGAGAGGCAGAAAGTGATTTGGGAACTGCGGGGAGGCAGGGGTAAGGGATGGGGAAGGGAGCTGGGTGTCCGTGCATTGTTGGGGGTCTCACGAGCCAGGAGGGAATGTTATTAGAGGAAAATATCACAATGTTATTAGAGGAAAAGTTTTAACACGGTAACCCTTCCGCACGAGGGGCCTTGGGCCTCAGGCCCAGAGCAGCTGGATGCTTTGGGGAGGAAGGAGGCCGCTCAGCCCCCGGACTGCTCCCCACCATAGCGTCCTCCAGCAGAAGTGCAGCAGTGGGGCGCCTGGGTGGCTCAGTTGGTTAAGCGACTGCCTTCGGCTCAGGTCATGATCCCGGAGTCCCGGGATCGAGTCCCGCATCGGGCTCCCTGCTCAGCGGGGAGTCTGCTTCTCCCTCTGACCCTCTTCCCTCTCGTGCTGTCTCTCACTCTCTCTTTCTCAAATAAATAAATAAAATCTTTAAAAAAAAAAAAAAAAAAAAAAAAGAAGTGCAGCAGTGGCCTAGCTCTTGCTCCCAGCCAATCAGAGGGAGGAGGATCTGAGCCAGTCCGAGGGAAATGGGCCTCGGGGAGTAAGGAAGAAGGAGGAGGACATGAGCTGGCCCCAAAGATGGGTCTCAACCAGCCAAATGGAGGAGGGCCTCATTCTGAGGGAGGAGGGTCCAAGCCTGTCCAAGGGAGGGAGGAGGAGGCCGGGCCCACCCCGGGGCCCCTGGAGGACTTGTTTCCCTTGTGGTTTTTTGTACTTCCTGTTCCCCTGTGCACTGCGGAAGTTCCTCTTCTTACCCCACACCCAGAGCCTGGCAGGAGAGGACAAGGGCAGGAGGCACCATGAGTGGGGGCCCTGTAGGAGGCAGGTCTGGGGGTCGCGGAGGACCAGGGGTTCAGCAGAACATGCCCTCCACACTCCTCCAGGACCACGAGAACCAGCGACTCTTCGAGATGCTGGGTCGGAAATGCTGGGTGAGCTGGGCAGCTCCTGGCCCTCCCTGTCTCCCTCCCTTTCCTCCTCTTTCTTCCCCTCCTCCCCTCTTCCTTCCCTTCTCCATCATCTCCTCTCCTAAAACCCACTTACCCCCATTCAACAATCCCAGGAAGATCTTGATTGCGGTGTCTGTCTACTTTCCCTCTGGCTTCGGCTCTTCCTTTGGAGCCAGGACAGCCGTGGACAAGGAAGAACTAGACCCTCTTTGCCCCTGAGCCCTGCTCTTCCCTCCCAGACACTGGCCACTGCCGTTGTTCAGCTGTACCTGGCACTACCTCCTGGAGCTGACCACTGGACCAAGGAGCACTGTGGGGCTGTGTGCTTCGTGAAGGATAACCCCCAGAAGTCCTACTTCATCCGTCTTTATGGCCTTCAGGTGACCCCCATCCCCCCGCTGGACGTGCACACCGGTTTTCAACCTGCAAACCCAGATCTGTGTCTAAAGCCCCAAGGCGTTGGACAGAGCAGTGAACCCCTGAGCCCCAGAACCAAAGACCTCATCTAGACGTCAAACTCTGGTTTGGCTTTCTTTGTCTTTGATGACTGACCCCAGGATCCCCATGTCAAGATTTATAACCCCCCAACTATCAGTATAGCTCCTAAATCTAATCTGTTTCATGAACTCAAAAAAATAAATAAATAAATGGGCACTGTATTTTTACCTGAACCTCAAATCTGTTCTAAACTCAAACTTTTGGGTTCCAGAAATCCCCCCATCAAAACTCCTGGACCCTAAATGTTTGCCTAGCTCCTAAGCCATAGCTCTGCCTCACAAACATCAAATTGTATATACCTTGACTGAATGACCCCCAAAACTTTCAAGTCTGTGTGTCTGAACCTCAAATCTCAACTCCAACTCCCAGTACTGGAGCCCTACCTGCCCAAATGAAGGCCCCCCCCCCCATAAAGGAAGGATGTAAGATGGAGTCTATGAATGGGCTGTTTCCTAGGACTGGAGTCCTAAACCCTCATATTCAAGCCCCCAAGTCCCACATCTGGGGCCCTGAACCCCAAATCCAAATCTCTGACTGCAATGTCTAACTCCCATATGGTACCCCAACCCTCCACACCTGACATCTAGACCCCTAACTCTGATGATAAGCTGGAAGTCTCCAATCTGATCCTGGGGCCCCAAATTAGGACACCATTCTCCTTGCCCAGATAACAGAGGCCTGCCACCCAGGGCATGCCTCCCTGCTAATGTGCCCCCTCCCCACCTCTCCAGGCTGGCCGGCTGCTCTGGGAACAGGAGCTGTACTCACAGTTGGTCTACTCCACTCCCACCCCCTTCTTCCACACCTTCGCTGGAGATGTGAGTGACCCTTCAACCCCTGGGCCTCAGGTGGGGTGTGGGGAGGAGATGGGAAAGGTGCGGGGTGGGGGGGGGCGCCTGGAAGGCTATTGAGCCCAAGATGTACGCAGGCCTGCCAAGCAGGGCTGAACTTTGCAGATGAGGGCGAGGCCCAGGCCTTCCGGGCCCTGGTGCAGGAGAAGATCCAAAAGAGGAGTCAGAGGCAAAGTGGAGGTGAGGAGGCCTTCGGGGAGGAAAGGAGGTTGGGCAGAAGTGTGTGCAAGAGCAGGGAGCTGGAGGAGCCCCTCTTATGGTTCTGGTTCCCAGTCCACCTGTCTCTCCACAGATAGACGCCAGCTACCCCCACCACCAGCACCAGCCAATGAAGGTGAGTCTTCAAGTTCAAGGAGGGTACTAAGGGGCTAGCCCAGGAACTTATGGCAGGGTTGTAATAGCTCTCTACCCATTCCATCTTTCCAGAGAGAAGAGGAGGGCTCCCACCCCTGCCCCCACACCCAGGCGGAGACCAAGGGGGTGAGTGCTGATTCTTCCCTGTGTCTCTGGGTGGACAGGTGGGTGGGGGAGTAGACGGATAGATGGGTGAGGAGTGGGTGGATGGATGAGTAGTTGGGGAGTGCAGAGATAAGTGGGCAAATGGGGGGGTGGATGGGTGGGTGGATAGATGGTTGAGTGGAGGATGAATTGATGGGAAGATGAAAACATAGATATATAGATGTATAGGTGGGTGTACAGATGTATAGGTGAATGAGTATGTGGATATATGGGTGAATGGATGGATGGATGATTGACTCAATGAATGAATGAGTGAATGAATTGAACAGCAAATAAATGAATAAGTGACATAACATTTCAATCAGTGAAGAAAGCAATGATTGACTGACTGACTGACTGAATGAATGATTTAACAAATTAATTGGTTAATGAGCCATGAATGAATGAATCAATACTTAAGTGATAAGCATGAGTGGATGAATAAATACATGAAGTGGTGAAGGTAAGAATGGTTTGTGGAACCCGCCCATCCACTTCTCCATAAACCCTAATTGGACCCCTCACCTACTCCCTCCATGACCATCAAACACACACACAGATTCCCCCAGCACTCGCCCTATCTCTTGCCCCTATGCTTTGGTTGGTAGGTAAAGTAGGTCAATGGCTCAATCACCCTATTCTCCCCACAGGCCCAGCATCTGGCCAGCTGTCCCTGGGGCTAGTAACAGTGGACATCCAGAACCCCGACATCACGAGTTCACGATACCGTGGGCTCCCAGCACCTGGGCCTGGCCCAGCTGATAAGAAACGTTCAGGGAAGAAGAAGATCAGCAAGGCTGATATTGGTGCACCGAGTGGATTCAAGTGAGAACCTCTCCCCGCTAGTCCCACAGATCCCTGTTGGGGGGTGCAGATGAAAAGATGGACAGGAAGAGAGCTGGGTGGATGGAAGGATGGAAGATGGATGGGTGGGTGGGTAGGGAGATGAGTGAGTAGGTGCCTGGGTGCAAGGCCAGGACTAGGGAGAGGCAAGTGAGGCACTAATGTTGCAAAATTTACAGAGGCAGTTATTCTAAGGGTCATGCAACTGCAATTCATGACTCTGAGAGTGAGGGCCTCCTTAAATTTTGCCCCCTAGGCACCTCACTTGCTTCCCCTTAGTCCCGCCGTGGGTGGCTGGGGGGTGAGTAGATGGGTGGGTGGGTAGATGAATGGCCGAATGAAGGAAGGAAGGAAGGAATGAATGGATTGGTCGGGGAATGAGTGGATAGGTGGTTGGATGGATGGGTGAATGGGTAAATGGGAAGTGGGAGGGTAGATGGATGGGTGAGTGGATGAGTGTCTGGACAGAGGGATGGCTATCGGTTGGTTCACAGAGAAGGTGGATGGGGATGGATAGGTGGCCAGTTGCGTGGATGAATGGATAGTTCGATGGATAAATAGAAGTGTGTTTTGAATAGGTAGACAAAAGAGTGGATGGATTGAAAGGTGGGCACATGGGTAGATGGATGGGTAGATGGACAAGCGTGTGTGAAGACAGGTTGGCAGAGAAATGGGTAAATAGGTGTATGTGGGCAGATGAGTAGAAAGACAAATATACAATAGATGGGTGGTCTGACAGGTGAATGCAAATGGCTAGGTGGACAAATGGATGGGTGTATGGATGGTAGAAAAAGGGATGTTTGGACAGACGGGCAGTATAAACCAGGGACTCCTAATTCTGTAACTACTGCTCTCATTCAGTCACTCATTCATTCACTTAGGACTCATCCAGTAATTCTGGCCCCTCAGAGTCCCTCTGGGCAGGGGGGGGGGCGAGAGGGCTTCACTGGGAAGGGAGAGAAGGAAGGGCAGTGGGGCTTCACTGGGATCTCCTCACCTCCCCCAGACATGTCAGCCACGTGGGGTGGGACCCCCAGAATGGATTTGACGTGAGTAATTCCAAAGACCCCTTGACCCACTTAACTCCCCGCCTGCCCTTCCGTGGTCCACTGGCTCAGACCTACCCCCAGACCCCACCCTTTCTACACTCCTCTCAGATCCCCCCTCTGGGGTGGGCCCAATGATAATCCGTGCCCCTCCCCTATCCACCTTATGCCCCGACCCCTGCCCTCGCCGCCTTTTTCCTCCCGGGCAGGTAAACAACCTGGACCCGGACCTGCGGAGGCTGTTCTCCAGGGCAGGAATCAGTGAGGCCCAGCTCACGGATGCCGAGACCTCCAAACTTATCTACGACTTCATTGAGGACCAGGGTGGGCTGGAGGCTGTGCGGCAGGAGATGAGGCGCCAGGGTGAGCCCCCTCCTTCTTTTTCCAGCCCTAGGAGCTGGTTCCTAAGAGATACACTGCAGTCACTCAGTCCTCATGGGTACCCTTACACTGCTTGAATCAGGAGTTGGTCAGTTAGGGTGCCCATGTTACAAATGAGCAAAATCGAGGCTCTGAAGAGAAGTGTAACAATAGCTCTGTGTTATTCCTCCCGCCCAGAGCCGCCTCCACCACCCCTGCCGCCATCCAGAGGAGGAAACCAGGCCCCCCGGCTCCCTACTATCGGGAGCAACAAGGGTCGTTCTGGTCCGCTGCCCCCTGTACCTTTGGGAGGTGCTCCACCCCCACCAACTCCCCGGGCACCCCCACTCCCGGGCCGAGGGGGCCCTCCACCACCACCCCCTCCAGCCACTGGACGTTCTGGATCACTGCCCCCTCCGCCCCCTGGAGCTGGAGGCCCCCCCGTGCCTCCACCACCACCACCACCACCCCCACCACCGCCCAGCTCTGGGGATGGGCCAATCCCTCCCCCACCTTCTGCTCTGGGGCCTGTGGGGGGCCTGGCCCCTGGTGGAGGTCGGGGGGCACTTTTGGATCAAATTCGGCAGGGAATTCAGCTGAACAAGGTGAAGACGGGCGAGATGGAGGATGGGTGGGGGGGTCTGGGACTCGGGGGTGCTGGGCCAGTCAGGATCTTGGGGCCCAGGGCTGAAACTCGCAGAGGCCCCAGGCTTTTGGGTTTCAGTGACAGGGCTGGGAGGCCGGTGGGGAGAGGTAGGTGGGGAACCCTGAAGGGGAATGGAGTGTATGGGAGGGGAAATGACGAGGAAGGGGCAGGGAGGAGTGCTCCTATCGCGGGCCTTGAACCCTCTGTGCTGGACCCTGCTTGGTGCAGACGCCCGGGGCCCCAGAGAGCTCAGCGCTGCAGCCTCCCCCTCAGAGCTCAGAAGGGCTGGTGGGAGCCTTGATGCACGTGATGCAGAAGAGAAGCAGAGCCATCCACTCCTCAGGTGAGAGCCCGCCCTTTGCCAGGACGGCCAGCCCACTTCCAAGGGCCAGTGTCGGCCTGAAGACACCCCCACCGGCTACCACCAGTAGTAACAGTCACCCCATCATGACTCTCGTGTCAATCTCCTTTTTGACAGTGTTAACACTGTCATCATGGAACAATAATAGAATTCACTCTATCTTTGCCAATAGCATTAGGATTAATCCCAGGGTAGGTCCGCAAGATCGGTATGGATCCATTACCCGACAATATTCTAACAAGCCTCATCTTTTGACGGTGCGATCATCAATAACCCATTATGGGTCAACAGTATTAACATGAGCCTGCTATGAAATAGTAATATTGTAACGTACTCCACCTTCGCTATAATACTTAAATTCGCCCCATTAAGAAAGAAACAGAGCATTAACCCTTGTGTGACACCACATTTCTGACAGTGATATTAACTTTCATTCCAACTCCAGCCCTCACCGTCCGCTCTCCCTCCTCTGAGGGGCCCCTTCTTCATTCAACTGCATGGGTCCCCAGGAGACCTCAGCCCCCCAGAACCCTGAGTCTTGACCTCTCAGACCCCAGGAACTTCACCCCACCCCCGGCCTCTGAACCCTTCTGCCCATCCTGAGTCCCACTTTCTCTCTCCCTCCAGATGAAGGGGAGGACCAGGCCGGCGAAGAGGATGAAGACGATGAGTGGGACGACTGACCCCCCTCGCCACCTGTTCGGAGCCCCCTCCCCCGGCAGCCGCGGCTCGCTGCCCTCCGCTCCCAGCCTCCAGGGCCCTCAGGCCCCGTTTCTTCCCCGCCGACCCTTCCAATGCTGGTCCCCAACATTCACCCTAGCAGGAGCCAGGGCCCCTTTTTATACAGAATTTCTCGGTTCTCCTCACATAAGGATTTTGAGACCAAAATAAAATAACTGTCTTTTTGTTTCTCTAAGTCTCAGTTGGTTTATATTCCAAATGTGGAAATTTGGGGTCCTGTAGCCCCAAAGTCTCTTTTATTCATCTCTCCCATTTCATTCGTTTATTCACTCATTTGTTCCCTCATTTATTTCTCTGTTCCCTTCTGCCCTTCTTTCTTCCCACAAACATTTGTTGCTGGGCACTACTCTTGGGCCTGGAGCTAAAGCCGTGGGAAGAAAACCTAGTGACGCCAACATTCTAGTGGAGGAGACAGATATGAAACCAGGAATCACATAGAAATGAAAGATAGTTACAGACGGTGACAAGGGCTGTGATATGCTGAGGGGGAATGGCCTTCAGATGGAACATCCAGGGAAGGCCACCAGGACGCTGTGACAGTTGTGCAGAACCTAAAGAGAGAGGAGTCAACCAGTAAATCTTTGGGGGGAGGGCATTCCAGGCAGAGGGAGCAGCTTGTGCGAAGGCCCTGAGGTGGGGGAAAAGCTTGGTGTGAGGTTGAACATGGTGAATTTGCAGGAGTTATTTGTTCAGTTATTTGCTTAGTTATTTTTTTTTAAAGATTTTATTTATTTATTTGAGAGAGAGAGAATGAGAGATAGAGAGCACGAGAGGGAAGAGGGTCAGAGGGAGAAGCAGACTCCCCGCCGAGCAGGGAGCCCGATGCGGGACTCGATCCCGGGACTCCAGGATCATGACCTGAGCCGAAGGCAGTCGCTTAACCAACTGAGCCACCCAGGCGCCCTAGTTATTTTTTTTTTTTTTAAGGTCCAATCGGCACAATATTAGATCAAGAGAATACTCAATGGTCAGACTTACTCTCCCATGCACACAACTCACACACCAGGATCCTGATGGGCAGGACCCCTCTCTCCATTTTAAAATTTGGTTCTGCCTAGTTCTCAGCGCAAACCAAGTCCTGGCCAGTGGCAGTGGAAGAGGCAAAGACTCAGACAGATCAGCTCTAGAACCTGGGCAAGATGCCCCACCTCTGAGCCTCAGTTTCTTCATCTATACAAGGGCGGTAACGATATGTAACTGATTTGCAACTGAGATCCCACTGGGTTCCCCCTCCTCTTCTAGGAATTATTCACCAGAAAAAAAGGAGCAACGCAAAACTGTCCGTGGTGTTTACTTATTTATTTTTTTAATATTTTATTTATTTATTTGACAGAGAGAGACAGCGAGAGAGGGAACACAAGCAGGGGGAGTGGGAGAGGGAGAAGCAGGCTTCCCGCCGAGCGGGGAGCCCGACGCGGGGCTCGATCCCAATCATGACCTGAGCCGAAGGCAGACGCCTAACAACTGAGCCACCCAGGCGCCCCTGTCCCTGGTGTTCAAAGCTATTTCCAAGGGAGTGATTAGAAGCTCTTGCACATCAGAGTCTTAGCAGAGGTGTCTACTCCTTCCCATTTCTGAAATCTGGTGGATTCAAGACCTCAGGTATCCTACCTTTAGAGGAGGAGGAGGGGAGTGGGAAGAAAGGTAACAGTGAGGAGGAATCCAGAGAGGACAGGCTTCATCCATCTGCAAGACCAGTGGAAGAATTTCGAACCATCTGAGGTGCAGGCTGGGGGTCAGAGGAGGGAGCAAAGGAGAGCCAGGGCCAGGGTGGAGGTGTGGGAGGTGAGAGCTGGCTTTGCTCTTAAGAATTCCCCTGTAGGGGGGCCTGGGTGGCTCAGTTGGTTAAGCGACTGCCTTCGGCTCGGGTCATGATCTCAGGGTCCTGGGATTGAGCCCCGCATCGGGCTCCCTGCTCCGCGGGAAGCCTGCTTCTCCCTCTCCCTCTCCCCCTGCTTGTGTTCCCTCTCTCGCTGTGTCTCTCTCTGTCACGTAAATAAATAAAATCTTAAAAAAAAAAAAAGAATTCTCCTGTAGCCACAGAAGCAGAAGAAGGAGGGAGTCTTGGGTTCCTTTTAACTCTTTCATTGTTCTTCACCTCCCACTCTACTCCCCACCCCACTTTGGCCAGGTCTCCAGGGGTGAGCTGAGTCTAGGAAGGGCCTGTCATTATCACTCACCTGCCTCCCCACTCCCTGCTAGGTAACCCCAGAAATCCGGGTGTCTTGGGACCCCCTCAGTAGGCTTTGTCCTCGAGAAGACCTTATATTACACAACCTCTGAATCTCCAGGAGCGCTGCCTACAGCAGGCACGGGCTTGGTGGAAAAGAATTGACCGTGGACAAGTGGCTTGACATTTCTGGGCCTCAGTTTTCTCGATCTTTAAACTGAGACTAAAAATGCATACTTCACGGGGTTGCGGAGAGAACGCGAGTGTCTGCAAAGTGCGGGGCTCCTTGAGGCATCTACAAACATTAGATGCTGCTGTTGCTGTTCTTCCTACTACTGACTGGTCCCGAGTCACCGTTGATCATAAAATGCACCATCATTGTATGTATCACCAAGAAAGACAAAAAAGTACTGCGAATTAAATTATGACTCACCAGTGCCTGGGAGACGTAGCCAGATTTCAGAGATGTTACAGATTTAAGTATTCCTGGAATCTGGCTGGGGATGTTCCTTTAACCTGCGTTCTGGTTCCACGTGTATGTTTGCTTGTGAAAACTTGTGATGCTGATCCCCCATGGTCAGTGCCTTCTTTCTGTATGTGTGGTACACTCGAGTACGAGGTTTACATTAAAAACAGGTCAAACCTGTACAGCTCGGAATGGATAAGACCTTATATTGGCCCCAGCACTGGACAAGGCAATATAGACTTGGCACTGAATTAATGCTGAATGAACAGACAAGTGGCTGGGAGTGGGACACAGGAATAACAGGGTGGCCTCTTACTTTTGAGGTCTCCTGGACAAGATGCTACTCCAGAAAGATTCATTTCCACACGAGTGGGAGATGCCCTCCCCAAGGTCACTCATCTGAGGTTTTACAGATGAAGAAACTGCCTGAGGTCACACGGTTTAGTAAATGGTGGAGCTGGGATTTGAACCGGGGTAGCTAAGCTCCAAGACCCAGGCCTTTACCCACTGCATTACATATACTGTTATATATACTGTTTGGGGAGGACCAAGGTATGAAAATTAATAAAGGGAAACCTTACTAAAATGGACTCAGGATGCTAGAAGGGGAGGCTGGTAGAGGAAACCTACCGCTCAATGTCAATTACAGCAAAAAGTGTCAATTACAGACCCAAAAGAAGTATCTCAGCAGGAAAGAATGGTCAGTTACAAGCCCCCCACAGGGAAAGATATACATTGTGGCTCCTATAAGAAATTGACTACACCTGCAGCTCAGCCACTGAGAAACCATCATGGCTATGAACTCTTGCTTTTCTCCAACAGACTTTTGTTCCAAACAACCCCTCCCAACTTCCTCCTCCATAACATAATGTTCCTCTCCTTTGTTTATTGGACTTGCATATGGTTTTGCCATAGCTTGCTTGTCCTGCACTGCAATTCTCAGCTATTCCTGAATAAACCCATCTTTTGCTGGTAAAATAACAGGCAGTTTTATCTTTAAGGTTGACAAAGGGATGTTTGCCCAACACCCACAGACCCCTATATGACCCCCTCCAGATTCAGTCATGCCTCAAGCCATTCTTACGGGTTGGACTGGACTTCTGGGAATAGGAGGGTTCTGCCTGTCCGGGGAGACTGAGAGCATGTGAGGACCAGCATCTGACTGTGTTCTAGAAGGAAAAAGGAAGGGAAGGGGATGCATGGTGGGGTGCATGCTGCTGGCTGTTCCACTCACGGTAAGCAGGGGCTGCTGGAACTTCAGACTGACTGGCCATTTCTCCCAACTAGCTCACAGCTAGACTGGCAGGCCGACCGAACGACCATTTGCTTAACCGTATAATCATTTGGTTGCCTACATAACTCACGGACCCACAGGGAGAGGGGCAGTTTGAGGAATGGACAGTGCAATTTCCTGATGCTGTGAGGTACTGAATATCTAATGAAATTATGCCAGCCTAGGACCGGCTGCGGCTGGTGGTCCGAGAGCGTAGAAGACAGGCAGCCTCCTGAGGGACTGACAGGCTGGCTGACTGATGGCCCGTGCGAGCTGTTGCTGCCCGCCTGGGGGGCGGGATGTTGTGAATGGCTGACTATTGCAGGGAGTCACGTCTGGCCCGAGGGAGTGTGTCTGGATGTGACGCCACGGCCTGATGGTGCGTAAAGGAGGGCTACCCTGAGGGGATTTCGGGCTGACTGATGGCCAGATCTGTCACTGCCTGATAAGCAACTGTATCTGGTGAGGGACTCTCCACCCAGACCGTGTGGCCCGTCAGATGCTGAGAATGGCTGCCTGGCGGGTTGACAATACGATGAAGGGCAGTGAACGAGTCACAGGCCAGCTGACCCATCGAAATATCAGTGTAGCCACCTGACTGGATGGCCGTACCAGGTTGGAACCACAGCGGCCCTGAGGGCCCCCCTGGGTCAGAGGAGACTGACTGGATGACTGACCAATGGTGGGCATGCCTCCCCCGAGAAGTGACAGACCGCTGACCCACTGTCAGGTGGCGTGGAGGCTTCAGTTGCTGTGACTCTTTGCTTTGAGGGAGTAACTGCCTGATCAGGGCATGAATGAGGGGTCACCCGAGGGAATTAAAGATCGACCAACTAACAGTGGATAGAATATCTGCCCGAGAGAGCGACATTAGATGCTGACAATGACAGCCTGTCCTGACCTAATCATGGCCCGCTTGAGGCCACGGCTGGTGGTTGTGAGACGGTTTCCCCTGGGGCTTTCGGAGCTGCCCCCGGAGCAAGAGTACCATGGAGAGACGGGCTGCTTGACTGGCTGTGTGAAAAAGGGGCCGTCGGAGGCAATGACAGGCTGGCTAACAGTGTAGTTGTTAGCGCCGTCTGTCTGCCTTGAGAGACTCGCAGCTGGCCCGAGGGTCGAATGGGTGCCGCTGTTGACTGGCAGACAGTGTGAATGGGGGGGGGGGAGCGGGGTCTGACTAAACAGTCGTCTGTGGTGATGGACCCGTTGTCTGATTTGAGTCTGGGGGCCGGCTGAGCAGCTGTACGTGGCGACAGTCCCATCTTGGGAGTCACGGTCTGCTTGGGGTTAAAATGTGGTGACGACTGACTGACGGTGGTAACTGGGGGTCTGACAGGACGGAGAATCCTCCGTGCGGTCGGCTGACAACGTGATTGGCTGACAGCGTGACAGACAGACCGGCGTACGGGCAGGGCCTCCCGCAACCTTAGTTGCCGCCGCCGCCGCCGCCGCCGCCCAGACGCACTCTGGGAAAGCGCTGGCGAGCACCCGCCTTCGGGACCGAGCGGGGTGGCGGGGAGGGGTCCGGTCACGGCTCGCCGGTTGGTCCGCGCGGGCGCTGCTCCCGGCGCCGCGCGGCCAATAGGCTGCGCGTTCTCGGCCACGCCCGCGCGAGCTCTCTTCTCGCGAGGCCGGTTAGGCCCGAATGTCGTTAGCCGTGGGGAAAGATGGCGGAAAATTTAAAAGGTGAAGCAGTGGCGGCGGCGGCGCGGGCCTGCTGGCCGGGCCGGGTGGGCTGGAGGGGTGGCGTTGCGGGCTCGGGGCCCCGGCGTCCGAGGCCACGGAGCCGGGAGCCGGAAGCCTGGCGCGGAAAGGATGGGGCTCAGGGAGCCCGGGCCTGGCGCGCGGGGCTGGGCGGGGCTGAGGGGAGGGGGCGCGTGCCTCGGAACGCGGCGGGCGCGGGGCTAAGTGGGGACGCGGGAGGGGGGCGCGCGCCTCTGATCGCGACCAGTCGGCGCGCGCACGCGCGGGGGCTTGTCGGGGAGGCCGCGCCCGCGCGCGGGAAAATCGGCCGCCGGTGACCGTTACCCGGTTGGTGTCCACGCGAGACGCCGGAAGGGGAGGGAAGGGAAGGGGACGGACCTCTTTTCAGAGTGGGGGGACAGAGGACTCTTCAGGGTGAGGGTACCTCCTTTCCGCGTGATGGGGAAAGGGTTTGCTGTAGAGAAGACTCCCCCGGGAAGAGGGGAAAGGGGCTTCTCTAACAGGAGAGCTGGACTCCCTCGTGTGTAGGGGAAGAGGGGGTGACTTTTCCAGTATGTTGGGGAGGGTGGGCTCCTCTGGGTGAGAAAAGCTGCGGGGAGGATGGGCTCCACAGTATGAGGGGGACCTCTGAGGGGTAGGAATCCACCTGTGGTCAGTGCGGAGCCAGCAGCTGGAGAGGTTAGTTGGGACCACTTTAGTGGGTTTCGAATGCAAGTTAAGGGGTTTGAAAGGGAGAGGCATCATAGGGAGAGGAAAGCGTGGGCACAGGGCTGAGTCTCCACTAGGCCTGCCTAAGTGGAGGGGGGGTTGTGCACACGAAATAATTCTGCAAAGCTCTTGTACGTTTTCAGGTTGACGTCTAGAGTATTTCATTATGAGTTCAAATGTTTGATTTTTGTAATGGGAGGTAGGAAATATTAAAGATAGGATGAGGACCGACTGCATTTGGAGTAAGTGTTCTATGGAATGATTTGATAAAATGGCTTCTAAAGCACATTGTGCCTTGAATCAGAATTTTTAAAAAAAATCCGCATCTTGAAAATTTCTGATAGCCCCAGAAACATTCCAGGTATATTTAAAAGAATCGTCATTAACCTGTGCTGTTTTGCCGGTTTCTGAATTCAGAGCATACTCCTTTGGGTGGGCTTTACTCTTCACAGAAATGTAGATGAGACAGCCAAAATGCAGTGTGAAAAAATATACCTTGCAGGTTTAAGGGACCCAGGCTAATCATTCAAGGAAGCTTCCTGAAATCTAACACCATTCCACAATCTCTTCTTCCTAATTCTGAAATCTAAAAAGCTCTGAAAACTTAAGTTTGGCACCATTCAGTGGCAAAACTAGATTATAAGGCGGGACTATCTTGCCTCTATTTCTCCTATTTAATGTAAAAGTTCAGATTTTTGCTGCAGAATTATTAATGTGTTTGATTATGGCTTGATGCCCCTGACCACACTGGGGGTGTTAGGTAGTGTCGGGGGCACACCTAGAACTACACTTGTAAAAATTAAAAAAAAAAAAATCTGAATTCCTAAACACAACTAGCCCCAGGAGTTTCAGATAAGGGATTCCGGACCAGTCTTTCCAGTTAAGCCTTTGTTTGGTGCCTACAGGTTGTAATGCCGTCCCCACCAGTTCCCCTGGGGCAATGCACCTTACTGAGATGGGGGGGGGGTTTGTTCTCTTTATTTTGCAAAGTGGGGAGAGGGATGATTAGGTCCTGAACCCTAGGCAGGTTTGCGGGCAGTTTTAGGAATAGTATGGAGGGAGTTGGAAGCTTCTGGGAATAGATTCCTTTTAGGATAATCCATCCAGCAGATCCCACTTTGAGGTCTACTGCTCCAGGGGTAGCCTTGGAATGAGCACTGGGGTTGAAGAAGTGGCACATTTTTGTTGTAGAAGGGTCTCAGCATTGGGAGGTCCTGTGGATTAAATCTCACTGACTCTGAGGCAGCCCTTTGGAAGTCCCAGAGAGGATTTGGGGTTCCCTTTGACCCGTGGCTTCGCCAGGATGCCCATTAAGTTCTTTCTGCCCTCCTTGTCCCAGGCTGCAGTGTGTGTTGCAAGTCTTCTTGGAATCAGCTACAGGACCTGTGCCGCCTGGCCAAGCTCTCTTGCCCTGCCCTCGGCATCTCCAAGAGGAATCTCTATGACTTTGAAGTCGAGTACCTGTGTGATTACAAGAAGATCCGCGTAAGTCTGGGGTGACCTTGGCCAGGGCAGGGGTGTCTCAAGGAAGATGGCTTAGTAGCCCCTTTGCCCCCACCCCCACTGCCTGCATCTGTTTCCAAAGGGAATTTTCTCCTCTAATCTTAAAAAATCAGGTTTAGTAGGACTTCTTATCATCCCCATTTTGCAGGTGAGGAAACGAGGTGGCTTTCTCAGGGGGGTAGGAGCCAGAATGAGTCCCCAAATAAGTCTCTCTTCCCACCTCCATAGGAATACAAACCAGTTGCAAAGATTGAGGTGCTGAGCCCAGGAAGGGAGCGGGTGATAGCTAGCAGTTATTGAGCACTTTCAGTGTGCTGGGCACTTCCTCTCAGAAACTCATTTAATCCCCCCAGCAACACTGTGAAATGGAAACTGTTACCATTGCCAGAGGAGGCAACAGGATAAAGAGAACATACTAGAACCAGTATGTTTGGGTTCAAATTGTGGCCCTGTAGCCCTGGGATACTTACCCACATTCTCTGTGGTTCATTTTCTTCATCTGTAAAATGGAGATGATTAGTAGTATCTAGCTCATACAGAGTTATGAGGGTTAAATTAGTTCATAAAACATAGAAGTTACTTAGAACAGTACCTGCTACATACCGAATGCTAGAAAAATGTCAGCTTTTTTTTCTTATTTATAGATGAGGAAACTGAGGGTCAGCAAAGTTAAGTAACTTGCCATAGGCCACCTGGTCAAGGAGCTGCAGGTTCAGAATTTGTACACAGTGTGTCTGCCTGTAGAATCTGTGGTTAAATAGCTGCTCTGTGCAAGAAAATATCCCTCTGTCCGCTGATTGGAGAACAGACTATGGGGGCAAAGGTGGGACTGGGGAGACTGGTGAGGCCTACTACCCTAATTCAGGCGAGCGATGATGGGGGTGGCAATGACGCTGGTTTGAAGTGGTCGGATTCTGGATGTAGTTTGAAGGTGAGGCTGACAGGATTTGCTGAGGGCGGACGTGGGGACTAAGAAAGTTGTGACTCCCAAGGGTTGGGGCCTGAACAGCTGGAAGGAGGGGGCTGATAGGAGGGAAGACGGGAGGGAGTAGATTAGATTAAAACTTGGAATTTGGACACTAGTAGCGGGGAGTGTGGGATTTGAACCTAGGGATCCTCAGGCTAGAGCCCGTGCTTATGCTTTGTAACCACCGCATAGAGTCATTCCAGAACAGGCGCCGGGAGTAGTTTGGGTCTTAGCCAACCAGCTTTGGGATAGAAGTCCCACAAGGGCTGGGCCAAGGGTATGGCCACTTACGGTGCCCCCATCCCCTGGTGCCCCCAACAGGAGCAAGAGTATTACCTGGTAAAATGGCGTGGATACCCAGACTCAGAGAGCACCTGGGAGCCCCGGCAGAATCTCAAGTGCGTGCGCATTCTCAAGCAGTTCCACAAGGACTTAGAAAGGGAGCTGCTCCGGCGGCACCACCGGTCAAAGCCCCCCCGGCACCTGGACCCAAGCTTGGCCAACTACCTGGTACAGAAGGCCAAGCAGAGGCGGGCGCTCCGGCGCTGGGAGCAGGAGCTCAATGCCAAGCGCAGCCACCTGGGACGCATCACCGTGGAGAACGAGGTGGACCTGGACGGCCCCCCGCGGGCTTTCGTATACATCAACGAGTACCGTGTGGGTGAGGGCATCACCCTCAACCAGGTGGCGGTGGGCTGTGAGTGCCAGGACTGTCTGTGGGCCCCCGCCGGAGGCTGCTGCCCTGGGGCGTCCCTGCACAAGTTTGCCTACAACGACCAGGGTCAGGTGCGGCTGCGCGCCGGCCTGCCCATCTACGAGTGCAACTCCCGCTGCCGCTGCGGCTATGACTGCCCCAACCGCGTGGTACAGAAGGGCATCCGCTATGACCTCTGCATCTTCCGCACGGACGACGGGCGCGGCTGGGGCGTCCGCACGCTGGAGAAGATCCGCAAGAATAGCTTCGTCATGGAGTACGTGGGAGAGGTAGGGAGCCGGGATCCGATGTGTGTGCGCGCGCGCGCGCCCAGCTCGCCTCACTGTGTGCCTGCAACTTCCCTGCTTTTCCTGTCCGGGGAAAGGTGGGGGGCGGTTGGCCTGAGTGTGACAGGGACATCCTGGCAGGGGCGTGCGTTTCAAGCTGGTAGTTGAAAGTGCAGCGAGATACTTCTGGACTGGGTTGCCCTCTTAAGGGTACCTGGCAAAGAGGGAGGCGGGAACTGAAATCCAGGCAGAGTTCCTTTTATCAGGCCATGTGCTCAGCATAGGGTTGCGTCACCTGGAAAGGCTCCACTTCTCATTTTGCAAGGGTTCAGCTTACCACCGAGCGGTGTCTGACCAGGAGGGGAGCGCCTTTGACTACTCGGAACACGAAGGCTCTGGAGTAGGACGTAGACATGCCTTACGTTGGCTGCTTCCTCCGGACTTGCAGGACCCCGGGGGCAGGCCAGGTATACAGTTGACCCTGGAACAACACGGTGGGGGGTGGGTAGTTAGGGGCACTGACCCCGCGTAGTCAAATCGGCCTGTAACTTCTGACTCCCCAGAAACTTAGCTACTACTAGTAGCCTACTGTTGACCTTACCGACGACACAAACAGTGGATTGATACGTACTTTATATGTTATATGTATTATATAACGTATCGTTACAGTGAAGTCAGCTAGAGAAAAGAAAATGTTAAGTCATGAGGAAGAGAAAACACTTACAGTACTATACTGTATTTATCGAAAAAAACCTGCCTGTAAGTGGGCCCACATAGTTCAAACCTGTGTTGTTCGAGGGTCAGCTGTACTAGGCAGGCTAGCTGCCGTACCTATAACCCCCAAATCTTAGTGGCTTCACACATGAGAAGTCTCTTCGCTCCTGTGTCGGTCCCGCGTGGGTATTTGGCTAGTGTCCTCCCATACAGTGGCGTGGCCATCGAGGCTCCTTCCCTCTCGAGCCTTTGCTGTGCCTCAGAGCCGCCCCCTGATCCTCACTCTGCATCGCTGGCAAGTGGGCCGAGAATCGGGGTGGAAGCGGAGGTTGCTCATGGGCCAGGCTAGGACACGGTGCCCATCACCTGTGCCCACACTGACTGGCTAGAGCCGAGTCACTGGCCTCACCTTGGTGCGAGGGAGGCTGGGAAGTGTGACTCAGCCATGCGTCTAGGTGGAGAACAAAAGGAGTGTGTGTGAATAACCCGCAAGTGTCTGTAACAGCAAGTGTCATGTTCTAAGGTAGGACGCGGTGTGCATTTGGGGTGGAGCAGTCCTTTTTATGTAGGACCATCTCATGCATTGGGGAACAATTAACATCCCTGGACCTTGACCAGTTAAATCTGTGAGTGTGTTGTCGTGGTGATAACCCCAGATACCTTTGTATTTCTTAGCAGTCTCTTAGGGGTGTGATATGGTTGGGAAGTGACAGAAATTGGCCTAAGGGACACACACCTGAAGGTGTCCACACTGTAGTAATGACACTGATGGAGAGGAGAGACTCCCAATAATGAACCATAAAGTAGAGAGGGTCATAGCCCCAGGGGGCAGAGATGATGTAGAGGCAGAGCAGTCCACACTTCCGAGGACCCTGACCGTCTAGACGAGAAGTCCACACTCAGATAATCCCGACGGTCTGGTGGAAGAAGTGTCCACACATCAAAGGACCTGCCAGTCTGGAGGAAGGAGTAGGTGGCCATACCCCGGAGGGTTCCCGACAGTCTGGGGCAGGGGTCCTGACAATTTGTGGGAAGAGGTGTCTCCGTCCCAGAGTGACCTGGAGGAAAAGAGCGAGCTCTCCACACTCCACAGGACCCTGGCAGTCCAACTTAGGAAGTGTCTACACCCACACTGTCCTGGCAGTCAGGAAAAAGAAACATCCTCACCCCCCGAGGGATCGGGACAGTCTGAAGGAGATCAGGTCTACACCTAAGAGAACTCCGACAGCCTGGAGAGAGTGTCCGCACCCCCAGTGTCCTGACACCCTCGGGGAGGTATCCAGACCTCCAAGGGATGCTAACAGTGCAGCAGATGTTAACAGCCTAGAGGGGTGTCACCAGTCTGAAGGAGGACATGTGCACACTCCAGAGCCCCTGACAGTCTGGAGGTGTCCAGCCCCCACGGGAGGCTGCCAGTTCTAGAGGAAGTCCAGGAGAAGGGAGCGTCTCCAGCCTCACTGTACTGACAGTCTTGAGGAAAAGCTCTTTACAGCACAGAGGATCCTGACGGGTGAAGAGGAGGGAGAGTCCCCTGGTCAGGGTGCTGTTCTGGCTCTTTTTCCTTAGTGCCTGTCCTGTCCCATGCTGTAAAAACATGGGCGCTTTCAGGGCTCCTCACCCCGTCCCCGCTCTTCCCGCTCCACACACACTCTCCTTAAGCTATTTCTTGGCCTCCTTCCTGCCACCTTCTGTGACTTCCAGGCCCAGTTCTGACACTCTCAGACCCGTGGGGCCTCCTAATGGCACCATAGGTCCCCAAACGCTGCCAAAGCCAAGCTCCTCTTCATGCATCGCCTGTGAGGAGGCAGCACAGCCAAATGGTCGGGAGCGTGGAGCCGAGCCCCAGCACTCAGCGGCAGGCACTTAATCCTTTTTGTGTCTCAGTTTCCCAGTCTGTAGAATGGGAATGGTAATAGCACCCACATCATTCGCTTGTTACAAGAATTAAATGAGTTATGATGTGTGAAGCACTTGGACAGTAAGTCTTCAATAAACGTTAGCCATTACAGTCTAAAATTCAGAAAATGCAAAATGCTCAGAAAACCCAAAGTCTCTGGTAGCCCATCCTGCTAGGAGACCCCACCAGACCTGATCTGGGCCTGATTTGTAGCCTAGTTATCCCACTTGGGGTGACTATTCATAGATTTCATTGCAGGAGTATTCATTTACTCGGTTACATGGTGCTGTCCCAGACCCTACCTGGTGTCCCATAATCGAGGGCAAGCGCCCCATCTCTGGTCGCCAAGCTGTCCTACAATCTGGACACGACATCTGCCCTCCCACCTCTGCACCAGTGGTCCTTCCACACGAGCCGCCCGTCCTCTCCTTTGGACCCTTCCACGTTCCATCAGAACATCCACCCTCGCCCAGCGGAGAACAACAGCCTAGCTTATCCAATCTAAGACCTGCATTTGCTTCATATTTTACCAACCCCGAAACGAAGGTGCGTCTCCATTAGTTTAATTAAATGACGGTACGTCATCATTTAATTAGCAGTGTTTCCTTTCTCGGGAAAGGGCACATAAAAATAAGGGCGCGTGTTCGACTGGGCTAGGACTGGTACTCATAACCATTCCTAACAGTGCTCAGTGTCAAGAACAGAAACATCGTTCCCGCCCCTGATCGCGCTGGAGCTTTACAGCAGCCCCCGTCAGGTCGGCATTACCATCGTGGTCGTCCCCATTCTACAGAGGCGAGCCGAGGCTCGGAGAGAGATAGTAACGTGCTCAGAGTCACCAAGCTAACAAAGTGGGTAAAAAAAGGCCCAAGTGTCTAAAACTGGTGTGCTTCCAGACCTGGTGGAGGGTTTTTTTGTTTTGTTTTTGTTTTTTTGGCTGAGGCAATAGGCAGAGGGAGAGAACGTTCAGGATCCCCTATCCAGATGGGGGCAGGGCAGCGGCTGGACTCGGAGTCTTCTGGGTCCTGTTCACTGTCAACACCCTTTCCAGGCTGCCAGCTTCTAGCCCATCTGTCTTCCCCAGTCATTCTGGAGAGCTGCTAGGGAGCAGGGACGTGGCCTGCTCTGTTCCCGAATTTTCAGGGTAGACCTGCCCTTACCGAGTGGGACTGGGAAGAAGACTGGAGAAGGAGCCGTTTGTGCCCTGGAGGGCTCACCGTGTGACTCACTCTCGGTGAGACTCGGGAAGCAGGTAGAGGCAGAACAGGCGGGAAGATGGAGACCGGGAGGATGTGGAAAGGGAAAAGCTGGCTCAGACACCACCCGGCAGGCTGGCGAGCCAGCGGAGGCTGCCTTTCAGTCCCAGGCCTTCAGAGAGCTTCGGGGAGGCGGCAGCTTCCGCACGGCGACCGGGGGTCGGGAGGCCCAGGAAGGCAGCAGAGAAGTAACATCCGTTGCGCCGACTCCACAGGGAGCGTGTGTTCTCGGGAGGTGGACGGAGACTGACCTTGATGTACTCCTCCTTGGAACACTTCTGTGGCTCCTGTTGTGTCCCTCTGGAGACACTGGTGTCAAAGCCCTTTTGTGACCTGTAGCTTGCTTTAGATGCTGTATTGCTTTTCTCCTGCCCTGGGACCCCGAAGCACTGGGTTTCCTAATCGGCATCTTGCACGGCGGGTATCCGAGTCCGTCTCTCTTTCACCAGACTGTGACCCCGGAGGGCCAGCGCCAAGCCTGGCTCCTGTTGTCTTCCCCTGACCCACCCAACTGGGGCTGCGGTGGGCACCCGGCCTGGTCCCCTGTGTCTCCCCCTGCAGACACGGGCCCCTGAGTGCTGGGACCGGGCACAGGGTAGGCCTCCTAAAAACCCGCTAAATCAACAAGTGAACAAACAAGCACACATTTGGAGCGTGGGCGAGCCAGGTTCCTCGGAATGGAGCTGGAGTGCGGGGCAGTGAGCCGTGTGGCCCGAGGGGTAGACCTCGGTCTTCTCAAGGTGCTGGTGAGGATTTGGCCGGGAGCAGAGGCCGGAGGTGCTGGTGTAAGAGGCAGGGAGGAGCCCGCGAGGACCTCAGCGCGGCCGTCCTGGCCGGAGGAAGTGGAGGATGGTCGTGGGTGGCGTGAGGGTGAGCGAGCCAGGGAGCCGGGGCAGGTCTGGGTCTGCGTCGTGTGGCAGGGCTGGTGGTGGCCAGTGGGTCTCTGACGAAAGGAGAGGGAAGAAGGGGTGTGTGGGGGGCAGAGCGTTCGAGTTGCCTCGAGGACCACCGCAGGACAGAGGAGAGGTCACTGGGCTGGGCAGCAGAGTGAAAATAAAGGGTACTTGGGCGTCTCTGCTTTGCGCTGTGTGGGCGCTTGTCTCTCGAGGGGTGGGCAGAGGTAGCAGGAAGCCCAGGAGTGGAGGAGATCTGCCCTGGGCTGGGGGCGGTCTTGGGTCCCAGGGGACCCTCTCCCAGAGTAGGGCATGGTTGGCTCTGCGGGGGGATTACCAGAAGGCTGTGGTGGTTGGCCCGGGGGGGGGGGGGAGGAGGCGGGGGACCCAGCCGGGCAGGAGGAGAGGTGTGCTGCTGTCGTAGAACCCCAGCCGCTGGCACCGGCTGGCACCAGGGCCGAGGGGGAGCGCTCAGCCGTGCTCTTGCCTCCTTTCTGTCACCCTCTGAGATTGTGGCCCTAGCTTTGTTCTTGCCGCCTCAGACTCCACAAGGGCCTTGAGCTCTCGTGGACCGGGGTCTTTCACACCAAGTCTCTGCCCGCAGCTCACTTGTCTGAGTCTCTCTCCCCTTCATCCCCCCCCCCCCCCCCCCCGGTCCCACCGGCCCAGGCCGCTTTCTCCTCTCCGTGCCCCCGTGCCCCCGTGTCTGTGCCGCCTCGGGCCCCCCTGCAGCCTCCCCGTGCCCCAAACACCCCCCCCGCTCTCTGTGAGCCCTGGGTCCCGTTCTGGCCCTTGAGCTCCTCGCCGCGTCTCACTGCGGGTCTCTCTCTCTCTCTCTCACTGCTGGACCCTGTGGCCGGCTTCCGGGCACCAGTGAGAGACACCATGCCCTCCAGAGGCCTGAGGAGGGATGGGTGGCGGGCAGCTGAGGCCCAGCCCCCTTCTCAGGGTGCTGACAGACCCTCTGCCTTGCAGTCCCCCGTGTGTCCATACCTGCTAGCCCTGCTGAGCCAGCCCCAGCTCTGCTCATTTGTTCTCCCGGCCCAGGGGAGGAGGGCGGGCGGGGGGGGGGCGGTGTCAGGAGCTCTGCTGGTTTTCCTGAGCCTTCTTGGCCGTTCTCCCCTCTCTCATGGCCCTTTCCCCAGATCATTACCTCAGAGGAGGCGGAGCGGCGGGGCCAGATCTACGACCGCCAGGGCGCCACCTACCTCTTCGACCTGGACTACGTGGAGGACGTGTACACCGTGGATGCCGCCTATTATGGCAACATCTCCCATTTTGTCAACCACAGTGTGGGTACCCTGCAGGCGGGCGGGGGTCGGGAGGAGCAGGCTGGGGCCCCTCCTCACCCTCCCGCTGTTCTTTTTCGCCTAGTGTGACCCCAACCTCCAGGTGTACAACGTCTTCATAGACAACCTTGATGAGCGACTGCCCCGCATCGCTTTCTTTGCCACAAGAACCATCCGGGCAGGCGAGGAGCTCACCTTTGATTACAACATGCAAGGTGGGGGTGGCGCAAGGGACTGGGGGCAGGGGCACACAGTGACATGGGACACGAAGACCCCCTCCCCGAGGAGCTTTAAGAGGCCCTTCCTGACTCTTAGTGTCCCATCTGGACTCCTGGACCTCTGCCTACCTCTTGGGGGTCCCCTCATTTCCAACCCCTGAACCCCACCCCTGAGATACTCCTACAGACTTCTCCCAAGACTCCTGGGGGGGGGGGAGGATGTTTGGCTTAAGAGTTAAGACACTCCTCCCAATTCATCTGAATTTCCCCAGTGCCCCCAATCCTCCCCACTCCTAACCCCCTTGGCCTGGCTCATTCCAAGTGTCCAGACACTCTTGTGGCCTCCAAAGAGTCCCCTTCTTGACAGACTAACCACCTCTGAGACACTCAAGGTGGGGATCCTTGACAGGAGAGTTCAAGTGCCCCTCTGGATGTGTAGGTGACCATTCCTGACTTCTGATTTGGCCCTTCCCCTGACAGCACCCTGCCTCTCTCCAAAACCCCCGACTCCTGGCCATCTTTCCAACACCTGAACATCCCTCCAGTGCTGAGCCCTGGCCCTGTCTCCAAACCACCGACCCCACAACTCCCTCCTGACCCAAATCCCAGATGTGCTCCTAGCACCCAAAATTCCTGGGTCTCATGGTGAAAAGGGCAGCGGGACACTTCACCTTGGCCTTCTAACAAGTCCCCTCCCCCCCCCCCCCCCCCCCCCCCCCCCCCGGCTGTGAATCCACAGTGGACCCCGTGGACATGGAGAGCACCCGCATGGACTCCAACTTTGGCCTGGCCGGGCTCCCCGGCTCTCCCAAGAAGCGGGTCCGTATTGAATGCAAGTGTGGGACTGAATCCTGCCGCAAATACCTCTTCTAGCCCTTTGAAGTCTGAGGCCAGACTGCCAGTGGGGGCCTAAAGCCGCCCGCTCCACCCACCCACCGCTGCCCTCCTGTTGAGGAATGACTGCCAGGGCCTCCTGCCTCTACCTGCCCCCACCTGCCCTGTGCTTGGGGATGTGGGGTTGCAGTGAGGACTGACCAACTCTAGGAGTCCCCTTTCCCCATCCCAGCCCCATCTGTGGGTTGCACTTACAAACCCCCACCCACCTTCAGAAGTAATTTTTCACCACCAGGACTTTCTGCGGTTGAGATTCATGGCCTATCAAGGAGGTCCAAGGGGTGATCCCAAGCCTGGCCCCAGAACGGAAGGATGTTTATTTTTGCACCTGCTTCTGCCTGGAGCTTGAGGGGTCTGTTGCAGGCCTTCTCCCTACTGCCCCAAGGGTGTGGGGAAGCAGCCCCAGGGCAGGCTGACCTCAGAGCCCTGAGTTCCCAGCCCTCCTGTTTCCCCTGCCACAGAAACTTTGTGCGAGTGAAAGAAAGGGGAATCCCTGGGGCTGGGGCTGGGGCTGGTTTCCGCTCCTGTGCCGGCTAGTGTTGGGCCTAAGAGCCAGAGGGTCTCTTCAGGGTTGCGCATCCGAGAAGTGGACACTCCCATGCTGCTGGAAGAGGGGTGGGCGCCCATGGCCCACTGACCAGTGAGGAGGGCAGGCCCGACTTTGCCAGCCCTGATGGTGGGTGGGCTCTCAAGTCGGCCTCCGGAGTGCATATAAGAAGGCAGCCAGGGCTCTTGACAGTGTGGAGGGTGCTGGGAGCCCTGACCTGGGCCGTGACGACTGCTGGGACTTCTTAGAGCTGGAACCAAGACCTAGCTAGGCTGTAGATAAGCACTTAGGACAAAAATGTGCATTGATGAGGTGCCAGGCACTGGGCAGAGCACCTGATCCACGTGGATTGTCTCAGGGAAGCCTTGGAAGCTGTGGAGGTGGACCCCAGGAAAGGGTGCACGTGGCAGAAGGCAAAGTACAGGCCAAGAAGGGCAGGGGGGCAGGCCTGGTTTACCCGGGAGGGTATGGTAGGGTGAGAGGGAAGCCTCCACCGCCTGCCAGCCCCAGCCCCCAGGCCCTCTGCACTCACCTTGGGTTCACTGGTCTCAAAGGGACCCGCCTGCCAATAGACACAAGGCAGAGGCTCTGATGGCGGCCTTGCCCCTTGCTTCCCCTGTGAGGTCTTCTCTAGGAAGCCTTCCCTGACTACCTGTGCTCAGAGTGCCCCTATGTGAGACTGTGTGCCCTGCCGCCAGATGCCAGATCTGTGTGTGTGTCTGTGTGTCTGTCTGTGTCCGTGCTCCCTGCCCCCAGACTGACCTTCAGGCATGGACTGAATCTGATTCTCCTCTTGTATATCCCTTGGCCCTACCCAGCCTGGGGTAGGCATCAATAAAACAAATCAGTGACTGAACAAACCAAGGTGTGGGGATTGAAGACCTCGTGTAGGTGGGGGTTGGGGGCCCGAGAAGGTGGGTGCTGGGGTGCCCAGGAACGTTCCCCTCAGACCGCGGCCATCGGCGGTAAGGCAGCTCCCCACAAGGAACCGCTTGCACCATCATCCTAGATTGTGTGACCTAAAATAAGCTTGCTTTTTTAAAGGCACTGAAAGAGCAAACTAAATCCGGGGCACCTGGGTGGCACAGTCGGCTGAGCGTCCGACTCTTGGTTTCAACTCAGGTCGTGATCTTGGGGTCATGAGATGGAGCCCCGTGTCGGGCTCTGTGTTCAGTGCAGAGTCAGCTTGGGGTTCTCTCTCCCTCTGCCCCTCCCTGCTGCTCACTGGCGCACTCTCTCTCTTCCAAATAAATAAATCTTAAAAAAAGAAACCAAATCTATTGCCGTCTAAATGAACAAACTGTTATCACTTGTCATAAACAAAAATAAGAAATACAGTAGAAATATAGAAATATGATACAATTCGAGCTAGACCCTCCCTGCTCTCCCGAGGCCGTGAACCCAAAGCCTACCTACTGCAAAAGGAAAAGTCTGTGCATACTGGGGGAAGCTTTCTCCGCAGATCGTTATTGGGTGCCTGTGCGTGCCAAGGTAGAAAGCAGAGAACAGAGATGACATTTCCAGTAAGCTTGTTTTCATCACCCCTCACTTGGGAGTGTGAGCCAGTGCCCTCTGCTTTGCTCAAGAGACCTCATACGCAGTGACACAGATACCTATTTTGAAGACCTCACACACAGGAGACAGAATCCTAATTGGTTCAGAGACATCACAGGGCACCTAGGACACAGGCTTCCAAACAGCTCATAGACCTTATTATACCCGGATATTGACCCTAGCCCTCAGACGGCACGCCCTGGGATACCTATCTCCGAGCAGCTCCGAGATCTCGCACCTGGACACAGACCCCAATTAACTCAGAGGCTGCACTGGAGCTATGGGACAGACTCCCCAAGAGCGCCAAGGCCTTGAACGTCACCTTATACACTGGGATTCAGAGCCCAAACCACATCAGAGAATGAGCTTTCTGGGATAGAGATGCACAAACATCTCACAGATCTTGCAACCTGGGATACTGCTACCCAAGCTATTCGGAGCCTTCACTCCCTGATCAACTCCCAAACTGTTTGGAGACCTCATATCCTGGGGTAGACCCCCAAAAGTAGAGATGTGACACCCTGGACACAGACTGCCCACAGACCTCATACTCTGAGCACAGCTCCCTAAATGATTCTGAATCCACATACCTTGGACACAGACCCCCAAACTGCTCAGAGACATCCTGGAAAGGAGAGCACTAAACATCCCAGAGACCTCTCCCTAGAGCAGAGTGCCACAAACAACTCAGAGACTCAAGTCTTAGAAGCAGACTCCGAAAAGCATAGAGATCTCACAGCCCAGAGACAGACCCTGTTCAGAGAATTCCAAGCCTGGGAAACTGATCTATATACACAGCTCAGTGACCCCACACCTTCTGGCACAGACCCCTAAATGGTTCATGGTCAGGACAGCCTAAGAAAAACTACCAAACTTAAGAGACCTCCCACTTTGTAACCCACACAACCAAAGAGCTCAGAGACCTGAAAATCTGATTACAGGCCACCCCCCCCACACACACACAAAGCTTCACAACCAGGGATAAAGATCCACAATTCCTCAGAGAACTTACAAACTGGAATAAAGATGGACAGACAGTTCAGAGACCCCACACCCTCTTCTCAGACCACCAGACCAACTCGGAGATCTCATGCCTTGAACAATACTAGAGAGCTCCAAAATCACATACACTGGAACACAGGCCTTAAACCAGCTCAGACATCTTGCACCCTTGACACAGATTTCCCCCCAATAGCTCAGAGCCGTCATACACTGAGACATCCCCAAACAACTCCGAGGCCTTCCACTCTGGTTCACAGAAGAGCTCAGAGACCTGAAAACCTGGACACAAATCCTCTACGTAGCTCAGAGACTGCACACCCTGTAAGACCGACCACAAATAACTCAGATCACACATCCTGGATGTAGACTCCAAACAGTTTAGAAACCGCATATCCTAGGCTCACATCACCAAACAGCTCAGAATCTTCAGACTCTCCACAGACCTCCAAATGATTCAGAAATATCTCACCCTGAACTCAGACCCATAAACCATTTATGGAACTCCCACTTTGTACTCCTATCCAGAAAGATTTCAGACCCCTGACACTCATGGACACAGATCACCAAAGAGCCTAGAAACCTCACCTTCTGTTCCAAGTCTGCCACAAACAGAGGAGAGACCCGGTAACTGGGACACAGTCCCACAACAGCTTAGGGATCTCACGTTGTGGACACAGGCTCTCAAATGACCCAGAGAACTTCTAACCCAGGAGGCAGACCCACAAAGAGGTCAGAAACAGCACATCCTGGTGACATCTGCCCACACAGCTCAACACCTCCCGTTATGGGACAGAAACCCTCAGAGAGTTTATTAACCTCTGGAAAGCAGACCCACAAACCGGCCAGACACCTCACACATCAGACATGCCGTGCCAAAATGCTCAGAGTTAACAATCCTTACACCTTAGGGCACAAACGCACCCCCACCCCCAGCTCAAGAGACCTAACAGCCTGGACAAAGACCCCCCCTCCAAACACCCAAGAGATGTCATTAGTAAACAGAACCCCAAACCACTCAGAGGCCTCAAACCCTGGAAACAGACTGCTAATAAGTCCAAGACCTCATACCATGGGAATGAGACTCTCCCAACAGGAGCTACACCTCACCCTTGGAAACACACCCCAACAGTTAGGAATCTCAACACCAAGGGATCCAGAGATCAGAGAGCTCACACTCTCAGTCACAGAGGGTAAAGCACCTCAGAGGCCCCCCAGAGTATAAAGACATCAGTAGAAAGTCCTTAAACTCGAAACAGATCCTGAAACTGCTCCAATAAATCAATCACACCCAAGGACAAAACCCACATCATAGAACTCATTTGCTGGGACATGGGCTCAAAACAGTTAGGAGGGGTTGAGCACAGATACTCAAACACACCTGAGTTCTCATATGAGGGTCACAGACCCCAAACAGCCCCGCCACCTCATACCTGAGAGGAGAGACTGCTAAGTAGTTCAGAGACACCATACTCTGCACAGACCATCACAGAGTTGAGAGATTTCACACACGGAATGAAGACCTCCAAACAGCTCAGAAAACTCACCAGCTGGGCACCCTCCTCCCCCCATGTAAAGCTCAGAGACCAGGACCCTGGAACAAATCCCAAATGAGTCTGATGTATCACACTCTGGGACAGAGACCTCCCAAAAGGAAGAGACTCTGCACCTGAAAATATCTCCCAAACATGTCAAGAAACTCTCAAACCAAAAGAGCGCAGGGACCAGTATTCTGAACACAGGGGCCAAACAGCTCAGAGATCATACAGTGTAGACACAGCTGCCCAAACAGTTCTGTGAACTCACCCCTGGAATGTAGACCAGAAAAAGCTCAGAATCCTCGGATCTAGGATTCAGAAATCCTTCTGAGACTTAGGGTATAGACCTCAAAATATAATTCAGAGGAATACGCTGGATACAGAGCATCAAAGAAATCAGAGACCTCAAATCGTGGGACACATACACCGAAACAGATCAGGGACCTCACATCCTGGACGTACATACAAAACAGATCAGAGAATTTAAATTCTAGGAAATACACACCCCCAACGAACAGACCTCACATCCTGTGACATACTCACAAATAGATCAAAAACCACATGAGCAGAGATAGACACCCACGAGTATTTCAGAGAAATAGCATCCAGGGACATATACCCACAAACAGATCATAGACCTCAATCCCTTGAGACATACGCACATAAAAATATCAGATGCCTTACAGGCCGGGACATATACCCACAAACATTTCTGAGCACTCATATCCTGGGAAATAAACTAAAGGATGGATTGGGGACTTCAGATATTGGGACCTACACCCACAAAGAGACCAGAGACTCAAAGCCTGGGGACATAAACCCCGAACGCCTCAGAGACCTTACATGCTGAGACAAAGAAAAGGCAAAACCTGATGGCCGGAGAAACAGAACCTCAAACAGATCAGAGACCATGCACTGTTGACACACATACCAAGAACAGACCCTCACATCCTGAGACACGCAACCACAAAGGGATCAGACAAATCCTATCTTGATGTGCGCCCACAGACAAATCTGACATCCTGGGGCACGGACCCTCAGGGATGCCACACCCTTGGACAAATACCCGCAGACAGGTAATATGCAGAGAACTAGATGAAAGACCTCTCGTCCTGCAACATAAATCCAAAAAGTGGTCAGAGAACTCACGTCTTAGGACATATACCCACAGTCCTAACAGAGACATCATATCCTAAGACGCATCCGCAAAACATCAGAGAGCATAGGCCATGGGATGTACGCCCACAGAGAGATCAGATATTGCCCACTGGGACACATGTAGAAAAAGAGCAGAGAGAGGGGCACCTGGGTGGCTCAGTTGTTGAGCGGTTGCCTTCGGCTCAGGTCATGGTCCCAGGGTCCTGGGATCGAGCCCCGCATCAGGCTCCCTGCTCCGCGGGAAGCCTGCTTCTCCCTCTCCCGCTTCCCCTGCTTATATTCCCTCTCTCGCTGTCTCTCTCTCTGTCAAATAAATAAAATCTGGAAAAAAAAAAGAGTAGAGAGAGGCACATTCCAGGAAATACACTAAAATATCCTGGCAAATTCATCCACAAAAAGATTAGAGACCTTAAATGTTTGACAACACACATAAAGAGATCGAAGATATCACATCCTGAGACACAGAGTGACAAAATGCTCACAGACCTCACATGCTGGGAAACAGGCACAGAAATGGATGAGAAACCTCACATCCTAGCCTAGGACACATACCCTCGAAGAGTTCCCGGACATAAAGTCCTGCAAAATGCACCCCCAGACCATTCACAAACCTCGCACCCTGGAACACACACAACGAACAAATCAGAGACCTCATATCAGGGACTCTCCCCGCAAAGAGAATACAGATCCTGAGACACACACTCAGAAATGTATCAGTGCCCCGAAATCCTGGGAAGACAGCCACACACACGTGGACAAGCAGCTCAGAGAGCCCACATTCTGGAGCACAGAAAACAAAAAGACAGACCAGAGACTTCAAATCCGCAATCAAGTCAGACACTCCACAAGCTGAAAAATGCACCCAGAAAATACACCGGATGGTAGACATGACATCTTACGGCATAACCCACAAAGAGACCAGAGGATTCCTTGTTTCTGCTTCAAATCTCTTTCTTTCTCTCCCTCTCTGACCTCTGCTTTTGCCATCACATTGCTTTCTGTGACTACTTCCATCATCCCATGGCCCCCGTCTCAATGTCCATAGCCACTTAGTTTTCTGTGATTCCTAAAGGTCCTACCTCCCTCATATGGAGACATTTGTGATTAGGATGGGTCCTCCCGGGGAATCCAGGATAACCGCTCCATCTCACGGTGCTCCCTTAATACATATCTGCAAGATCCCTTTCTCCAGGTAAGACACCATATTAACAAGGTCCAGGAATGGGGTGAACACGTATTTGGCGATCCATTACTTGACGAGACAGAACACATGTGCGCAAAGAGAAAGCTCACCTCCTGGGACATAGGCACATGAAGTGCTTGAAGACTTCACATCTGGAGTTCCACACCTCCAAAGAGATCAGAGACCTTCCACCCTGGGACATACCTGCAGACTGTGAGAGAGCTAGCTACATTCTGAGACATACACCAGATGATGCTTAGAGTCCTCACACTCTGGGAATTAAACCTACAAAGAGAGAAGAGAACCCACTCTCTGGGACATACACACCCAAAGAGAACAGGAACCTGATTATGATGGGATATACACCTACACAAAGATCAAGGACCCACATTCTAGGACCCCCAAACAGACCAGACCTCTAACTCTGAGACACACACACACCAAAAGAGCAGAAAAGCAGCCCACATTCACACACACACACAAACACACACACACCAGGGACCTCACACACTGGGACACAGAAACACAAAGAGAACAGACCTCCTGACCTTTACCAACACACTCAAGGAGATGACACACTCCCCTATGTGACATACACGCACCATCAGATCAAAGACCTGATCTGAGAAACACAACCCAAACCACACCAGACACCTTCCATCCTGCGACATGAATCAACCAACAGGTTATGGATTCCACATGCTGGTAAATGCATCCAGATAAATTTGGACACCTGAAATCTTGGGGCTTATAGTCCTCGAGATCAGAGAGCTCAGATCCTGGGATACGGGCCCACAAACAGAAATCCTCCCATAAAGAGGTGAAAGTCCTCACATGCACAGAAATACACCGAGGAACCTCAGAGAGCTGGCAAAACGTGGGACATGTACGCACCACCAGATCAGAGGCCTCCCATCTGAAACATACAACCAGAATGAGCTTAGAAATCTCAAACCCTGGATATATAGACCTTAACAGATAAGAATTGCACTTCGTGGCCTCTACACCAACAAACAAATCAGAAACGCTCGCAAATGTCCCCATAAGGCCTCAGACAACTGATGACCTGGAACATAACACCCACAAACAGCTCAGAGACCTAACACGCTGGGATGCGCATTCACAGAACATCACAGATCTCACATCCTGGGACACGCATCGAGAGACAGATCAAAGAACTCACCTCACGCATCGAGAGACAGATCAAAGAACTCACCTATCCGGATAAAAACACCAGAAACATCAAACAAGTCAGACACCTCATAGCCCTGTTCATTCACCAGTGAAAAGATCAAACGCTTCACGCTATCAGACAAGTACCCACAAACAGATGAGGGAATTTCCATCATGGGATAGACACCCTGCTTCATTCATGCTTCAGTCACCAGCAAGCATACCAGAGGCTTCCACACCACGAGACAGAAACAAACACACGGATCTGGAAGGCTCGCATTCTAGGACATAATCCCAGAAACAGATCGAGCAAAGGGAAAGCCCACGCACGAATAGGTCAGAATCCTTACACCGTGAACACACTCATGACAGTCCAGAGAATTCACATCCTGGGCGCTGTCTACAAAAACCAGCTTCTCCTCTCCTACGACCATACACCCCAAAACGGCTGGGCCCACCAATTCTGGGACACACACTATTACAGAGATCAGAGACCTCACACCCTGGTCCGTGCACCCGTACACGGAGCAGAGACCTTCCACCATCAGACACACGCTCACTAACAGAGGTGTTCACATCCTTGGATGTCTGCCGACAATCAGATGGAGACCTCACCGCCTGGGACACTGTAGTCCTTTCTTCCTGACACCCCCCCCCGCACAATTTTTTTTTTTTTTTTAAGAGAAGAAGGTTACAGGGTGCCTGGCTGGCTCAGTCAGTAGAGCATGCGACTGGGCTGGGGCCTACTAAAAAAAAAAAAAAAAGGAAAGAAAGAAAAGAAAAGAAGGTCATGTTTATCCCATTTCTTGAAAGTGCAGGCCTTTTTATCTCCTCAGGGCTCCGGACCTGCTTCTGTAACAAATCACCCCGATCTTACTGTCATAAAACAACACAAATTTATTATCCTATATTTCTGCAGATCAGAAGACTGACAAGGAGTCTGACAGGGTAAAAATGAGGCATCAGCAGAGCTGACTTCCTTCTGGAGTTCCCAGGGGAGAATCTATAGGACACCCGCATTTTCTAAGCTTGTGGCTCCTTGCTCCACCTTCGAAGTTAGCAGCGTTTCATGTTCCAATCTCTCTCTCTTTGCCTCCATCGATCTCCACCTCTGTTTCTCTTTGATTTCTACTTATGTCATGACGTCACTTTTTGTTTTTGACTCTGCAGCTCTTCCTACACTGCGTTCTCGGACTCTTGCCTTCAGGTGTCCCTCATATAAGGACACGTGTGATTACGTTGGGCCTACCCCGATAATCCGGGATAATTTTCCCATCAGCATGCTTAACTTAGTCATATCTGCGAAGTCCCCCTTTTCATGTAAATTAATGTAATCGTAGGTTCCAGGGATTAGGAAGTGGACATCTTTGGGGTGTTGCTATTCGGTCACCAGAGACATGTATGCCCAAACAGCTCACAGACCTCATATTCGGAGTCCTTCACTTCCGCATAAGTGAGACACCATCCACCCTCTAACATACATCCAGAAAGAACACACACACACACATTTGGGGTCTTAGACCAAAAAATGCTCAGAGTCCTTGGAATTAAACTCACAAACGAAAGAGAACCCACCATCTAGGTTTCGAGAGCACCCTCGAACAGGTCAGAGGCTTCACACTCTGGTTCACTGAGCAGTGAATATATCAGACATTTCACACCACCAGATACTACCCACAAACACATCAGGAAATTCACATGTTGGGACATACACAGACAAAGGGATTCCAGATCCCACAACTTGGGACACGTAGCCACAACCATATCAGGGACTTCAAATGCCACAAATAGCCCAAAGCCCTCACACCATGGGACATATACCATCAGATGGATCAGGGATATGAAATCCTGGGATATGCACCCATGAACAGATTAGACACCTCACAACCTAGACGTATAACCACAAAGAAACCACAGGCTTCAAACTCTGCAACACGTATCCACAAACAGATCAGAAACCTCAAGCCCTGAGTCATACATTATAAAGAGATCATAAAGCTCACATCCTGAGATATAATCCACAAACAACGCGGAGGCCATATGTACCCAAGGCGCAGACTCACACATGGACCAGAGACCTTAAATCCTGCAGTGCATAAGCATAATCAAATCAGACACCTCAGAGGCTAGGAAGATACCAGAAACAGATTATAGACCTGAAATCTTACAACGAAGTTCCACAAACAGATCCGAGAGCTCATGTGTTGGGACATTCACCAGCAAACAAATCAGAGGCCTCAAGTCAAGGGACACACACCCACGAAAAGCTCAGAAACCTCACCTGTCCTGGACATACAAACCTAAATAAATCAGAGATCTAACATGCTGGCATATATACATGATCAAACAAATCAGAAACCTCCTAACACCAGAAATACGCACCCAAACAGATCTGAGACCTAACAACTGGAACATCAACCCACAAACATCTGGGGGACCTCAGAGAATAGAATGTATTCCCCAAATCAGCTCAGACACCTGACATCTTAGGACGCGCACACACAAACTGGAGGCCTCACATTCTAAGACATATTCCCACAAACAGCTCAGAGACTGCAAGTTCTGAGACATACCCCACCCCAAACTTTGTGAGACCTCTCATTGTGGTTCATACACCCGCACACGGATCAGAGACCTCCTGCCATCAGACTCACGCTCGCAAACAAGACGGGGGAGTTCACATCCTGGGATGTGCACCCACAACCAGAAAGAGACCTCGCGACCTGGGGCACTGTATTCATTTCCCGTGGCTGCTGTGACAAGTCACAATTGTTACATGAAACAACACACATTTACTATCTTACCTTTCCACAGGTCGGAAGCTAAAAAAGGGTTTCAAAGGGCTAAAATCAAGTTGTTGGCAGAACTGCATTGCTCCTGGAGGCTCTAGGGGGAGGATCCATTTCCTTGCTTTTTGTAGTTTCTTGAGCTGCCTGCATTCCTTGGCTCGTGGCCCCTTCCTCCAACTTCAAAGCAGTGTTTCATCCTCAAATCTCTCTCTCCGATTTCTATTTCTGTCATCACATCTGCTTCTCCGATGGACTGTCCTGCCTCTCTCCTGTAAAGACCCTTGTGATTACACTGGACTCACCTGGAAAATAATCCAGGACAGTCTCCCCCATCTCAAGATAATTACTTTATCACATCTGCAAAGGACTTTTTTTTTTTTTTTTTTTGCAAAGGAACTTTTCACATGTAAGGTCCCATAGTCCCATGTTTCAGAGATTAGAACATGGACATCTTTCAGCGGCCCTTACCAACCTTAGATACACATACATGAGGAATTAAAAACATCCCATCCTGGGGGGTCTGGCTGGCTCAGTCGGTAGAGCGTGTGACTCTTGATCTCAGGATCATGAGTTCAAGCCCCACACTGGGCGTAGAGTTTACTTAAGAAACCAAAAAATAAAAACATCCCATCCTGAGATATACACCCATAAGTAGGTCAAAGACCTCACATCCCATATCATATGATTCCGAAGAGACAAAGAGATGAGAGACCTCCCACCCTTGGACATACATCCAAAAAAAAAAAAAAGAGTGAGGTAGGTGTTCTGTGTCATATACCCACACACAGCGTAGGGACCTCTCAAACTGGGACACATAACCACAAACAGAAGACACCTCACACCCTTACACACACACACACACACACACACACACACACACACACACACACAATCAGAAACTCAAATATTGTGATTAGAAAGGCAAAAATTGAAAAACAATAAGGTACCCACACACAGATGAGACACCTCACAGCCTGAGACACATACTCACAGATCGGAGATCTCAAGTCTTGCAACACATACCTACAATCAAGTAAGAGACCTCATAGTCTAGGAAAAATACCTTAAGACTGATTATGTACTTGACTTCTTCAGAAAACACCCACGAGGAGTTCAGAAAGTTCATTATCTTGGGACACAGACTCACAAAAAGATCAGAGACTTGAGCCAAATGAAAGACACCCCCAATGAGCTGCACACCTCACAGCTGGATATACGCATCCGAACAGTTCAGAGACCTCCCATCTGGTACATATATAATCAAATGAATCAGAAATCTTGAAAATACCCATGAAATATCAAAGACCTAACAACCTAGACATAACTCACAACCACCTCAGAGACCTCACACGAAGAGACACACAAAATCAGCAGAGGGACCTCACGTCCAAAGACACGTACTCAAAAACAGACCAGAGACCACCCATCCCGAGACGTACACCCCACAAACCCCACAAATTTAGGGACACACACTCTCAAACAGGTCAGAGACTTCTTGCCCTGGCTCATACACCCACACACAGATCAGAGGCCTCCACCATCAGACACACTCACAAACACATTCCTAGGATGTGAACAGACAACCAGACAGAAACATCACAACTCAGGACACTGTATTTGTTTCTCATCGCTGTTGTAACAAATCACCACAATTTTAGGGTCATGGAAAAACACATTTATTACATTACATTGTGTAGGTTAAAAATCTGAAGATGGGTCTTACAGTATTTTTTTTTAAGATTTTATTTATTTATTTAAAAGAGGATGAGAGAGAGAGAGAGAGAGAGAGAGAGAGAGAGAGAGCGCATATGAGAGGGGGGAGGGTCAGAGGGAGAAGCAGACTCCCTGCTGAGCAGGGAGCCCGATGCGGGACTCGATCCTGGGACTCCAGGGTCATAACCTGAGCTGAAGGCAGTCGCTTAACCAACTGAGCCACCCAGGCGTCCCTGGGTCTTACAGTATTAAAGTCAGGTGTGAACAGAGCTGTGTTCCTTCTGGAGACTCTGGGTGGCGTGGGTGGGGGGGGATTCATTTCCTTGCCTTTCCCAGTTTCCAGTGTGCCTGTGTTCTTGGCCCCTGGCCCCTCCTTCCACCTGCAAAGCCCACTGCGCTTCATCTTCAAATCTCTCTGATTTCTGCCTCCATCATCGCTCTCCTCCCTGATCAGGGCTCCCTGTTCACATGTCCTTCACTGGACATCTTCGGAGTCCTATTATTTAGCCAAGTACAGACACGGATGCACACCTGGAACTTTCACATCCCAGCACATACTGCCATGAATGGCTCAAGGCCTTCACAAGCTGGGACACACCCCCACAAACGTCTCCGTCATCAGATCACTGTATCTGACTTGGTCTGTGTCATTACTTTTCGTTCAGTGACACTAGGCATCCTGTCCCCCTCATTGTAGGACTCTTGTGATTACACTGGACCCACCTAGAAAATCTAAGAAAATCTTCCCATCTCAGGATGTGTAATTTAATCACACCTTCAAAGTACCTTTTAACATGTAAGGTCACATCTTCACGCACGGTTTCCAAGGATTACGACACAGGCATCTTTAGGAGGCCTTAAGTCGGCAGAGACATACACACACAAACAAATAAGAGATCTTGAACCACAAAACACATACCTCCAAAAAGCTCAGAGACCTAAAATACTGGGACATATACTAGAAACAGCTCCCATCCCTCATCTGGAGTCATACATCTAGAAAGTGATCAGAGACCTCCTTCCCTCAGCCATACATCTAAAGACAGCAGAGAGACACACATTCTGGGACATACACCCACAAACAGGTCTGGGACCTCAAAAATTGGGACACATACCCACAAACAGAACAGACCTCATACCATTGACTAACAAGCAAAAGAGACCCCCCCCAAAAAAACCCACTTGCATACTGTGATATAGACACACAAATGGATCAGACTTCATCTGAGAAATACAACCAGAAATTGCTCAGAGACACCAAACCATGCAACAAGAACCCACAACACATTAGAGACCTCATATCCTAGGAAATACATCATCCAGAGTAATTAAAGATGCTTGGCAGCTTGGGGCCCACACCCACAGGGAAATGAGAGAGTTCAAATCCTGGGGCACATACCTGCAAACAGATCAGAAGCCCCAACACATCCCACAAAGAGCTCAGAACCCTCAGACCTTGGATATGCACACTTGAACAAATAATAAACTCCACATCCTGTTACATGTCCAAGGATACAAATCAGAAATCTCATATACTTGCAAACAACACCAGAAAGCATCAGAGATCTAACAAGCTGGGACGGGCACCCTCAAACAGCTCAGGGTACTCGTGCCTGGGATGTACATCCCTGAATAGCTCTAAGACTTCACATCCTAGGACAGGTATTCTGGAACAGATCATGGAATTCACATCTTGGGAAAACACCCTGAAACATACCAGTCCTTTCAGCCTGGTTCTCTTACCAGAAAAGAGATCAGAATCTTCATACTATATACCCTCCCATGCACAAATGACCAGAGAGTTCACATCCTGGGATGCACTTCAATGAACAGATTAGGGACCTCGCAACCTGTACACATAACCATGGAGACCACAGACCTCAAACCCCGCAATATATACCTGCAAACAGATCTGAGACCTTACGCTCTGAGAAATATGCCAACAAACAGATTGGGGGGCTCACATCATGGGAGAGGCTCCAAAACGTATCAGAGACTGTATACAACCAGAGATACCCACAAATAGATCAGGGCTCTCAAATCCTGCAACATATGCTTCCAGGTACATCAGAGACCTGACATGCTATGAAAAAAGAGCCACAAACAGACCACAGGACTAATATTTTGTGCCATATATCCCCGAAGAGATCAGAGAGTTCACATCCAGAGACACATACTCACAAGAGATCAGAGGATTCGGGCCAAGGGACATACCCTCACAGCAAGCTCTTTCAAACCTCACACCCTAGACATTCACAACTAAACAGACTGAAGAACTTATATTCTGGCATATATACCACCAAAGCAAGTAGCAAGTTCATCATCATCGGAAAGACATCTGAAACACATCAGAGACCTAATAATCTCGAATACAACCCACAAACATCATAAAGACCTCACACACTGGATGTACACCCCAAATCAGCTCAGAGACCCCACGTCTGAGGACATGCACACACAAACAGCTCAGAGACCACAAATGTTGGGACACACACCCTCAAGTAGGTCAGAGACCTCACACCCTGACTCATCCACCTGCACACGGATCAGAGACCTCCTGCCATCAGACACGCTCACAAACAGATGGGGGAGTTCACATCCTGGGATGTTCCCCGACAACCAGACAGAGGCCTCGTGACCTGGGACACTGTACTCCTTTCCTATCGCTGCTGTGACAAGTCACTGAGATCTTGGTGCTATAAAACAATACACACTTACTACCTTACATTTCTACAGGTCAGAAACCCGAAAACTAGTCTTAGATAAAAACAAGTTGTCAGCAGACCTGCCTTCCTCCTGGAGGCTCCAAGACAGAATCCATTTCCTTAAAAAAAAAAAAAAAAAAAGAATCCGTTTCCTTGCACTTTCCAGTTTCAGGGGCTGCCTGCACTCCCTGGCTCGTGGCCCCTTCCTCCATCGTCAAAGCCCCTTCCTTCATCTTCAAATCTCTCTCTGATCCCTCTTCTCTCGGTCGGCTTCCATCTTTACATCACTGTCTCTGACGCGTATCACTCTCCCACAGCCGTTTCTGACCCTTACCATCCTGCCTCCCACATAGAAGGACAGCAGTCATTATGTTAGGCCTACCTGGTTAATCCAGGATAAACCCCCAATCGTAAAGTGTTTCATTTCATTACACCTACAAGGTCCTTTTTCCCAGAAAGTTAACATAGTCACAGGTTCTGGGGATTGGGACACAGATATTACTGGGGGCCAGTATTCAGCTAAACAGAGCACAGATGTGATGTACATGGCACCGACTGGTAGAGACATGACATTCTGGGAAATACACCCACAGACCAATCAGGGAACTCACACCTCACATACACACCCACAAACGGATCAGGGACCTAACAGCCTGGAAAGTCTAGCCATAAAGAAATCAGACTAGGGGGTGCCTGGTTGGCTCAATCAGTAGAGCATGCGACTCTCAATCTTGGGGTCATGAGTGTGAGCCCCACACTAGGGCTTAAAAAAAAAAAAGAAATCACAGACTTCAAATCCTGCAACACAAACCTATAAACAGTTCAGAGACTTCATATGCTGGGTAGTACATCCAGCAACGGACTATGGTTCCCGCGCCCAGCACATATACTGTCCACCACGTGGGAGCCCCAAAGCCTAGAACACAGACCGATAAAGAGTTCGCATATGGCGCTTGCTGTCATTCACTCTGAAACAGATCAGAAACCTCACAACCTGGGATACACCCCCAAGCCCATTATAACCCTCACTCCCTGGGACACACACACACACACACAGAGCTCAGACACCTCACACATGGGGACACTCACCACCAAGCAGATCAGAGACCTCATGTCCTGGAATATACAACAAACAGATCAGAGAACTTACATCCTTGACAAAATTCATGACCAGAGAGCACATACTGACACATACAGGAAGGAACAGAGAAGAAGCCTCACAGCACACACACAACCACAGAGAAGTCGGAAACCTTACACTCTGGGCACACATACCCTAAAAGATCTAGGATTTCACATTCTATGACATACACCCACAAACAAATCAGAAACCTCAAATCTTGTCAAATAATCCCCCTAGCAGATCAGAGAACCTACAACCTGGGACACATACCTGTAAAAACTAAAGAGATGTATTCTGGGGACATGTGGGTGGCTCAGTTGGTGAAGCATCTGCCTTCGGCTCAGGTCATGATCCCAGGGTTCTGGGATCGAGCCCCGCATTAGGCTCCCTGCTCGGTGGGGAGTCTGCTTCTCCCTCTCCCTCTGCTTCTCATGATCTATCTCTCTCTCACGTGCTCTCTCTCTCAAATAAATAAATAAAATCTTTTTTTTTAAAGAAAAAATGTATTCTGGGATGTACAACCACAAATGATCAGAGACCTTAAATCCTGGGAGTTAGACTCACAATAAGATCAGAGACCTTACATCCTGGGATATGCACCCAAAAATCTAATCAGAAATCTCACCTCCTGGAAAAACACACCCAAACAGATCAGAGACCTCACATCCTGGGGCATATACACACAAACATTACATCCTGAGGCATATATGCACAACCAGATCAGACCTTACTCTCAAATTGGGCCCCACCACTCAAAAGAGAGGAGAGAGCTCCTCTCTTGGGAATATACCTGCAAATAAATAAGAGGCCTCACACCATGGGACATATACCCTCACCCAGGTGAGAGACCTCACACATTTGGAAACACACAAGGAATAGATCAGATACTTCACACTGTGGGTCATGCACCCTCGAAAAGATCAGAGACATCACATCATAGGATATGAGACATGCATCATAGGATATAACACTTAACAATTTGACATTGCTGCTCTGTTTGCAAGAATTAACTCCATGAACTGATCAGAGACCTCACACCCAGGGCCATATAACCACAAATAGATCAAAGACCTTACACTTTCTATATACACCCATGTAAGAGACCTCACATCCTGGGATATACAATGATAAATAGTCACAGGCCTTGCATCCCGGAACATCCAACGATAAAAAAACATATGCCTCATATCTCAGTAAATAACCCCCGAACCAAATCAGAGACCTCACACCATGGGATGCAAACCCAAAAAGACCTCACAGACCTCACACACTGAGACATACACCCACAGACAAATGAGAGACCTCGCACCCACGTTCACAGAATCACAAACATATTGGAGAACTTATACCCCTGGCATACACCCATGAAAGACACTTCACACGTTGATAATTGTAGTAACAAGCATATCACAGACCTCAGATCCTGGGGCTTACATGCACAAACATCGGTGACCTCATGATCTGGGACATATACCCACAAACATCATCAGATCTCCCATTCTGGTGAATATACCCACAAAGAGATCAGAAACCTCACAATGGGAACATCCTTGCAGAAACAACGCAGACACATGATATTCTAGGACATACAGCCACAAACATAACACAGACAAGACACCTGGGAATTATAACCATAGGGATGAAAGACCTCCAGCTCCTGATACAGTTATGAGAAGATCAGAGACCTTACATACAGAGACATATCAGGGGCTTCTTACTTTGGAACATATACATAGAAACAGATCGGGGACCTCATACACTGAGAAACACACCCACAGAGAGACCCTGACGTACACCAGTGAAGACAGACTCACATATAATAACATATAATAACAAATATATCAGAGACCTCATACCTTAGGATACACATCAACAAAGAGCTCAGAGACTTCAAACCATGGAACATACACACCCAGAGAGATTAGAGACCTATATGCTAGGCCATACAGACCTATATGCTGGGCCATCCCGGAATATACACCCATACTTGAGAACTCACATTATGTGAAATCCCCCCACCCCAAACAGCTCCGAGACCTCATTCCCCAGGAAGTACCAACACAACAGTATCAAAGAACTGGTGTCCTTGATCTATACCCATGCAGAGGGACCTCACATACTGGGACATACACAGGGACAGACAGCTCCGAGACCTCATGTTCTGGAACACACACTCTCACAGATAGACCATAGATTTCATTTTCTGGGACATACACCCACAAAGAGTTCAGGGAACTTACATCTTCGGAACCACACCCACAAACATTTTAGAGACCTCACAGTCAGAGACATATGCCCACAGACACAGCAGAGACCTCACACCTTGGGACATACACCCTCAGACAGAACAGTCCTTATATCCTGTAATACACACTCCACAAATGGACCAGAGTGGTCACACCTGCAGAAAACATAACCGAAAAGGCTCAGAAACATACCAACCAGGAAAATATATCCACAAAGACCTCATATATTGGGAAATATACCCACAAACATGTCAGAGAGCTCACACATTGGCACATATACCCCCAGAGACCAGAGATCTAATATCCAGGGACATGAAACCAAAAACAGGTTAGAGACCTCATACCCTTGACCTGCATCCAGAAAAGAGACCTCACATCCTGAGAAATACAATGACAAACAGATCAGAGACCTCATAGCCTGGGACATGTACCCACAAGTGGATCAGAAACCTTTACACCATTAGACCATACACCGATGGAGCAGAAACCTCACACCCAGGACATACACATCCAAAAAGATTAGAGAACTAACATCCTGGAATATACACCCACAAACAAATAAAACATGTCTCATCCTGGGAACCACACACCCAAACAGATCAGAGACTTCATAATCTCATGCACACACACTCAAAGAGTTTGGATACCCTGGTACATACACCTGTGAACAGAGACCTCATAAAATGCAACATACAGCTGTGAGCATGTCAGAGACCCCACACATTTGAGACACACACACTCACGAACAACTCAGGAACTTCGCATCTTGGGACATATACCCATAAACCGTTCAGCGAGCTGACACCCTGAAGCACAGATTTGCCCTGCCCTCAATACCAGAAATATCAATATCTGGACACAGACTCTCGAACACAGCAGAGACTTCGTATGTGGGGACTCACTGGCCCAAACTGCTCCAGCACCAATCAGCCCCGATGCAGATTCCAGTAACCTTCATGATACCTCTTCCTGGGACTTAAAACTCCATATACCTCAAAGAACAAATGGGACTCTCCAAACACAATCCTCCAAAGAGTTCATGGCTGTGAACACTGAGACACCCAGAACACTTCACACCTACAACACAGACTGCAAGGGAGCTCAGAGACTTCAAATTCTGGACCCAAGTACAAAGTATTTCAGAGACATCATACCTGGGGATTAAGGATCCCAAAAAGTTATGATCACATTCTGGACATGAACCCAAAACAGCCCAGAATCCCCACACTTCGAGGCACAGAACACCAAATAGTTCAGAGACCTAAAAACACAGATAGAGAGACCCCCCAAAGAGATCAGAGACCTAAAAATGTGAAAGAGGGAATGCCCCACACACCCAGATATGGATACAGGTCACAAAAGCTCAGAAATCTCAAACCCTAGACAAAGACCCTCAAAGAGCTCAGAAATGCCACAAATTAACCAAAACTTAGCAACTTAAAACAACAGCAAACACCAATCATCTCACACAGATTTGGGGAGTCAGGAATTCAAGAGCAGCTTAGCTGCATGGCTCTGGCTTTGAGTCCCTCAGGCTGCAGTCATCAGAAGGCTCAAGTGGGGCCGGAAGCTCGGCTTCCAAGCTGGATCACTCACATTGCTGGCAATTTAGCGATGGCTTTTGGCTGGGGTGCCTCAGTTCTTTGGTACATAGATCGCTCCATGCAGCTGCTTGAGTGTCCTCACAACATGGTGGCTGGCTTCCCCTAGAGCAAGTGATCCAAGAAAGAGCAAGACAGAAGCCAAAATGCCTTTAAAACGGTCCTTTATATTAAGTACTGCTTTGCTGCATCCCACAAATTTGGTCAGTTTTATTTTCATTTTCATTTAGTTCAAACTATTTTTGGGGTGCCTGGGTGGCTCAGTTGGTTAAACGTCTGAGTCTTGATCTCAGGGTGGTGAGTTCAAGCCCTGCCATTGGGCTCCGTGCTGGGCGTGGAGCCTACTTAAAAAAAAGAAAAAGATACAAACTATTTTTTGACTTCTCTTATGACTTCTTTGACTCACCGAGGCCCTGCACCCTCCCCCAAAGCCTTTCTCCAGAGCTCAGACCCTGCTTCTTGCATAAAAGTACAAACCTGGGGGCGCCTGGGTGGCTCAGTCGGTTAGGCATCCAACTCCTGATTTCGGCTCAGGTCATGATCTCAGGGTCGTGAGACTGAGTCCCGCACTGGGCTCTATGCTGGGCATGGAGCCTGCTTGAGATTCTCTCTCCTTCTGCCCCTCCCCCTCCCCCTCTCTAAAAAAAAAAAAAGAAAACCCGTCTCTCTTAAAACCCAATTTACAGTTTTCACAAGAACAATGTTTTTTCTCACTGTGCACCCTTGCCTCACGATGCACAGCCTATTATGTATGTTCTCAAAGGAACACAGGAAGTAAAACTGTGGGTTTACTAGAGATGGAAACACAATTCTGGAGAATATTTACTCTTTATTGAACCCAACAGACATTTATATTAAGTGATACGTGCACATGACTCCCATGTTCCAACTGAGACAGTCTCAGACCCTGGACCCTGGCCAGAGATGGCATTTACCTGTATCTCATCCCTACCCCCAGCCGTGAACTTTGCTTTCAGAAGGGATGTGTAATTAGAGGGGAGGGGGCTGAAATCAGGAGAGTGCAGGTGTGTGGACTGTCCTGCACTGTCCTTCTGACTCCGAGTAGTCTTGCAAAACCTCAAGTAGGTCAAATTAAGGTTTAGAAAGATGCGCCAAAAAGCTGGACTCTCCTATCACCCAACCAGGACTTGGGGGTTCCAGACTCTGAAATAGGTTCTACCAGGCCCCAAATACCCATGCGTACTGGGTGTGGACGAGGCCTGAGGGGAGACAGACTCCAACATCCATCAAGAGCAACGTCCATCCCAAGATAGGGCTCTCCACTCTGGAGCCACAGTCATCACCTCTCCCCAACACAGTCTCCACAAACGGTATCAAGGGAGACTCTGTGACCTCTAGAACAAAGGGCAAGACAGAGGTTCTGAAGGAAGTGGCCACCTGTATTTCCTGGTCTGGACAAGGAAGCTGGGGTGACGGCGAGTCCATCTGGAGGCGCTCACTACCAATCACATGACTCCCAGTTCTCACTGCCCTTCTGAGCTGGTGTGTAGCCAGGGCGGCGTGTGCGCACCATGGACACCTCACGTCCGAATTTTGGCAGGTGACGAGATCACTCTATAAGAGCACCCCAAAGAGCTTGGGGCTTTCAAACACTGGGGCAGAGACCTTGAGACAGATGAGTGACTTCACATCCTGAGAAACAGACCCAAACACTGTTCAGAGAACACCACGAACTTCAGACAAAGACCCCCAACCTGTCCAAACACTATATACCCTGGGACCAGTAGTTCTCAACCAGAGGCAATCTGCCTCCCCCACCTCGGGAACATCTGGCAGTCCCTAAGGGACATTTTGGTTGTCACAGCTGGAAGGGGAGAGGTGCTATTGGCAACAAGTGGGTAGAGATCAGGGATGCCACTAGTCAGTGCCCTTTAGCCAAAGACCCCCCCCCAGGAACATACCTATAGTTGAACAAGTTAGGGTTCATTATTCATTTCGGTGAGCGAGAATACACACCATGGGAGCCAAGGGATGTCTCAGTAAGAGGGTGTCAGGAAGAACCAGTTAGGGGTGCCTGACAGGCTCAGTCAGAAGAGCACGGGACTCTTGATCTCAGGGTTGTGAGTTCGGGCCCCACTTTGGGTGCAGAGATCACTAAAAAAAAAAAAGTAAGAACCAATGATAGGATCTGGGCTTCAGTTAAGTGGTTTGGGGGAGGCTACAAAGAAGGGGGGCTCCCTCTAGATTGGACACTGTCAGAAAGGGAGGGCACTTTTATGACTGGGTATCTGCATAAATCTTATCTCTAGCGAGGGCCGACTACAAAAAACACAAAGCTGAATTTGGTGTAAAAAAAAAAAAAAAGCAGCAGTCACTCATTTTAACCAAGAGAGGCAGACATTTGCTACCTCGCAGGTGGCACAATGACCGGTTTTTGTTGGTGCTTAGACAACATTATAAAGTAGCTTTGCTTTGTCTCATTTTATCATGGTCTCAGAGTAAACTTGTCTGAGGTTAGTATTCTGTGAAGCCATTTATGTCTCACAGGAGAATGACATGGCTCAGCTGTAAATACCTGGACGACTCTGGGTGTTGGGGGCTGCTCCTTACTTTCCTCCCTCTTTCCTTTCTTGCTTATGCTAAACATCTTTTATGGGTTGATTTATATCCCCCCCCCGCTCAAATTCATATGTTGAAGTCCTAACCCTTAGGACCCCCAGAATGTGACCTTATTTGGAAACAGGGCCATTGCAGATATAAAAATGAGGTCATACTCCTGGAGTACAGTGGGCCCCTAATCCACTAGGACTGGTGTGTTTATAAGAAAAGGGACATTTGGACACAGACCCACATGCACAGAACACCGTGTGAAGATGAAGGAAGAAATTGGGGTGATGCAGCAGAAGCCAAGGAACGTCAAAGCCTGCCAGGAAACTACCAGAAGCTAGGGGAGAGGCATGGACAGATTCTCCTTCTCAGCCCTCAGAAGGAAAGAAACCTGCCAACACCTGGATCTCAGACTTCCAGCCTCCAGAACTGTGAGACAATAAATTTCTGTTGCTTAAGCAACAACCCCCCAACCGTTTGTGGTACTTTTTTTTTTTTTCAGCAGGCCTAGCTAACTAGTACAACATCCTACAACGCCCTCCATAACAAAAGAATTTTCTGGTCCTAAATGTCCACAGTGCTGAGGTTGAGAAATCCTGCCCTAGACACAGAATCCAAAAGTATTGAGTGACCTCGTTATCTCTGACAGAGACCAATAAAAACTGGCTGAGAGTACACATAGCTTTGAATTTAGACCCCCAAAGTGCTCAGAGACCTCCCACCCTGAACACAGAAGCCCAAACAGCTCAGAGAAGATATGCCCTGAAGAGACCCTAACAGATCAAAGATAACATTCTCTGGGACAGAAACCACCAAGGAAATAAGAGACCTAGCATCCGGAAACATACACCAAATGCTCAGAGACATCACAGCATGGGACACAGAACCCAAGAGAGCCCTGGGTCCAAAAAGCTCAGATATTTCACACCTTGGTCACAGACACGAAACAGGTGAACAACCGCCCATGAACAATAGTACCCATTTCCTGGTTTTAAAGTCGTCCTATGGTTATGTAAGTTCTTTACATTAGGGGAAGCGGGGCTAAGGGTATACAGAACTCTCTGCACTCTTTTTGCAATTCTAAGTCTAAAATGATGTTCAAATATTTTTTTTAAAAAGGAAAAAAGATTAAAAGATGTAAAAGGGAATTTAAGTTTTATAAACTTAAAAAACACATTCTGCCAACAAGCTCAGAAAACAGTGTGAAGCCCCTCCAGCGGTCAGAGAAGTGCCAATAAAACAAAAGGAAATTCAATTTTAAGGGAAAAAAACCCAAACCCTGCACATCCCAAGACAAAGACCCCCAAGCAGCTTAGAGACTTCTCACCCTGAGACAGAAACCCACAAACACCTGGAAGACCTACACCTCTGTGACACAGACCTCCACACTGCGAACAGCATGTAATAACTACCCTGGGATGTGAGCTGACTGACTTCAGAACCACTTTCCTCCTACTTACCTACACTCAGCCAAACACCTCCCCTGCCCGATGCCTAAAATCCCATCAGTAAGAAGTTGATCCTTGCAGTTACATCTTGCCCCCTTCAAAATTCCTCTTTTAAATGCCACACACCCCTCCATCCCAGAGCATGAAATCATGCATTTATGATGCATTTATGGCCCAAACCCTCTCCTTACTCCTCAACAAACACACACATACACGTCCACACACCCTTAATCAGGCCTGGTCCAGAGGGGGCAGGAAGCCTCCAAGTCATCCTGGGGGGGGGGGGAGAGTAGGAAGGGATGTCTTAGAGAAGGATCATAAGATCACCTTGAACCTTCTCTGCAGAACTCACACCCACAGGTAGCCTGAAATACAGATGTCAGGAACCCCAGTGAAGAATTTTTCTCAGTGCTGCTGTGAACAGTGAGTGGGTCCTGAAATCAATATAATGGGACACAATAAGCATTGTTCTAAAAAGAGTAAGAACAGGCAGAAGAGAATAGAAAAGGTTACCCGACACATTCTGTGCTAGCCAATAATGCCAGCTTCTTTACAGGTGGCGCAAATTGAAGTTCCCAGACGGGATTCGAACCTATGGTCTCCAGTGGCCAAAGCCCTGCCTCTGCAACCGCCGACGCCGACGCAGGGGCCATAGCGCCTGCGCCAAGTCAGCAGCCAATAGCAGCACGGAGCCAGCCGACCCGCTCGTAGCCTATAAGTGATTCCCGAAAACCTTGGTACCCTGGAAGAGCTTGGGTGGGCAGTCTTGCGGCGACCAATCAACGCCCAGGACGGGGCTTGGTCCCGCCCTACTCGCCGCGGAGCCAATCACTGCTCCGCAGCCTTCTGCCCCACACCACCCCTGCTGCTGATTCGAATCTTCAGAGCCAACCAGACGTAAGATCATGGTGGTGGCGGCTTCCAGATGGGTGGAGGCTTTAGGCCGAGGGTGGGGTCCACCATCCCTATCCCGGGGGCTCCGTTTGGTCAGGGCGGCGCCATTCTCTTCTCCATCCGGAGTGCGGCCGATGCACCTGCAAAATGAGGAAACCTTTCACGTTCCTACACATACAGTGGTTTCTTCCAAAATACACTCCCCCACCCGTGGTACCTCCCGGCCCGACTGTTCCATCTCCATGTCGCACAATGGTATGTCCCAGAACGGCACTGTCTCATCATTAACTCTTCATTCCCACCCTTCCCGCTCTCCTTAGGTGTAAGAAGGGCTGTTTCATGCCAATGCCCCAGGAATCATTCCATCTTCAGTTCACTCCAACACAACGAAAGAGACCCTCATGTCTTCCTCCCCCGGCTCCCGTTCCATTCCAGGCTCCCCCTCACACATCCCCCAATGGACCGTCCCAGCCGCATACCCCGATGATCTAGCTGAAGGCGACGCCCAAGTGTCCCAACCCCTTGCTGCAGAGCCCCGGCCCGTGAAAAGGCATTCGTTCTCCTGATGCCACCGATGGAGGTGTGAACTTGTGTGGCAGCATCGATCAAAATAAAAATTGATATCCCTCCCTCCTCACTAGTACCACCAGAGTGTATGTGGATTTCTAGTCCCCTGTGTCTCCACAAGCACCTAAAAGTGTCCTGCACACAGTAGGTACTCAAAAGGGAGTTTGTTGAATAAATAACTTCTTTGACCCGGCAATTCCACTTATAAATATGTGCCCTACGGAAATACACATGCACTGGTCTGTGTGCAGAAGAAAGGGAGGAGAAAACCACTAGACGGTAAAGGGTAAATTGATCAAGGTGATTCACGTTATACCACGGAGTACAGGCTGGCTATGAAACAGAATGAGACCTCCCCACTGGAAGAACACCCCAGATGGCTCGGGGATGTCATATCACTGGACACAGGGCACAGAAAAGCTTGGAGACCTCGCACCATGGGACCCAGAGTCCAAGACAGTGCCGGGGGGGGGGTTCTCATAGTGCGCACACAGATCACAAAACAGCCTAGAGACCTCACACTCTGGCCAAAGGCTGGCCAAAGGCTCCAAGGACTCACATAACAAGACATTGATAACCAGTTATTTTATAGATCTCATCATCTGGCCACAGACTACTACAAACATCAACAGGAACCTCACACCCTGAGACCCTAAAGCACCTCAGGGACCTTTCACACGGAGACACAAACCCAAACAACTTCCGTACCTCATACCGTGGACATGGACCCCCAAACAGCTTAGAGAGCTCACCACCTGTGGTATACATAAAACATCTGGGCAAAGACCTCACACGTTTGACATAGACCACAGAACAATTCAGGGGCCTGGACACAAACAGTGAGTGTGACACACCTGTGTCTTCTGAAGGGACTGTCTAAAGGGCATACTGCTAATGGCGAGGGGAGCAAGTGGGGGAAAAATGCTCAAAGACATAAGATGAGCATCAGCCCTGCAAAGTATTGAGACCTCACACCCAAACAACTCAAAGAACTATGACATAAGCCTTGTGACCCATTCCCTGGGATACTGGCCCCAGACAGCCCAGAAAGGTGACACTCTGCACATAAGTTCCCAAAAAACTCAGGAACTTCACACCCTGGGACAAGACACAGCACAAAAATATTCCAGTGACCTCAGACTCTGGAAACATCTCTAAACAGCTTATGAGACTTTATTTTTTTAATTTAATTTTAAAAAAAAATTTATTATGTTATGTTAGTCACCATACAATACATCATTAGTTTTTGATGTTGATGTTGATCCACTGTTTTCGTATTAAAAAAAACAGTGCTCCATGCAGTACGTGCCCTCCTTAATACCCATCACCGGGCTAACCACTCCTCTGACCCCCCTCCCCTCTAGAACCCTCAGTTTGTTTCTCAGAGTCCATCGTCTCTCATGGTTCGTCTCCCCCTCCGATTTCCCCCCCTTCATTTTTCCCTTCCTTCTCCTAATGTCCTCCATGCTGTTCCTTATGTTCCACAAATAAGTGAAACCATATAATTGACTTTCTCTGCTTGACTTATTTCACTTAGCATCATCTCCGCCAGTCCCATCCATGTTGATGTAAAAGTTGGGTATTCATCCTTTCTGATGGCTGAGCAATATTCCATTGTCTATATGGACCACTTCTTCTTTATCCATTCATCTGTTGAAGGGCATCTCGGCTCTTTCCCCAGTTTGGCTATTGCGGACATTGCTGCTATGAACATTGGGGTGCATATGGCCCTTCTTTTCACTACATCTGTGTCTTTGGGGTCAATACCCAGGAGTGCAATTGCTGGGTCATAGGGTAGCTCTATTTTTAAATTTTCGAGGAACCTCCACACTGTTTTCCAAAGTGGCTGTACCAACTTGCATTCCCATCAACAGTGTAAGAGGGTTCCCCTTTCTCCACAACCTCTCCAACATTTGTGGTTTCTTGCCCTGTCCATTTTTGCCATTCTAACTGGTGTGAGGTGGTATCTCAATGTGGTGTTGATTTGAATTTCCCTGACGGCTAATGATGATGAAACTTTTTTCATGTGTCTGTTAGCCATTTGTATGTCTTCTTCAGAGAAGTGTCTTTTCATATCTTCTCCCCACTTTTTGACTTGATTATTTGTTTTTTGGGTGTTGAGTTTGAGAAGTTCTTTATAGATCTTGGATACCAGCCCTTTATCTGTAGTGTCATTTGCAAATATCTTCTCCCATTCTGTGGGCTGCCTCTTTGTTTTGTTAACTGTTTCCTTTGCTGTGCAGAAGTTTTTATCTTGATGAAGTCCCAAAAGATCATTTTTGCTTTTGTTTCACTAGCTTTCGGAGATGTATCTTGAAAGAAGTTGCTGTGGGCGATGTCCAAGAGGTTACTGCCTATATTCTCCTCTAGGATTTTGATGGAGGTCTTTCATCCACTTTGAGTTTATCTTTGTGTATGGTGTTAGAGAATGGTTGAGTTTCATTCTTCTGCATGTGGCTGTCCAATTTTCCCAGCACCATTTATTGAAGAGACTGTCTTTTTTCCATTGCATGTTTTTTCCTGCTTTGTCAAAGATTATTTGATCATAGAGTTGAGGGTCCCTATCTGGGCTCTCTATTCTGTTCCATTGGTCTATATGTCTGTTTTTGTGCCAGTACCATGCTGTCTTGGTGGTCACAGCTTTGTAATATAGCTTGAAATCGGGCAACGTGATGCCCCCAGCTTTGTTTTTCTTTTTCAACATTTCCTTGGCGATTCGGGGTCTTTTCTGATTCCATACAAATTTTAGGACTGTTTGTTCCAGCACTTTGAAAAATGTCATTGGAATTTTGATCGGGATGGCACTGAAGGTATAGATTGCTCTGGGTAGCATGGACATTTTAACAATGTTTATTCTTGGGCGCCTGGGTGGCTCAGATGGTTAAGCGTCTGCCTTTGGCTCAGGTCATGATCCCAAGGTCCTGGGATCGAGTCCCGCATCGGGCTCCCTGCTCCTTGGGAGCCTGCTTCTCCCTCTGCTTCTCTCTCTCTCCCTCTGTCTCTCATGAATAAATAAATAAAAATCTTAAAAAAAATAACAATGTTTATTCTTCTGATCCATGAGCATGGAATATTTTTCCATCTTTTTGTGTCTTCTTCAATTTCTTTCATGAGTGTTTTGTAGTTCCTAGAGTATAGATCCTTCACCTCTTTGGTTAGGTTTATCCCGAGGCATCTTATGGTTTTTGTAAATGGAATCGTTTCTCCAATTTCTCTTTCTACAGTTGCATTGTTAGTGTATAAGAAAGCAACTGATTTCTGTGCATTGATTTTGTATCCTGCCACATTACTGAATTGCTGTATGAGTTCTAGTAATTTGGGGGTGGAGTCTTTTGAGTTTTCCACATAAAGTATCATGTCATCTGTGAAAAGAGAGAGTTTGACTTCTTCTTTGCCAATTTGAATAACTTTTATTTCTTTTTGTTGTCTGATTGCTGTTGCTAGGACTTCTAGTACTATGTTGAACAATAGTGGCGAGAGTGGGCATCCTTGACGTGTTCCTGATCTTAAGGGAAAGGCTCTCAACTTTTCCCCACTGAGGATGATATTTGCTGTGGGCTTTCCATAGATGGATTTTATGAACTCGAGGAATGTTCCCTCTATCCCTATACTCTGCAGAGTTTTAATCAGGAAAGGATGTTGTATTTTGTCAAATGCTTTTTCTGCATCAATTGAGAGAACCTATATGGTTCTTCTCCCTCCTCTTATTAATGTGTTCTATCACATTGATTGATTTGCGAATGTTGAACCACCCTTGCATCCCAGGGATAAATCCCACTTGGTCGTGGTGGATGATCCTTTTAGTGTATTGTTGGATCCTATTAGCTAGGATTTTGTTGAGGATTTTGGAATCCATATTCATCAGGGATATCGGTCTGAAATTCTCCTTTTTGATGGGGTCTTTGCCTGGTTTGGGGATTAAGGTAATGCTGGTCTCATAGAATGAGTTTGGAAGTTTTCCTTCTGTTTCTATTTTTTGAAATAGCTTCAGGAGAATAGGTATTATTTCTTCTTTGCATGTTTGGTAGAATTCCCCAGGGAATCCATCAGGCCCCGGACTCTTGTTTTTTGGAAGGTTTTTGATCACTGCTTCAATCTCGTTACTGGTTATTGGCCTATTCAGGTTGTCAGTTTCCTCCTGTTTCAGTCTTGGCAGCTTATAGGTTTCCAGGAAGGCCTCCATTTCATCCAGATTGCTCAGTTTATCGGCATATAGTTGTTGATAATAATTTCTAATAATTGTTTCTATTTCCTTGGTGTTAGTCATGATCTCTCCCCCCTTTCATTCATAATTTTATTAATTTGGGTCCTTTCTCTTTTCTTTTGGATAAGTCTGGCCAGTGGTTTATCGATCTTATTAATTCTTTCAAAGAACCAACTTTTAGTTTCGTTGATGTGATCTACTGTGTTTCTGGTTTCTAATTCATTGATCTCTGCTTTAATTTTATTTATTTTTTTACCTTTTTTAAAAGATTTTATTTATTTATTTATTTGAGAGAGAGAGAGAGAGAGCACATGAGAGGGGGGAGGGTCAAGGGAGAAGCAGACTCCCTTGACCTGGGGGAGTCAGGCTCCCTGTCGAGCAGGGAGCCTGATGCGGGACTCGATCCAGGGACTCCAGGATCATGACCTGAGCCGAAGGCAGTCGCTTAACCAACTGAGCCACCCAGGCGCCCTCTGCTTTAATGTTAATTATTTCTCTTCTAATGCATGGCTTAGGCATCATTTGTTGCTTTTTCTCTAGTTCTTTAAGGTGTAGAGTTAGTTGGTGAATTCGGGATTTTTCTATTTTCTATTTTTTTGAGTGAGGCTTGGATGGCTATGTATTTCCCCCTTAGGACCGCCTTTGCAGTATCCCATAAGTTTTGGACCGATGTGTTTTCGTTCTCATTGGTTTCCATGAATTAAGTTCTTCTTTGATTTCCTGGTTCACCCAAACATTCTTGAGCAGAGTGGTCTTTAGCTTCCAAGTGTTCGAATTTCTGCCAAATTTTTTCTTGTGATTGAGTTCTGGTTTTAAAGCATTGTGGTCTGAGAATATGCAGGGAATAATCTCAATCTTTTGGTATCGGTTGAGACCTGATTTGTGACCCAGTATGTGGTCTATTCTGGAGAAACTTCCATGTGCGCTCGAGAAGAATGAGTATTCTGTTGTTTTAGGGTTTATACTTAGGAACACAGACATTCATTCAAACCCTCAGAGACTCCACACCCTAGAAGAAAGGTTCCAAAACAGTGCAGAGACTTAACACTATATAACCAAGGCCCCCAAACATCTCAGACACCCCAAAATCTGCAACATGGAGTTCATAACAATAAAGATGTCACACCTTGGATGCAGACCTGGAAACATTTCAAAGAGCTTACAACTTGGCAAACAGGTTAAATAAATGAATAGATCAAAGACCTCAGGCCCTAGAAATAAACCCCAAATATCCTAAGAGACTTCATACTCAAAAACGCACTCAAAAACGACACACAAAAATGCAGACACCTCACACCTTGGAAAAGGGACACTGAGGGGCAGCTGGGTCACTCAGCTGGTTAAGCATCTGCCTTAACATGATCCCAGAGTCCTGGATTGAGCCTTGTTGGGCTCCCTGATCAGTGGGGAGTCTGCTTCTTCCTCCCCCTCTGCCCCCGCTCATGTGTGCTCTCTGTCTCTGTCTCTCTCTCCCTTTCTCTTTCTCTCTTAAATAGTTAATTTTTTTTAAAAAAAGAAAAGAGACACTGATACAGTTAAGTGACCTTGCTACCTGGAAACAGACCCTAATAGATCACATATATCCCTTGCTGGAACGGAGACCACCAAAAAGATCAGGAACCTCATGCCTGGAAACAAACCCCGAATTACTCAAAAACTTCACATCAATGGAACTTGGGATCCACATGAGCTGGCACAACTTGCCCACTAAGGCCAAGAACCCCAAACCACTCACAGATCTCCAGACACAGATACCCAACACCTCATAGACTTTACAAACTAGACACCGAACATCTAAAGCATTTCAGACATCGCACACTATGGGATACAGACCCACCAAGAGAACAGAGACGTCATACCTTGTGACACATCCCACAAGTCATTGGAAACCGACCCCAAATAAGGCAGGGACATCACAATCAAGAAAGTAATCCCTAAGAGGTGAGAGACACCACACTCTGGGACTGACATCTCTGAAGGAAAAGCGATTTCACAGCTCAAGTGCCTCAACAAGGATAGCAACTCATAGAACTCAGAATCCAAAGAACTCATATACATCACACCCTGGAACACAGTCCGAAACTGCTGTGGGTACTTACACCCCAGACACAGACCCCAAACAGCTCAGAGATCACAGGTCCTGGGAGAGAGACCCCCAAACAGCTCAGAGAGCTCACAGGTCAGGACATGGAGCCGGAAACACCTCGGTGGCATCACACCAAGCCATACACACTCATAAAAGTATCTCAGAGATGTCAGACTCTGGGAAATATACCCAGAAATAAATAAAAGACCTCATTCTTGTAACCGAGACCCACACAAATGTCAAAGACCTCACACCTGGAAACATCTGCCAAATGGCTCCAAGACCTCATGTAATGGGATCTAGACCCACAAGAGCTATGAGGTCTCACACCCTTGATGGAGACTCCCACAAAGTTCAGAAACCTTAAACCCTGGACCCACAACCCCAAAGAGTTCAGACACCTCACATGCTGGGAAAAGGACACCCCAACAGCTTAGAAAATGTTCATTGAGCAAAAAGAAATAAAAACACCTCAGCAATCTCATTCTGTGGTACCAGACTCCAAGATGACAAAAATCTCACACACTTGGACACAGAACATAAAACAATTCCAAGGCTTCATATACTGGATGCAGATCCCCAAGGAGCTCAGAGGCTTCATAGACTGGAACAATGACCTACAAACACTGCAGATACCTCACACCCTGAGACACAGTGTCCCAAAGAGCTCAGAAATCTCAGACTCTGAGCACAGCACAGAACAATTCTTCGGCCTTAAGCTCTGAACACTGACCACTCCATACCACCCCCCACCCCACAACAACTCCCACCCAACCTCACAGACCTCCTCAGAATAGAAAAACTCAAAAACAAAGAGATCTCACATCCTGTCACACACCTCAGAGACCAGAAGTGGCCACATGCCCCAGATAGCTCCGAAATTCTTATTCTAGAATGCACACCCCAAAAGAGCTCAAAAATTCACCCTGGGGCAGAAACAGTAAGTACCCCAGAGATCTTATCTCCTGAGAGCTAACCAAAATAGTTCAGAGGACATGACACTTTGGACACAAAATCCCAGACAGCTCAGAAATCTCAGGTTCTGGAACCCAGATCCATGAACAGACAGTGATCTCACACAGTCACATGGATGGCTAAAGAGCTCAGAGACCCCACTCCTTGGAAACAGAGGTCAGAGACATTATAACCTTGACAGTGACTATCAATAGGGACAGACTCCTCACGCCTGGAAACATATCCCAAATGGCCATCATGTGCCACAGAACCCAAAACAGCATAGAGACTTCACACCCTGGACACATACCACAAAATAATTCAGAAATCTCATGCCATGAACAGAGATGCCCATGAGCTCATAGATCTCACGTTTTGGGATTCAGATCCAGAAAAAAAAACCCAAACTCGGAGATATCACACTTTGGGGTACAGACCCCAAAAAGAATCCTTGCAGCCTGCAAAGAGTTGCCAGTTACTCAAAGAGTTCACACACCCCACACCTTGGACTCAGACCACAAAACTAATCAGAAAGTCCCCTCTTGGTAACAGGTTTTGAACAGGTTCCTAAATAGCTCACGAACTCCATAGAAACCAATTAGCAAAGAAACCTCCTACCTGAGACACAAACATGATAAAATTCTGAGACCTTGTACCCTAGGAATAGACCACGAATAGGTCATAGGCATTACACCCTTATACAGAAACCCCCCAAAATGTGAAAGACCTCACACCCTGGAACAAACCCCAAATGACACAAGATTTCATGGCATGGAACACAGACCCAAAAGAACTCAGACATCTCATACCCTTCAGACAGCTCAGGTCCCTGAACCGCTTAGAGACCTCACTCCCTGGACACAGACTAAAAAAAATAATTCATAATCTTCACACCATGAACAAACATAATCCAGAGAAACTCAGGAACCTCAAATGTTAGGACATAGACACAGAACCACCTCCAAGAGATCACATGGTGGAACACACCCAGGGATGTAGTAACTCAAAACCACTCAGAGACCTCATACCTTGGGACAGAGTCCCCACTCCCAACACTTCAGAGACCTCACACTCTGGGACAAAATCCTTACAATGGTTCAAATACCTCAAACCCTTGAGAAAAAAAAATGCATAACATTTCAAGATCTTATACCTTGGACACATGTCCCAAAAAAGCTCAGACACTGCATACGATAAGGCACAGAGCCAGTAAGTGTGTGTGCCCTCACAGCCTGGTCCACACAATCTCCAAAATGTCATATTCCAACCCTGGGGAATAGACCCCAAACACTTCATGTGATCTAGTTCACTGGGACAGCAACCACAAAGCATCCCAGAGACTTCACACCCCAGATCTACATATATCCCAGAGACCTGATACCCTGATATACAGACCCCAAATATTCCAGAGACCACATAGTCTGTGCTGATGAACAGTCCAGATAACTAATACCCTGATTAATCACACAGCCTTGAATGAACCAGAGACATCAGCCCTGGAAGTGAGATTTCCCCAAAAGAACAGAAACATCATGCCTAAAAGCATACCCTTAATAGTTCAGGAACCTCACACCATGCAAGACAGATGCCAAAAGAGTTCTGAGAATTTACATCCTAAGACAAACACCAAAACAGTTCAGAGACTTCACACACAAGTACACAAACTACAAAAACCTTAGAGATCTCATTGCTTGGGATAAATGGCTCAGAGACTGTAGTCACTAGAAACAATACCTTAATAAGACAAAAACATCACATCTTGGGACTGATACCTCCAAAAGGAACAGAGGCTTCACACCTGGAAATATACCCCTGAAAACCTAGGGATCTCATGTCATGGGACACAGAAATCAAAGATTCTCAGAGACCTCACCCACTAGACAGACAGACAGATAGACACACACACACACACAGACACACACACACAGTTCAGAGTTCTCAAATTCTCTGTCACAGGTGCCCAAATAGTTAAAATAAAGCCTAATTCAGATAAAACCCCCAAAGAGCTGAGAGACCACATATTCTGGGCAATGATCTTCAGACAGTATAAGGATCACCCACCCAAGGTGCTAGGCTGGCTCATTTGGGAGAGCATGTGATTCTTGGTCTCGGGGTTGTGAGTTCGAGCCCCACGTTGGTCAGAGAGATTATTTTTAAAAAATAAAATACTGGGTTTTTTTAAGGGAATATTATTCTTTTTTTTTAAGATTTTATTTATTTATTTATTTATTTATTTATTTATTTATTTAACAGAGAGAAACACAGCGAGAGAGGGAACACAAGCAGGGGGAGTGGGAGAGGGAGAAGCAGGCTTCCCACTGAGTAGGGAGCCGGATGTGGGGCTCGATCCCAGGACCACGGGATCATGACCTAAGCCAAAGGCAGATGCTCAATGACTGAGCCAACCAGGCGCCCCTATCCTTTTTTTTTTTAAGATTGTATTTATTCTTTCGAAACACAGAGATACAGAGAGATAGAGAGAGCAAGCACACGAGCAGGGGGAGAGGCAGAGGGAGAAGCAGGCTCCCTGCTAAGCCAGGACCCAGACGTGGGGCTCGATCCCAGGACCCTGGGATCATGACCCGAGCCGAAAGCAGACGCTTAACTATCTGAGCCACCCAGGCGCCCCTAAAATGCTGTTTTTTTAAAGAACCAATTGGAAATTCTAGTACCCTAAAATATAACATTTGAAATAAAAAATTATCCAGATAGGCTCAATAGCAAAATAGATATGACAGGAAAATATCCATGAACAATGAAGATAGATTAATAGAAATCATTGAACTTGTTTTTCAGAACCTGGGTGGCTCAGATAGTTAAGCATCTGCCTTCAGCTGAGGGTTCTAGAGGGGAGGGGGTGGGCAGATGGGTTAGCCTGGTGATGGGTATCAAAGAGGACACGTTCTGCATGGAGCACTGGGTGTTATACACAAACGATGAATCATGGAACACTACAGCAAAAACGAATGATGTATTGTATGGTGATTAACATAACATAATAAAAAAATTTAAGAAATGTTAAAAAAATTTAAAAAAAGAAATCATTGAACTTGAAGAACAAAGAAAAATATTGAAAAATGTGAGGAAGACTTCAGGGACCTCTTGGACAATATTAAAAGGTCTAATATTGATGCTACTGTAGTCTCAGAAAAAAAGGATAATATTGGCATGGAAAAAATTGAAGAAATAATGACCAAAACTCCTCCAAATTTGGGTGAAAGACATAAGTTAATAACTCCAGAAATGCAATGATCCCCAAGCAGCATAAACTTAAAGAAAATTATGCCAAGAAATATCATAAATCAATTTGCAAAAAAACCAACATATTCTTTTTTTAAAAGATTTTATTTATCTGACAGAGAGAGATACAGCGAGAGAGGGAACACAAGCAGGGGGAGTGGGAGAGGGAGAAGCAGGCTTCCCGCGGAGCAGGGAGCCCGATGCCGGGCTCGATCCCAGGACCCTGGGACCATGACCTGAGCCAAAGGCAGACGCCTAACGACTGAGCCACCCAGGCGCCCCAAAAAACAACATATTCTTCACAGAAGAAAAAAAATACAAATTCTACAATTTTCTTTTTCTTTCTTTCTTTCTTTCTTTCTTTCTTTCTTTCTTTCTTTCTTTCTTTCTTTCTTTCAATAGAGAGGACTTCCTTTTTTTTCTTTCTTAAAGATTTTTTATTTGACAGAGAGAGAGACAGCGAGAGCGGGAACACAAGCAGGGGGAGTGGGAGAGGGAGAAGCAGGCCTCCCGCTGGGTAGGAAGCCCAATGCGGGGCTCAATCCCAGGACCCTGGGACCATGACCTGAGCCGTAGGCAGATGCTTAAAGACTGAGCCACCCAGGTGCCCCAAATTCCACAGATTTCTCATCATAAATATAGTGGCCAGAAAACAGTGAAACAACATTTTTATTTTTATTTTTTTATTTAAAAAAATTTTCTTTAAGATTCTATTATCCATTTGAGAGAGAGAGGGATAGAGCACAAGCAAGGGGAGCAGCAGAGAGAAAGGGAGAAGCAGTCTCCCCATGAGCAGGGAGCCCGATATGGGGCTTGATCCCAGGACCCTGGGACCATGACCCGAGCTGAAGGCAGATGCCTAACCGACTGAGCCACCCAGGTGCCCCTGAAACAACATTTTTAAGGTGCTGAGAGTAACAGTCAACCCAGAATTCCAATCAGTGAAAAGAACTTTCAGAAATGAATATAAAATAAAAACATTCTCAGGGTGCCTGGGTGGCTCAGTCGGTTAAGCGTCTGCCTTCAGCTCAGGTCCTGATCTCAGGGTCCTGGGATGGAGCCCCACATTGGGCTCGAGCCCCACATTGGGCTCCACACTCAGTGGAGAGTCTGCTTGTCCCTCTCCCTCTCCCTCTGCCCCTCCCCCCACTCATGATTTCTCTGTCTCTCTCTCAAATGAATAAATAAAATCTTTAAAAATAAAGACATTCTCAGATGATGGAAAATGAAGACAATATGTCAACAGCAGATGAGCTGTGCAAGAAATTATAAAGAAAAATAATACCAGAGGGAAACAGAAAATAATAAAATGGTAGACCTAAATCCAGCCATATCAATAATAACATTAAATGTAAATGATCTATACCAGAGGTCAGCAAATGTTTCCTTTAAGGGCCAGAGAGTAAACATTTTTTTTATTTAAAGATTTTATTTATTTATTTGACAGAGACACAGAGAGAGAGGGAACACAAGCAGGGGGAGTGGGAGAGGGAGAGGGAGAAGCAGGCTTCCCGCCGAGCAGGGAGCCCGATGTGGGGCTCGATCCCAGGACCCTGGGATCATGACCTGAGCCGAAGGCAGACGCCTAACAACTGAGCCACCCAGGCACCCCCAGAGAGTAAAGAGAGGGAGAGGGAGTAGATTCCCCACTGAGCTGGGAGCTCCATCCCAGGACCCTGAGATCATGACCTGAGTTGAAGGCAGCTGCTTAAACTGACTGAGCCACCCAGGGGCCCCAAAGATGAAACAATCTTAAGTACATATGTACTTCACAACAAATCTTCAAAATATACAAAGCAAAAACTGATAGAAATGTAAAGAGAATCAGGCAAATTCAATTATTATTGTAGACATCAATACCTGTCTTCTAGTAATAAAGTAATAAGAAGTAGGCAGAATATCAGTAAGGATATAGGAGACTTGAACAATATTATTAAACAATTTGACCTAACTGACATTTGTAGAGTACTTCGACCAACAACAGAATATACATTCTTCTCAAATGAAATGCACATGGAACATTCACCAAAACAGACCATATTCTGTGGCATGAGACAATCTTTAACAAACTTGAAAGGATTGAAATCACAGAAAATATGTTCTCTGACCGTAATGGAATTACACTAGAAATCGGCAACAGAAACGTGTATATATGGAAAATCTCAAAATATTTGGAAACCAAATAACACACTTTTAGGTAATCCATGAATCAAAGAGGAAATCCAAAAGGAAATTAGAAACTAGTGTGAATTGATAAAAATAAAAATAAAATAAATCAAAATTTGTGGGATGCAGTTAAAGTGGTGATGAGAGGGAAATTAATAGCAATAAAATGCCTATAAGAGAAAAGAAGAAAGGTCTCAAAGCAATAATCTAAATTTCCAACTAAGGAAACTAGAAAAATTATGCCCAAAGGAAGGAAATAATAAAGATACAAACAGAAATCAGTAAAATTGAAAACACAAAAAAATAGAGAAAAATCAATGGAACCAAATGCCAGTTCTAGGAAAACATCAATAAATTTGAGTCTCTAGCACCAAAAGTGGTACAATTTTTTTCATTAACTCCTAAATCAATAAGAGATTATCTGTAGAAATTTTCTATTGTTTCTGAAATCTCAACTAGAAGGGATTTTACTCAAAACAACCTAATTAGCAAGACTTTTTCATGCAAAAAAAATATTGTATAAGCAAAGGGAAATTTTTTTCTCTGCATTGTGATTACTTGAATTCACAGATATACCATAAAAGGTAAGGCATTTAGATTTTTCATAATATCTCTATAGTAAGTGGAGCTATTACATTCTTTTATTATTGCAGTAGATTTCATCCTGGCATTTGAAAGTTAGCTTGAAGTTTTGGAATCAGAAAATACTCTGCTAGCAATAATTTCAAGCAGTCATTTGAGCTGAAAATTAATGGTGATATAGTGTGGAAGGCCATTAATTTATTTTCTTCCACTTAATTTCTTTTTTTAAATTTATTTTTAGGGGCACCTGGGTGGCTCAGTCGGTTAAGCGTCTGCCTTTGTCTCAGGTCATGATCCCAGGGTCCTGGGATCGAGCCCCGCGTCGGGCTCCCTGCTCGGCGGGAAGCCTGCTTCTCCCTCTCCCTCTGCTGTTCCCCCTGCTTGTGTTGCTGCTCTCACTGTCTCTATCTCTCTGTGTCAAATAAATAAATAAAATCTTTAAAAAATAATAAAATAAAATTTATTTTTAACTAATCTCTACACTCACCATGGGGCTCCAAAGCACAACCCTGAAGTCAAGAGTCGCATGCTCTACCTACTGAGCCAGCCAGGCGTCCCTAAATTTCTTAATGACAATTTCATCATTTTATGAGTTTCTTTGGTACAAGTTGAGGAAACCATACATCTCCTATGCTTAGCTGTACTATGTTGGCTTATATCTGACTTCCTACCATTTTTTTAAAAGATTTTATTTATTTATTTCACAGAGAGAGACAGTGAGAGAGGAAACACGAGCAGGGGGAGTGGGAGAGGGAGAAGCGGGCTTCCCGCTGAGCAGGGAGCCTGATTCGGGGCTCGATCCCAGGACCCTGGGGTCATGACCTGAGCCGAAGGCAGACGCTTAACGACTGAGCCACCCAGGCGCCCCAGACTTCCTACCATTTTTGATATTGAATGAACAATTGGATACTGCTCAAAGAATTTCAAAAGGACTTTTCCTCATTTAGTGTCTACTGTTTAGTAAATTCACCACAAAATTTACACCCGTGTTTTAGCATTTAGGGGTTTAAACACATTAAAAATACATAACAATAAAAAAATTTAAAAAATACATATATATTATATTATATATATATAACCACCACAACTGTAGTTGGATTTGATCATCTCACAGTGCGTCTGTTACACGTCAAATGCATAACAAACCATGAGCCATTGAAAGACCTGTGATCTAACAATAAATTGTGCTCGATATCTGCTGCAAATCAGGTGAACTTCACATTTACCTGTAAGGGTGAGCTGTACTTGTAAGGTGCACTTTTCCAGAACAAAACCAGAGCTTTGGGAAGGTTTTGGAGACCCAGGCCTGCATGGATTGGTGGATGTAGAGAGGTAGAAGTGCAAAGACACTGAAGGACTTTCAGGGTGTTCCTGCTCTTGCTGGAGTAAGGCTGCTGTCAACCCCGGACTTTCAGAACAGGTGGCTAGAGTGAACGTGCTCTGTTTGGATGTCGCCTAGAAGCATGGGGTCGTCACTGATTGGCTGACTTTTCAGGAGGGCTTATCATTGATTGGCTGGCTTTGAGGACTAGGCATTTATCACCCAGGGATAATTAGATGTACCCCACAATTTGTCTATTCATTCTCTAGGGTACCTAGAGAAGTGGAATTTCTGGATTACACAAGATGCATATCTTTAAACTTTCTTAAATAATTCCAAATGGTTTGCCAAATTAGTTGAATCATTTTTAAAATATATTTTTTTTAAGTAATCTCTGCACCTGACGTTTGGTTCGAACTCACAGACCCCACTGACTGAGCCAGCCAGGCACACCTAAGTGGTTGAAATACCTTATATTCTGACCAGCAGTGCATAAAGAATTGCCTTAAAAATAGTTTTTGTGGGCGCCTGGGTGGCTCAGTTGTTAAGCATCTGCCTTCGGCTCAGGTCATGATCCCAGGGTCCTGGGATCAAGCCCCACATCAGGCTCCCTGCTCAGCGGGAAGTCTGCTTCTCCCTCTCCCACTCCCCCTGCTTGTGTTCCCTCTCTTGCCATGTCTCTCTCCGTCAAATAAATAAATAAATCTTTAAAAAAATAGTTTTTGTTACCATTCTGATATTATGAGATGTTCCTTAGTGGGATTTTAATTTGCTTTTCCCCAGTAAAAAATGAGGTTGAACGTCTTTCACAGTTTTTTAAAGATTTTTTTTAAATTTTGAAATAATCTCTACACCCAAGGTGGGGCTCGAACTCTAACCCCGAGTTCAAGAGTTGCATGTTCTACCGACTGAGCCAGCCAGATGTCCGTCTTTCACATTTGTCTTTCACATTTATTGAACATTTGAGCATCCTCTTCTTAAGTGCCTGTTCGGATCTTTTGCCTACTTGTCTATTGAATTTCACAAGCTTGAAGTTGTGGTTGATTTGTAAACTCTCAGAAGTGTAGTCACGAGAGTGAGGCTATCACCGATTGGCTGATTTTCAGAGCATGTATACAGATCCAAAGTTATCTCCAAATGGTGATGACTTGTTCACAACTTGGGACTTTGGCCATGAAACAGACTTTCACTTTCTTCAATATGTATGTTTAATTCTCAGTCACCCCTCTTGGTTCTCTCTCAACCAAACCTACAGGAGAGACATCCCAGTTCTTTATTTGAGGAGGTATGATTTTAAGTAGTGTTGCCATTTTAGTGATTTAAGAACCAGTTACTGTGGCAGAAAAATAGCTCCAACTGTCAAATTTTGGTAATTCATTGAAAAAAAATCTAAATACAGGATTTGGGGGCATCCTGACAAAGGTAATGCAGGTCATAGCACAAAATAATTAAATACAGGAAACGCCCTCTATATATTGGACACCTGGCAACACTATATGGGGCCCAGAGGGACACACACACACACACACACACACACACACACACACACACACAAATAGAATTGATGTACTATAGTATAAAGTGAACACCAACAAAACTGCCTCTCAAGTCAAGAAATAGAATGGGAAATACCAGGGTACATGGGTGGCTCAGTCACTTAAGCATCTGCCTTCAGCTCAGGTCATGAGCCCAGGGTCCTTGGATCGAGTGGGCTCCCTGCTTATAAATCCTTATTAAAAAAACAGGAGATGTCAGCCAGTCTCTTCTGTAATGGGCCAGAGAGTAAATATTTTAGGCTTTGGGAAACATCATATGGTTTCTGTCACAACTAGTCAACTCTGCCATTGTGAAAGTAGCCATAGACAATACATAAATGAACAACAGTGGCTGTATTCTAGCCAAACTTTATTCACAGATCCTAAAATTTGAATTTTGCATAATTTTCACATGTCACAAAATATTTTTCGTTCTTTTTAATCATTTTATTCTAGAATTTATTTTTTTAAGATTTTATCTATTTGAGAGAGAGAGAGAGCACAAGCCAGGGGGAGATGCAGAGGGAGAGGGAAAAGCAGACTCCCCGCCGAGCAGGGAGCCTGATGCGGGGCTCGATCCCAGGACCCTGGGATCATGACCTGAGCTGAAATCAAGATTTGGTTGTTTAACTGATTGAGTCACCCAGGTGTTCCAGAGCTTTTTACCTTTTAAAATGATTTTTTAAAGGTTTTATTTATTTGAGAGACAGCGTGAGTTGGGGGGAGGGGCAGAGGGAGAGAGAGAAGCAAACTCACTGCTGAGCAGGGAGCCCGACACGGGGTTCCATCCCAGGACCCTGAGATCATGACCCGAGGCAAAGGCAGACGCTTAACCAACTGAGCCACCCAGGCATCCCTAAAATGATTTTAAAAACACAAGAAACAACAGGTGTTGGCAAGAATGTAGAGATAAAGGAAGCCCCATGCACTGTTGGTGGGAATGCAAACTGGTACAGGCACTCTGGAAAACAATGTGGAGGTTCTTCAAAAAATAAAAAATAGAACTACCCTCCAATCCAGTAACTGCACTACTGGGTATTTACCCAAAGTCTACAAAAGCACTAATTTGAAGGGATATATGCACCCCTATATTTTTTGCAACATTATTTACAATAGCCAAATTATGGAAGCAGCTCAAGTGTTCATTGATTGGTGAATGGATAAAGAAGATGTGGTATGTTTTATATACACACAATAGTATATATACTGTATACATTGTATACACTATACACACACACACACACACATACACACAATGGAATATTACTCAGGCATAAAAAAATGAAAACTTGCCATTTGCAACAATATGGATGGTTCTAGAGAGTATAATGCTAAGCAAAATAAGTTAGAGAAAGACAAATACCACATGATTTCACTCATATGTGGAATTTAAGAAACAGAACAAAGGAACAAAGATACAAAAAATACAAACCAAAAACAAGACTCTTAACTCTAGAGAACAAACTGCTGGTTGCCAGAAGGGAAGTAGGTGGGGGGATGCGGGAAATAGGTGAAGGGGGATTAAGAGTCCACTTATCTTGATCAGCACTGAATCATGTGTGGACTTGTTAAATCACTGTGCCCTTGGGTGTCTCAGTTGGTTAAGCATCCGATTCTAGATTTCAGCTCAGGTCATGATCTCAGGGTCCAGGAATGTAGCTCCACATCGGGCTCCTCGCTGGGCATGGAGCCTGCTTAGGATTCTCTCTCTTCCCCTCCTTCTGCCCCTCCCCCTCCTTGCACTCTCTGTCTCTCTGTAAATAAATACACTCTTAAAAAAAAAAAGGTAAAAAGCTCTTACCTTTCTTAGCTCAAGGCCATGCAGAAACAGGTAACAGGCTAGATTTGGCCCAAGGGTCGTGGTTTGCTGGCCCTGAAACAGAACATGGCCAGAACCACAGAAGCCCGAGGTGGGCCCCTTCCCTGGCATGTCGTTCTCTCTTCCCAGAGAGGACCACCCCCCTGACTTTCATGGTCATGATTTCCTTGCTTTTCTTGCTCTTTACCACCCACACTGTGAACCTAAACAGCAGAGTATCGCTTTGCCTGCTTTGAACAGTATATAAAGGAATTAAAATACATTATGCATGTTTTGTGTCTTACTTTTTTTCCTTAACATTATGTCTGTGAAGTACCTGGACGTTGTGTGCAGTTGTAACCTGCTCATTCTCATCACTTTGTAGTACTCTATCGGTAGATATCCCACAAGTGGTTTATCTATTCTCTTAGGGTGCATCAAGGAGTGTAATTTCTGGGTCACAGAAGACGCATACCTTTATGCTTTCCTAAAGAATTCCAAATGGTTTTCCAAAGTGGTTGCATCCATTTACACTCCCACCAACCGTGCATAAAGTATTACACTAAAAAAAATCATTTTACTAATACGATATTATTGTAAGGTTCCTCTTCATAGTTTTAATTTTCTTTTCCTTGATGAATAATGAGGCTGACCCAAACTGTGGAAAGAGCCAAGATGTCCATCGACAGATGAATGGATAAAGAAGATGTGAGATACACACACACACACACACACACACACACACACACACACACACACACACACAAAATGGAATATTAGGCAGCCATCAAAAAGAATGAAATCTTGCCATTTGCAATGACGTGGATGGAACTGAAGGGTGTTATGCTGAGCGAAATAAGTCAATCAGAGAAAGACATGTATCATATGACCTCACTGATATGAGGAATTCTTAATCTCAGGAAACAAACTGAGGGTTGCAGGAGTGGTGGGGGGTGGGAGGGATGGGGCGGCTGGGTGATGGACATTGGGGAGGGTGTGTGCTATGGTGAGCGCTGTGAATTGTGTAAGACTGCTGAATCACAGATCTGTACCTCTGAAACAAATAATACATTATATGTTAAAAAAACAAAAGAGGAAGAAGAAGATAGCAGGAGGGGAAGAATGAAGGGGGGGCAATCGGAGGGGGAGATGAACCATGAGAGACTATGGACTCTGAGAAACAAACTGAGGGTTCTAGAGGGGGTGGGTTAGCCTGGTGATGGGTATTAAGGAGGGCACGTTCGTGGAGCACTGGGTGTTATACGCAATGAATCATGGAACACTACATCAAAAACTAATGATGTAATGTACGGTGATTAACATAACATAATAAAAAAATAATAATGAGGCTGACCATCCACGTGTTTATTGGACATTTGGGCATCCTCTTCTGTAGTGTGCCACTTCAAATCTTTGCCCTCTTTTCTAGTGGCGGCAAAATAAAAGCTCCTCTAAATCCTAACATCAAGAAATAACCAAGTAGGACGCCTGGGTGGCTCAGTTGGTTAAGCGACTGCCTTCAGCTCAGGTCATGATCCTGGAGTCCCGGGATCGAGTCCCGCATCGGGCTCCCTGCTCAGCAGGGAGTCTGCTTCTCCCTCTGACCCTCCCCCCTCTCATGCTCTCTCTCTCTCAAATAAATAAATAAAATCTTAAAAAAAAAAGAAATAACCAAGTAACCATTTTTTCTTACCGTGTTCTTCTGCACATGTACAAGGAGGCAGATTGGTGGGTGGAGAGAATCAGCAAGGGGGAAAGAAACAAAAGCAGTTTCTGCGAAGGGGCTGGCACTATACATGGTAGTTTAAGTAAAAGGTGTTGAGCTTTTCTTCAATTAAATTAACAGAAAAAAGGGCGCCTGGGTGGCTGAGTCGGTTAAGCGTCTGCCTTTGGCTCAGGTCATGATCTCAGAGTCCTGGGATCGAGTTACGCATCGGGCTCCCTGCTCGGCGGGGAGTCTGCTACTCCCTCTCCCTCTGCCTCTGCCCCTCCTGCCTGCTCTCTCTCTCTCTCTCTCATGCTCTTTCTCACTCACGCTCTCTCTCTCAAATAAATAAAATCTTTAAAAAGAATTAACAGAAGAAAAATAAATGGATGCTGTATTAGTTTCTTTTTGCCACTGTAACAAATTACAGCAAATGTAGTGACTCAAAACAACACAAATTTACTACCTTCCAGTTCTGGAAGTCAGGAGTCTGGCACAGGTCTCAGTGGCTCCAATCAGGGTGTTAGCAGGTCTGGGGTTCCCTTCCAGAGGCTCCAGGGCAAACTCTGTTTTCTTGCCTCTTCCAGCTTTGTGAGGCCTCTGCATCCCTTGGCCCATGGCCTTCTTCCTCCATCTTTAAAGATAGCAACCTTAGTTGGGCTTTTCTCATATCACATCTCTCCTGCCTTCCTCTTCCAGTTTTAAGGACCCTTATGAGTATATTGGCTCTACCAGATAACCCAGGATAATTGTCTTATCTTAAGGTCAGCTGATTAGCAACTTTAATTCTCTTTTGCAGTGTAACCTAACATTCACAGGTCTCAGGAATTAGGACGTGATCATCTTTGGGGGTCGGGGCATTATTCTGCCGGCCACACATGCAAAATGTAAAAAAACTGCCAAACCTCCACTAAAGTTGTCATCACAACATCCTTTACATTTAAATTTTTCATAATTCTAAGCAAAAAAAAAAAAAGATTATGAAAAACCTTTATCAGTTAAGATGCTTTTGTCTGCAAGTAATGGAAATCAACTTGAAACAGCTTGACCAGTTAAGAGAATAGATGGGGAGTGCCTGGGTGGCTCAGTCGTTAAGCGTCCGCCTTCTGCTCAGATCACGATCCCAGGGTCCTGGGATCAAGTCCCGCATCAGGCTCCTTGCTCAGTGCGGAGCCTGCTCCTCCCTCTCCCTCTGCCACTCCCCCTGCTTGTGTTCTCTCTCTCTGTCAGATAAATAAATAAAATATTTAAAAGAGAGAGAATAGATGAACTCACAAAAAGAGGAAGTGGTTTCAAGTTGGCTCAACGCTGTCTCAGAAGCCCCAGATTCCTCCTACCCCTTTCCAGTGCAGCATCCTGAGGCTAGCAGTACTTCTCGGTGATTATAATAACTAACCTACTACCTCGAGTGGAGGAAAATGTGGGATGGGGGGGTGGTTCCAGGGAGGCCAAGTCACTGGCCCAAGGCCATCCCACCAGCGAGCGGCAGAGTTGAAATTGCAGGCCAGGCTGTCCAACCATTGCCCCGCCAGGCCCTTAACCATTGTCAGTCCACACTGACGTGTGCTGGTGGGGGCACTCTGGCCGGGAGGCCTGCCTTCCTGAGCGAGTGAGTGGGAGCTGGCTGCCCACGTCCCCAGGCCTGGCGAAGGGCTGCATTTTTCAGCCACAGGCCGGCCCTTGCCTGTCCATTCTGCATCACTAGGGAGCCGCATGGCCCGCCAACCACGGGCACATGGTCAGGCTGCCTTTTGCCTTCTCTCCCCTCTGCCTGGCTGGGCTAGCCTGGGCCTCTGGAAGCCAGAGTGGTGCTGAGGATGGAGCAGGCTCCACCTGGAACCTCGCCAGGCCCAGGGTCTAGAGAGGAGCTGGGAGGAGAAGGCTTGTACCCCCCCAGGCCTCAGTGCAGCATCCTGAGCAACCTGCCCACGGATGTCCTGCCCGCCATCCTAAAAGTCTCGGTCACTCCCACATTGCTATTGTGCGTCCCCATCTCCAGGTGCTCTACACATGCTGTTCCTCCCTCCTGCTGGCTTATTTTGTCTTTTTCTTCTGCTCTGTTAACTCCCTATCCTTCAGATGTCGACTGAGATGTCACCGCCCTGAGGACTGCTTCCTGGCGCCCCCCACTGTGGTGGGCTGAATAGTGGTCCTCCAGAAGGTGTCTAGCTCCTCCTAGTCCCTGGAACCTGTGGATGTTCACTTATGTGGCAAAAAAAAAAAAAAAAGACTTAGGTGTGATTAAGTTAAGGTTCCAGGGGCACCTGGGTGTCTCAGTCGGTGAAGCAACCAACTCTTTATTTCGGCTCGGGTCATGATCTCAGAATTGTGGGATCGTGCCTGGTATCTGGCCCCATACTGGGCGTGGAGTCTGCTTAAGATTCTCTCTCTCCCTCTTCCTCTGCCCTGCTCCCCCGAAAAAAGTTAAGGGTCCATGATGGGGAAATTACCTTGATTATCCAGGCAGGACCTAAATGTAACCACAAATGTCTTTGTAAGAGGGTAGCCGAGGGGGATTTGAGACAGAAGCGGAGAAGACGGGGCGCCCAGGTGGGTCAGTTGGTTAAGTGTCTGCCTTCAGCTCAGGTCATGATCCACCGCAGACCTTCCAAGCAATAGATCTTCGACGCTTCTCTTCCTCAGGCATCCCAGGTCCCCATGAAAAGAATCAGTCTATGGGGTTACGTGGCAATTAAAAGTGAAGCCCAGGGCGCCTGGGTGGCTCAGTTGGTTAAACGTCTGCCTTCGGCTCAGGTCATGATCCCAGAGTCCCAGGATCGAGCCCCGCATCGGGCTCCCTGCTCAGCGGGGAGCCTGCTTCTCCCTCTCCCTCTGCCCCTCTCCTGCTTTCTCTCTCTCTCTCTCAAATAAATAAAATCTTTATATAAAAAAAAGTGAAGCCCAGTGCTCACTTTGGTGGCACAGATACTAAAAGTGAGGCCCGCATTTGAGAGCCTGTCCTGTGGGTGGCCCAGGTGTGTTAAAAGATAAACTGATAAACTGAGGCACGCTTAAATTTTCGGTTTCTTGGAGCCTAAGGCAATGGGAACTGGGCAGCGCCAAACCGGAAGTGGTGAGGAGAGCTCCGGACAGGAGCTGGGGGCAAGTCTTTCCTAGGGCAGATGGGAAGTGAAGGGAGGAGATTATTTGATTGGCTAGAGCTGAAGCGGTGGCCTTACCGGGAAAGCCTAGTTGGCTGTTTGTGATGGGTATTCTGACATTTCGATTTCTTGGATACAAGTGCATTGCTCTGGCTTAGGTTTCGGTTTGCTTACTGAGGCTACTGAGGTATCAGAACCACCTTGGTCTCATGGCCTCCTTGTCTAAGTACTTTTAACAGGTGGTATTCGAACTTTGCCCTCTTAATCAGAGTCACCAAATGCACACCTCTAGCATCATTCAGTCCCCGTCCTGTGTGACATCATGAACGGGCACACCCTTGTGTGTGATGCCAGAAGCATCCCCATCCCAGTGTATAACCCCAGGAGTGCCTACCCCCCAAGTGTGTGACACCAACAGTGTCCACACCCTAGACTATGATAGTGAGTGTTCAACGTGAGTGACCCCAGAGGTGTGTGACCAGCGTGTGTGACCCCAGTAGTGTCCAAATACCCATTTGGGTGATTGCGGGGGTGTCCACACCCAGTCTGTGGGACCCCAGAGATTTCTACTCTCCAGTGTGTGTGATGGATGCCTTGGAGTGTTCATACCTCTGCATGACCCTGTGTCTGTCTCACTCCAGTGTGAGTGACTCCAGGAATGTCCAAACCTCCATCTTGGTGACCCCATGTCTGTCCACACCTGCTCATTCTTACCTCATAGTTGTCTACACCTTAGGCTGTCTGAGCCCAGAAGGGCTCACGTCCCCGCCTGAGTGATCCCAAAAGCTCCACAATCCAGTCTGCTATCTGACCCCTGGGATGGCCACATCCTGATATGTGTGACCCTGTGAATGTCTACTAGCCAGGCTAGGTGACTCAGGAGTGTCTCCTCCTTAGCATGTGTGACTCTAGAAGTGTCCACACACAAATCTGTTTGACTGTAGGACCGCCCACACCCCAGTTTGTCTGACTACAATAGTGTCAACACACTAGTCAATCTGACTCCAGAAATGTCTACAACCCACTCTGGGCGACCCCAAGAGTGTGCAGTCTCCAGTGTGTGTGATTCAAGGAGTATCCACTCCCTAGTGCATGTGACTTCTGGATTGCCCAGACCCCCGTTGGTGTAACCCAAGGCTGTCCACTCCCCAGTGCATGCTACCTCGTGTGGTGGCCACATCCCTGTCTCTGTGACCCCCCCCAGGGTGTCCACAAAACAGTCTCACAGTGGTATATTCCAAGACAGTACTGGATTCCTCAGTGCCGCTGCTCCGGCCCGCCCTCTGTGGGTGGGACCTGCGAGGGGCTCTTCATGCCTAATTCAGTGGACCATTGTCCCTAGCTCCCGCCCACTCCATTAAGTGGCTTTTCTAATCCTATTTCCCCTCACTCTCTCCAGGGGACCATTGAAATGCCATATCCTCCTCCCCGACCACACACACATCTGTCCACATCCCCAAAGAGACTGTCCGAGCCCCAGACCCTGTGGATCAGAGAGAGAGCCAAGGCCAATGCAGCCGGCCTCCTGCCACAGACTCCGCCCCGCAGGGAGGAGTGGAGAGAAAGCCAATAAAGGCACCGCTGATGGGAGTAAAACCTTCCAGAATCTTGTGAAACATCTAGGGAAATCAACTTTTTACACCCTTTTCTTCCCCAACTAGAATGTAGGCTCCACGTGGGCAAGGACACTTGTCCCATCCAGTTCTTTGATGTCTCTCCAGCACCTACGTACGCTCCTTAGGTGTTCGGCATATGAATGAACCCTCTGACCCAGCAATTCCACTTCTAACTCCACCTAACACGTACACACATTCTCCGAGCTGTGTGCACAAGGCTGGTAGGAGCGAACAATTGGGACAACCTTATAAATCTGCACATAGAGCCGATGCCTATTGCAGAGTGAAAGAAATGCTGGGGGTTAGTGTTCTACCACAGGGCACCCACTGCACATGAGGCAGGATGGGTGGGACGTGTGGGTGCTTATGGGAGCGGGGGTGCCTTCTGCAGGACAGGCCATTGACAAGGAAAAGCAGGTGGGAGTTGGTCATGGTGGGGTGTGTGTGTGTGTGTGTGTGTGTGTGTGTGTGTGTGTGTGTGTGTGTAAGGAAACACCAGAAACTGACCTCAGTGGTAATTTTTGGAGTCTGGAGGTGGAAATGACCTTGTAGTCCATATACGGATATACTGTTAAAACCTTTTATTCAAACCTATATTCATGTGTTATAAGGGAAAATCATATGCCAAAATCAATATGCATAGCATAGAGAACTTGTATGTGTGTGTGGGGGGGTACTTGGGGTGTGCCTAGGAACAAGAATCTCAAACTCACATGTCCCAGGGGCTAGACCAGTAACCCCCAAGAGAGAGGGAACTCAGTTCAGGGGAAGGTCAACAGCAGTGGGACTGATGAATGGTCCCTGCCTCTCAGCAGTGCAGGGAGAGGGCGTGGTAAGGGATGGATGGGGATGGGGAAAACCTCAAAGCTCACACCCCAGAAGAACTCAGAAACATTGCACCCTGGGACACAGAACACTTAATAGCTTAAGAGATCTTGGCTCAGAAACAGACCCCCAAGTCAGTGGTCATACGCTAACTCAGACAGCTTTCAACTTCACACGCTGGACACAAACTCTGACTCCCAAACAGATCAGCGCTCTCACACTCTGGGAACACAAGCCTACATAGACCAGAGGCCTCACACCCTAGAATAAAGATCCCCTCGCCGTACCTGGGATGGGCAGTTTTTTTATTATTACAATGTAAGCCCTTACACACACACCTTGTAATGGACTGTTTGTGTCCCCCCAAATTCATATGTTGAAGTCCCAGCCCCCAACGTGATGGTATTAGGAGGTGAAGCCTTTGCATGGTGGGGGTGATTAGGGTTTCAATGAGGTCATGAGGGTGGGGTCTTCGATATGGGATTAGTACCCTTACAAGAAGAGACCAGAGGGCGCTTGGGTGACTCAGTTGGTTAAGCGACTGCCTTCGGCTCAGGTCATGATCCTGGAGTCCCTGGATCGAGTCCCGCATCGGGCTCCCTGATGAGTGGGGAGTCTGCTTCTCCCTCTGACCCTCCCCGCTCTCATGTGCTCTCTCTCAAAATAAATAAAATTCTCTCTCTCAAAATAAATAAAATCTTTTTTTTAAAAGATTTTATTTATTTATTTGACAGAGATAGAGAGAGAGCACAAGTAGGCAGAGAGGCAGGCAGAGGGAGAGGGAGAAGCAGGCTCTCCACCGAGCAGGGAGCCCGATGCGGGACTCGATCCTGGGACTCCAGGATCATGACCTGAGCCGAAGGCAGTCGCCTAACCAACTGAGCCACCCAGGCACCCAAAATAAATAAAATCTTAAAAAAAAAAAAGAGAGACCAGAGAGGCTACTCTTTCTCTCCGCCATGTGAGGACACAGAGAGAAGGTGGTCATCCTCAAGCCAGGAAGAGAGACGTCACCAGCACGTCACCCTGCTGGTACCCCAATCTCAGACTTCTGGCCCCCAGAACGGTGAGAGAATTAATTTCTGTTGTTTAAGCCCCCCGGTCTGTGGTATTCTGTTATGGCAGCCTGAGCCGACGAAGTCAGACCTCAAGCTTGTACTTCCGGGGTCCTGAGTTTTCTATCAGAGCCCTTGCACTTGTACCGCCTACCTCTGTCACCACCAGCATTCCTCAGCCCGTGGCCTTCCCATTCGTGCCCCCTTGATCTCCGGGCACTGAGCCAGAGCGTTGTCTGGAGGCTCCAGGGCAAGGACACCTTGCCTGCCATGCTATGCCGTCTGCCCTCCAGGCTGCCAGCCAGGATGTGGGGCAGAACTTCCCAGAAGCAGTGAGTGGGGTAGTCCCAGGGGCCTGGGGCATGGGTGTTCACACTAAGGTTGGGGATCCCCCAGCCCAAGCCTGCTAACCTGCTTCCCTTCTTTGTGGACTATCCTGGGGTGCTGACAACCATTTTTCCATCCTCCTGTCTCTTCTGCTTTCAAAGACAAGCAGAGGGCAGCAGAGGGACACGGAAAGGCCCTGTTCCACTGTGGTCAGCAACATGCCTGCAAGAATGGGCCTGGGCTGAGGGCTGACTGCTCTGCCCCCTCAGGGTGGCTCCAGGAAGCCAGTTCAGCCAGGAATGTCATGATGGGGCAGTGTGGGAAGGGACCAGGGAACCGGGCACTGACCTTGAGGTTCATGGATTCTGTAGAAAAATAGGAGGCAGGAGAGAGGGCATCATGTTCTGGGCACTCTATTACAGAGTGTTACTGTGAGGAATAAAATGTATTTCATATAGTGCTTAGAATCAGGGCTTGGCACAGAGTAAGCCTTATATGATTACTACGTCCTGAGGATGCTTTTATTTCCTTTTTAAGATTTTATTTATTTTTTGACAGAGAGAGAGAGACAGCAAAAGAGGGAACACAAGCAGGGGGAGTGGGAGAGGGAGAAGCAGGCTTTCCACTGAGCAGGGAGCCCGATGCGGGGCTCGATCCCAGGATCCTGGGATCATGACCTGAGCCGAAGGCAGACACTTAACGACTGAGCCACCCAGGCGCCCCAGCAAGGATCCTTTTATAAACCAGCCTCCCTAATGTCACTTCAACAACCCTGAACTATCTGTCCCTTGCCTTCCCTGCCTGTTCAGCCTCACTCACTCTTGGATTTTAAACCACACTAGCCTTCTTCTGATTCTTTAAGAGAACCAGCCCTGCTCATCCTTGAATTTGTGAGGACGGACCTCCTTGTCTGCAAAACAGGGTCTGTGGGCGTGAGTCTGAGCTGGCAGGGCACTGAGAAATGGGAGAAATGGGTTGAGTTGATTTCCAATATACTACCAAAATCGAAGGAGGGGGTGCGGCTAAAGCAGTGCATAGGGAGAAATCTATAGTTCTAAATGCATAGATCAGGAAAGTCGGAAACCAATGACCTGAACCTTAAAAAAAAAAAAAAAAAGGCACCTGGGTTGCTCAGTTGGTAGAGTGTCTGCCTTTGGGTCAGGTCATGATCCCAGGGTCCTGGGATCGAGCCCCGCATCAGGCTCCTTGCTCGGCGGGGAGCCGGCTTCTCCCTCTGCCCCATCCCCCTGCTTGTGTTTGTGCTCTCTCTCACTGTCAAATAAATAAAAATAAAACCTTTAAATAAAAAAACAAAACCAATTACCTGAGCTTCCATATCAAGAAGCTGGAAAAGGAACAGCAAACTGAACCCCGAGAAAGGGGAAGGAAGGAAGGAATTCTAAAGATATAAGCAGAAACGGGTGAAACAGAAAGCAAGCATCCATTGGATACAGTCAACAAGGTCATAACTTGGCTCTTTGAACACAGTAATAAAATATTAGTAATTTCTGTTTTCTCTCAAGCAATTAAGAGAAAAAATATAAACTACCAGTATCAGGAATGAAAAGGGGGTGCTGTTATAGATCCTACAGACATTAAAATGTTTTTAACATACAACTTTATTTTCAATGGAGCCCAAAGGTCAATTTCTCATTCTACTGCTTGTGTGTTCCCACAGATCCTCTGTATCCATGAGGACAGCAGAGCTCAGCAACTTTGCTAATGCTTCCCCCACTGATGAGAATAGAACAGCACAGTATTTTTTTTTAAGTTGGGGCTCAGTGCAATCAATTGTGTAAAATGTAATGGTTTGAATGGACTTGAACACAGTCAAATGGAATGAATAAAATAGTATGGAATGGAATGGAATGGAATGGAATGGAATGGAATGGAATGGAATAGGAGTAGAAGTCAGACTTTGTGCTAGGCACTGGGCCTAATTGTTGTAGTAGATACCTACTAATTGAGCAAATATTATTGAACATCTGCTGGTTGTTTGCAACACAGTGGGGAACAAAACAGAGAGAAATATCTGCCCTTATGTAGCTTATATTCTAGTCAGAGAGCCAGATATTAGCATATGCATTAGATACGCATCCAACTCTGAGGCCAAAGATACAAAGATGGCCCTTATGAGGAACAGGCAAAAGGACAATGTAGCTTGAGATGGATGAGGCTGTAGAGACTAGGGGCCATGCTAGGGTGTCTGAAATTTAACAAGATGACCACGACAACATCATCATCATCACCGTGAACTCTTACAGCACTGGCTATGTGCCAGGCATTGTTCTAAGCCCTTAAAAACCCAACTCTTTTTTTTAAATGTTCACAGTAATCTTATATGTCTAAAACCATGCACATTTTACAGAAGGGGAAACCAAGGCACAGAGAGATTAATTAAACATCAGTCTGGCTCCCAGAATCTGTTCTTTTAACCACAACACTCTGCTATTATGCCAGACCACAGGCACCTTATAACCTTGTAGCAGATGTCGTGTAAATATACAAATTACTAAAGAATGCAAATCAAGAGAAAGGTCCGGTGGAAAGTGTGCTGAGGGCAGGAAGTAAGAAGGGGGGGAGTTGTGTCCTCCCACTGGGCATCAAGGTGGATCTATAAACACACATGCCTAGAAACATTTATGTCATCTGAGATGCTCCCTTCCTGTCCTGGCATAGCTGAGGAGAAAAAGGGGACTGGGTTTAACTGGCCAACGGAGGGCTTGTACTCACAGTCTTGGGCCTCCTCTGTGTCTTGTCATTTCTTACAAAAGAGAGGAATTCCAGTTTGGGGACAACAAGAGATGATTTGGTCTTGGTCTTCATCGTATCCCTTACCTTCATCTCTATCCCTCTACAAGGGGAAAGAAAGAGAACAGGAAAACAGTAGAGAGGGGCACGTGGGTGGCTCAGTCGTTGAAGCATCCGCCTTCGGCTTCGGTCACGATCCCAGGCTCCTGGGATGGAGCTCCACGTCGGGCTCCCTGCTCAGCGGGAAGCCTGCTTCTTCCTCCCCTTCCTCCTCCCCCTGCTTGTGTTCCCTCCCTCGCTGTCTCTGTCAAATAAATAAATAAAATCCTAAATAAAAAAAGAAAACGGTAGAGAGTGGTCATGGCGGACTCTTATGAATCCACACATGGGTGATAAGATTTGACTCAAGTGGGCACCTGGGTGGCTCAGTCAGTTAAACATCTGCCTTAGGCTCAGGTCATGACCCACGATCCCAGGGTCCTGGGATCAAGGCCCGCATTGGGATCCCTGTTCAGCAGGGAGTCTGCTTCTCCCTCTCCCTCTGCTGCTCCCGCTGCTTGTGCTCTCTCTCTCTCAGATAAATAAAATCTTTAAAACAAAACAAAACAAAACACTCTACTCAAGTTTCCTCTCAGGACTTTCCCCTGGAAATGGGGTTGAGGAGGAAGGATAGTCCTTGTGGAGATGAGGGGAGGTGAAGAGAAGGAAACAGGAAACATGGGTGTGACCAGAGGCAATGTGATCTCTTTCGAATTTTTTTTCTTAAGTCGCGGAGGAACAGCAGTCAGACTCTTTCACCATGCCTTATCCATAGGCTTGACCATATTGTGATGACGGTAAAGAGTATCAAAGACACCACCATGTTTTATTCCAAGATCCTGGGCATGGAAGTCACAACTTTCAAGGTAATCACTTTCTCAAGTACAAACTGCAAGTGAAGTAGAATTTGGTTATAATACTCTTAATCCCTCCCCCTAAAAACACCCTACAGGAAATCTGTGAGAAAAAAGGATCAATGTAGGAGATTCCAAACTCTGAAAAGTAGAACTTCCAGAGAGAGAATAGAGAAAAAGGAGGGGAGGAAATTGCCATAAAAGTAATGCAAGAGAATGTTCCAGTTTTTATGCAGAAAGGGTTAACTGAGCATCCAGCACGAAGTACCACTACACAGAATAAGAATGAATCTTACAAATACAAGAGTGAATAAAAGAAGAAACAATATTGACATATTTATTTTATTATGTTATGCTAGTCACCATACATTACATCATTAGTTTTTGATGTCGTGTTCCATGATTCATTGTTTGCGTGTAACACCCAGTGCTCCATTCAATACGTGCCCTCCTTAATACCCATCACCAGGCTCACCCATCCTCCCAACCCCTTCCCCTCTAGAACCCTCAGTTTGTTTCTCAGAGTCCACAGTCTCTCATGGTTCGTCTCCCCCTCCGATTTCTCCCCCTTCATTTTTCCCTTCGTACTTTTTTTTTTTTTTTAACATATAATGTACTATTTGTTTCAGGGGTATGGGTCTGTGATTCATCAGTCTTACACAATTCACAGCACTCACCATGGCACATACCCTCCCCAATGTCCATCACCCAGCCACCCCATCCCTCCCACCCCCCACCACTCCAGCAACCCTCAGTTTGTTTCCTGAGATTGAGTCTCCTATGGTTTGTCTCCCTCTCTGGTTTTGTCTTGTTTCATTTTTCCCCTCCCTTCCCCTATGATCCTGTCTTGTTTCTCAAATTCCTCATATCAGTGAGATCATATGATACTTGTCTTTCTCTGATTGACTTATTTCACTTAGCATAATACCTTTAGTTCCATCCATGTCATTGCAAATGGCAAGACTTCGGGTTTTTTGATGGCTGCATAATATTCCATTGTGTATATATATAGATATATATATCTATATATATCACATCTGACACTGAGATATGTTGTTATGAAATTATAGAACATCAAAGTGGAAATGAATATCCTAAGATCTTTCAAAGAGGTTAAAAAGAAAAGTAGCTCTGTCAGTAGAGCTCGCCACTCTTGATTTCACGGTAATGAGTTCGAGCGCCACGTTGGGCATGGAGCCTACTTTTAAAAAAAAAGAAAGAAAGAAAGAAAAAGAAAAGTAATTCAACCACAAAGGGAAAAGAAATAATGCAGACACCAGATTGCCCAAGAGTCACATCAGAGACCAGAAGACAATAGAACAATTTCAAGATTCTGAGGGGAAATTCTATGTCCAGCCAAACTATTAATCAAGGTGAGTGTAGAATAAAACATTCTTAGATATATGGGGGCACCTGCCTGGCTCAGTCTGTAGAGCATGTGACTCTTGATCTCGGGTTGTGAGTTCAAGCCCCACATTTGGCACAGAGTTTCCTTAAAAAAAATCGTAGATATAAAAAGAGTCAGAAACCTTGCCCACTTGCTTTGAAAATTACTTGAGAGCATCTACATCAAAATGAGTGATTAAACCAGGTTTAGGGAAGACATCAAAGTCAGGACACATTGGCTCCCAAGAGGAAGGTCCCAGAAAGATACCTAGAAAACACTCAGTCCAGTTTGGAACAGGAGAAAAAAAAGGTCCCAAGAAAGAGAGAGAGCCAAGGGAAAAAAGCGAAATAAGGTCATTTTCTGGTAGAATGGATGTGGTATCAGCCACAGTGATAGAAGAGAAAGATGTAGGAAAATGATAAAAGGAAAGAAAGAGGTGGCGAGGGTGGGGACATGAAGAGGGCGGGAGGGCCAGTGAGATACTAGCTGTAGTTCATCTCTCAAAACATAAAGACGCAAGTGGGTCTTTTAAAAATTATAAAGGAACTAAAAGAGGAACTACAAATGATGATAGAATTCTATGGGGGGGGGGAGTAATACGGATGAGCTAAATTCTTGTTTATCCGAGCAGGGAGAGGAGTGAAAATGTCTCAAGTTGCTAAATCAAGAAAACGGCTAAAGTTGCCCATTATCAGTCACTGACTGTGTCTGGAGGTACATAGGAGAAAACTCAACGAACAGTGGGTGAAAGAAGATCGAGTTTTCTTTTTCTCCCATTTAACAACCTCTGTAGAAAGTTGGGGCTCAGCCAGAGTCTGGGAAGGAAGAGAACATGAATGGGCCAGAGGTGCCGGTCAGTGGGACCCGGAGGTTTCTGGAAGCTCCATCCGCAACCTCTGCGGACATCTCATTGTCCAGTCCATCTTACATGCACCACTCCCCAGCAAGGAATGCTGGGAAATGTAGGCTTTTTAAGCCGGGCACACAATTGACCCCGTTGAAATTTGGGTTGTTTATAAGAAAAAAGGGAGAAATGTGTATTATATTGTATACTAAGTAAATGTATATTAAGACAAATTGCTGTCTCTGCCACGGGTAGTATTTACATATTATTTGAAGATAATGCAAATAATTTCCAGAAGAAATACACAGACACACACACAGACACACAGACACACACAGACACACACACACACACACACACACACACGCTGAAAGCAGTTGCCTCTAGGGAATGAGACTAGGCTGGGGTGGGGCGAGGGGCTGTTGTTTTTAATTAAAAGCCCCGTTGTACTTTGTTTTAACCTTGTTGGGATAGGTAGGGGGCTTTGTCTCATGCTCATCTTGGGGGTTTAGTTCTTCCTCCCCAAAGAGGGTGACCTGACAGTTAAGCATCTGCCTTCAGCTCGGGTCATGATGCCGGGGTCCTGGAATCGAGCCCCACATTGGGCTCCCTGTCAGCAGGGAGCCTGCTTCTCCCTCTGCCTCTGCCCACCACTCCCCCTGCTTGTGCCCTCACTCTCGCTCTGTTAAATTATTAAATAAATCTTAAAACAAAAAAAATAGGGTGACCGGAAAGCATTGTGTTTTGGAGACCAGAAACTGAACCTCCACAAGGTGGGAAAGGAATCTGAACCCAAAGCTGCTCACCCAGTTCCTGGCTCCGTGGACATATGCCTGATCACAGAGACACCTTTGGAGGAAGTGGTCGCCCACCTCAAAGTGAGTGGGATGTTGGTTCTCTTCAAGAAAGCTGCGACTGGTACAGTGGAAACAGGAGCATGAGCCAGTCAGGTTTTCCTCAAATTTCAGACATAACAAGTTTTGTCACTTCCAGATAATGCTGGTACACAACTGTTTGCTTATTATTTTTGCTGACATCATTGTTTCATGTAAACAAATCTATTTTAAAGGGGACCATTACAGGGGCGCCTGGGTGGCTCAGTCGTTAAGCGTCTGCCTTCGGCTCAGGTCATGACCCCAGGGTCCTGGGATCGAGCCCTGCATCGGGCTCCCTGCTCCGCGGGAAGCCTGCTTCTCCCTCTCCCACTCCCCCTGCTTGTGTTCCCTCTCTCGCTGTGTCTCTCTCTGTCAAAAAATAAATTAAAAAATCTTTTAAAAAAAGGGAAACATTACATCCTTTTTAAAAAGATTTTATTTATTCATTTGAGAGAGCGCATGAGCAGGGGGAGGGACAGAGGGAAAGGGAGAAGCAGGCTCCCACTGAGCAGGGAGCCCGATGCGGGACTCGATCCCGGGACTCTGGGATCATGACCTGAGCCGAAGGCAGTCGCTTAACCAACTGAGCCACCCAGGCGCCCCACATTACATCATTCTTGTAAAAAAAAAAATACAAACTTAAATTCTTTTTACAGAAACACATTTCTGTAAAAAGCCAAAGTTTGACCAATTACATGAAAAGCCCATCATATCTTGACACAAAGGGAAGTTAACTTGTAAAACACAAACAGCTATAAAAATACCAGTCGTGGGGCGCCTGAGTGGCTCAGTCAGTTAAGCGTCTGGCTTCGGCTCAGGTCATGATCCCAGGGTCCTGGGATCGAGCCTGGCGTGGGGGCTCCCTGCTCAGGGGGGGAGTCTGCTTCTCCCTCTGCCCCTCCCCCTGCTTGTGTTATCTCTCTCTCTCTCTCTCTCTCTCTCACTGGCTCTCTCTCAAATAAATAAATAAAATCTTATCCACTTCCTTTCTCTGAACCCTCTGGGCCTGACATTACAAAGGGAGATTTGGCAAATGGTTGAGGAGGTGCTAAGGACTTGTTTAGCATCCACCAGAGCCTTGCTTCTTGATATAATCAGAAGAATTGAAATAGGGGGCGTCTGGCTGGCTCAGTCAGAAGAGTATGCAACTCTTGATTGCAGGGCTGTGAGTTCGAGCCCCACATTGGGTGTAGAAATTACTTAGTAAGAAAAAAAAAGGACTGAAATAGGATTGAAGAGGGAATATTTAAAGGGGTGTCCCTCTAACACTTAAAATGATTTCATGTAAGGGAAGCATTGCTTCTCCTTTTGGCGAACACAGATTAAGGTTTTGCTTATAATCTTTCTTTGGAAAGTATCAGTGGAAAAGGCCGGTTCAGAAGTAAAGTGGGGAAAGCACAGGGGGTTAAAAGCATGGACTTTGGTCCAGACTACCTGGGTTTGAACTCTGACTCTGCCACTTACTAGCTAATATTAGGTACCATTATCATCCCCACTTTACAGATGAGGAAACTGAGGCACAGAGCAGTTAGGTACTATGCCTGAAGCCGTACAGCTGGTCCATGGCTGGAGCAGAGTGAGGAAGGGGAGACTGGCAGGAGATGAAGTGAGAAAGATATCAGGGGCCTTCTGGGGATTAAATTTTGGTCTCACACATGAACTATGATGAATGACTTTTGTCTTTCCCTCCCATTTCAGGCTTGTGAGGTTCCCACTGAGGAGGGTCCGGTCCCCAGAACAGGGGCAAAAGGACCCATTATGTCCACCTACTTCCGAGACCCTGATGGAAACCTGACTGAGGTGTCCAACTATATCTCCTCATTATTGAGGCTGGCCCTCCTCCATTCTGTTCCCTGCCGTGTCTCCCTCTCCCTTCCTTCCTGCAAGCTCTTACCCAAGCCCAGAAATCTCCAAGGATTGAGGACTTGGGCACTTCACTCTTCCTAGCGGGGGACAGAGGGAGGGAGGGGAGACTGATTTGGGTTTGGGACCAAAACTACCTATCTGAATATCCCCCATCCAAGGTCCCCCCTAATAAATGAATAAGCTCTCAATGAATACGAGCTCTTCATTATTATTGTCTCAGTATTATGTATGGATGTTTGTCCAGGGTGTGAGGTCTCTGAGCTGTTTGGGGGTCAGTGACCAGGGTATGACATCTCTGAGGACCAAATCCAGGGTCATCCCCCTGGGATTCAGGGCCCTGATAGATTTCTCCTTGTTAGTTAGCCCATCCTTTTGGAATTCACCTCACTCCTTTCCAAGTGCTGTCTGCTGTGTCCTACACCCCAGATGCCTCACTGAACCTCAAGATCTCTGTGAGTTCCATGGAACCTTCAAGGACCACCCCAGATGATACGACCTCTTCCTGGAGTGCCTTATCTGACCACACCCCCAGGGTATGCGGTACTTTCTACCTTTGGATCTGTTAGGTCCAGACGCATCTCGACTGAGGCTCAGCTCCTGACAGAACAGACAGGACAAGTACAAATCTCTTTGTGTCTGTCCTCCCCCACCCCACCCCCACCAATACCATCCTTTCAATCAACTAATAAACATATATTGAGCACCCACCGTGTGCTTGGTCCTGTTCCAGACACTGGGGAGACAATATTGAACAGAAGAGATAAGCAAATCTAGGTTCGGGGATACAGAGAATGAATAAAAATAAAGTAAGGAAAATATGAAGTATGTTAGAGGATGAGAAAGGCTTTTGGAGAAAAAGAAAACATGGAAAAGAGGGAACGCAGCTGAAAATCGCTGGGGCAGTTTCTTTCTTTTTTTTTTTTTTAAAATTTTTTTTTTTTTTTTTAGACAGAAAAAAACAGCGAGAGAGGGAACACAAGCAGGGGGAGTGGCAGAGGGAGAAGCAGGCTTCCCGCCGAGCAGGGAGCCCGATGCGGGGCTCGATCCCAGGACCCTGGGACCATGACCTGAGCCGAAGGCAGACGCCCAACGACTGAGCCACCCAGGCGCCCCGCTGGGGCAGTTTCTGATGTGTAAGGGGATGGTCAGGGGGCCATCTTCACTGAGGAAGCCATTTGAGCACGGATCTGAGGAGATGAGGGAGGGATTGGCCCTGATAGCTGGAGGAAGAGCAGAACAGGCAGAGAGAACAACCAGTGCAAAGGCCCTGAAGTGTGCCTATGCCTGGTGCGTGAGGAACAGCGAAGAGGCCAGTGCAGAGGCAGCAGTGAGTTGCGGGGGGGCAGCAGGAGGTGAGGTCAGACAGCGGGTGGGGGAGAGATTGTGATTGTGTAGGGTCTCGGGGGCCTTGGAGAGAACTCTGGCTTTTACTCTGAGCGACTGGAGAGCAGGAGGTGGTGAGCGGAGGAGGGCCGTGATCTGACTTAGGATTTAACAAGCTCCCTCTGGCTGTTGTGAGGACAACAGGCTGTAGGGGCGGAAGCAGGGGGCACCGTGAGGGGGAGGCTACTGCAGAGGTCCGGGCCAGCGATGCCGGCGGGGGAGGTGATAAAAAGTGGTTAGATTATGGAGATATTCTGAAGACAGAGACTGGACGAGTTTGCCAAGAGAGAAAATGTCAGCAGGAGAAGAGGTCCGAGGACATTTAGAATTCTGAAACAAGGATGAACCAGGAAACGAGGCAGGCAGAGAGGAAGGGTAAGAGTACGGCTTCCTGAAGGAATGAGTGATGGATGAAGGAGCATGTCTGATGGTCTCCTGAGGTGAGCAAGCCCCTAGTCTTGTGGGCTCTGTCTCGAAACAGTCCCCAGCTGGTAGTTCAGCCAGACCCTATGAGTGAATCCCCAAAGAGCCCCAAAAAGGCTGGGGAGAGAGGATGTGTCAGGATGTGAGTTTCAGCATGTGGAAGGCTCTGCCAAAAGCTGTAGCAGGTCTCCTATTTTAATTTTTTTTTTATTATTTGCTTAGTTTTATAATTAAATGTTTATTAAAATACTATAACCCAGGGGCACCTGGGTGGCTCAGTCAGTTAAGTGTCTGCCTTCGGCTCAGGTCGTGATCCCAGGGTCCTGGGATCGAGTCCCACATCGGGCTCCTTGCTCAGTGTGGAGCCTGCTTCTCCCTCTGCCTGCCATTCCCCCTGCTTGTGTTCTCTCCCTCTCTTAAATAAATAAAATCTTTAAAAAAAATAAAATATAAACTCTGAGTAATACAGATTGTTTTCAGCATGATACTGATATCACCCACTTCTCCTAGTAATAGAGGACAGCCAGATGAAACACAATCGTAGAAGGATCTAGAATAATAAATTTTATTACTAGGAGTCTCCCTTGAAGTCAGGAAACCCAACCCACTCACAGCTGAGGAAATGAATGACCAGAGAGGCTGGCATTCTCTACTCTAGAAATGGTTAGGCACTTGCTTGGTGCTGGGCACATAAAAGTAAACAGAACGTGTTTCGTGTACTCAAAGAGCTCATAGCCAGGCTCATGGGTGACAGTTCCCAGAAAGCAGGAAATTAGCACACAGCCTAGTCAGTATTGCGAGAACAGTATGCTGAAGCTCCAAGGTTCACCCAATTTGGGCTTGGGAGCAGCTCTCCGAAGGTCAAGTGTGAGAGCTAACCTGGGCAGGATGAGCATGTCACATAGACGAAGAGCTTGTGAAACAGTGCCCCAGGAAGGCCCTGGTGAGGGAAAGCATAGTGCATTTGGTTATTCAAAGGAGTTCAAGTACAAAGGAACTCCAGTCCCGGATTCTGGAGACCAGAGTCTCCTGGCTCCTAGGTCAACGCTATTTTTAGACTACCATCTGTCTTTCTAGGTCTCCTGACAAGTATGTAATGATTCACAAGTATCAATACTCTTACATAGAAAAAAGGAGGCATACATGGCTCACGCTTACCCAGGTAGAGACAGTAAGATTTTTTTGGGTGGCTGAGTAGGATTCCTGTGTGTGTGTGTGTGTGTGTGTGTGTGTGTGTGTGTGTGTGTGTGTATCACATCTTCTTTATCCATTCATCCAGACATAAAGATTTTCAAACCCTCTTGTCTGAAACATCTCCTTGAGGAATGATTGCTTTGTCTTATAGTCTTTCATTTCCTCCCCAAATTTACGTGAATTAGATCATGCCCTAAGTCCGGAAGGGACTTTAAGGAATCACTTTATTGGTAGCCAAGGGAACGAGAGGCAGGGCAGGCAATAAAGGAGTCATTATCTGTAGAGAACCCAAATACTAATACTGAAGCTGACTAAAACTGTTCTGTACTTGAACATCACCACGTGGCAGCAAGCCAGCACTTGTCCTCCCTGCCAAGGCAAAGGGCTCCTGATGACCCTCACTCCATCTATGCCCCTGCACACGCAGAAGGCCCGGCACCCCCACAAGCTATATATAAACGTCTGAAATCTCCACCTTGGCCATCTCTTCTGTTCATGTTACCGCATGTTCTCCAGTCCATTCCATTCCCTTTGGCAAACATAGCTTGAGCTGTCAAAATCACGTATACAAAAACAAAAACAAAAACAAAACAAAACAAAACAAAAAAACCTCACATCAATGCTTCTCTTCCTACAATTATGATATTGCTTTCCAGTCAAGTTTCTCGTTTCTCAAGTCTCAAGTCCCTTTCGAGCTGGGATGTGCACCTGTGCATTTGCAGGCTTACCAGGTTCAGTTCTGGCTCATCCTCTCTGGCCGGGCCATCTGGCAGGTGCTTGGTGGGGTAAACACTGAGGGGTCTTTAATGCCCAGCAGTACATTGAAAAACTGCGTGGACAATATTATGCTGTAACTCTAGGCGAAGGTTTCCTGGACAGGATAACCCTCTTTGACTGTATAAATGCCAATCCAGATTTCATAACATCTAGCTGGCTTTCTGTCAGGCCCCTCCTAGACCGTGATCTGCTCCTGGGGCCCCCTATGGAGTACTTGTCCTCAGAGGTGGCATTCTGAGGAATGTCTAGAGGGTCCCAGGGGTCTGTCAGTGTGATCTTGGAGCACTGCTTGGTGGCTTGTTCAATCTGAAACATCAATCCATCCTTATAGAACAAAATATATTCAAATAACCTCTTGCAGGGGAATCAGCACCTTTTGCTCATTCAGCACCCATACATGCTGGTTGAGCCCGTCATAGGAGGGCAGGGCATGGTTGCTGCTCTGTGGGTACAGAACCCAGTGGGCCTCCCACTGCTGTGGTGCCTGGCAAGGGTGCAGGGTCCCTGGGGCACCCCTGGTCCCTGCCCCCAGTGCTGCTGCCCCCAGGCCACAGAGGTCACCCAGGCTCAGAGGCCACCCAGTAGCCAGGCACCCAGGGTCCCCTGGGCCACGCTTCCTGCCTATTTTTAAAAGACAGCTTGCCTTGGACCCAGAGTCATATGCCTGGAGATAGATGATTTATGAAAGGAAGAAGGAAGTAGAAAGGAGGGAGAGAAGGAGGGAGGGAGGGGGGAAGGAAGGAAGGAAGGAAGGAAGGAAGGAAGGAAGGAAGGAAAGAAGGAAGGAAAGAAAGAAGGGAGGGAGGAGGGGAGAGAGGGGGGAGGAAGGGAGGAGGAGTAGACAGCAGATGGGTGAATGAATGAATGGGTACATGGATGGGTGGGTGGATGGATGGGTGGGTGGCTGGGTGGATGGATGGATGGACTGATATCCTCTGGCCCTGGAGAAACTCTTTCATTTGTGTGTGCATAGAGAGAGGAATATGAGTTTATAAATTGCAGGTTTGCTGTAATACAGAAAAGACTAGAAACAACCCAAATGTCCAACAGCAGATGAATGATTAAACAAACTATGGTATAGCCATTCCATGGAATATTACTCAGCCATGAAAGGGAATAAACTTACAAAGCTAGCACTAACCTAATACCAAAACCAGACAGAAACATATCAAGAAAACTACAGACCAATATCTCCTACGGATATAGATGCAAAAATCTTCAACAAAATACTAGTAAATAGAATTCAGCAACATATAAGAAGGATTATACACCACGACCAAGTGGGATTTATCCCAGGAATGCAAGATTTGTTCAACATAAAAAATCAATCAAGGTAATATGCCATATTAATAAAGGACAAAAACCACATGATCTTCTCGACAGATGCAGAAAAAGCATTTGACAAAACTCAATACCCTTTCATGATAAAAACACTCAACAAACTAGAAGCAGATAAGAACTTCCTCAACCTGATAAAGTGAATCTACAAAAAACCTACAGCTAATATAATACTTAATGACGAAAGACTAAAAACTTTCTCCTGAAGATTAGGAACAAGACAAGGATGTCCCCTCTCACCACTTCTGTTCAACAATGTACTAGAGGTTCTAGCCAGGGCAATTAGGTAAGAAAAAGAAAAAGCATCCAGATTGGAAAAAAGAAGTAAAACTATCAGTATTTGCAGATAACATGATCTTATACAGAGAAAATCTTAAAGAACCCACAACAAAACCACTCCCTATATATGTGTGTGTATGAGCTCAGCAAGGTTGCAGGATACTAGATCATACAAGACTTAGTCATATTTCTATACACTAGCAACAAGTAATCCAAAAATGAACTTAAGAAAACAATTCCATTTATGATAGCATAAAAAAAAAGAATAAACTACTTAGTAATGCATTTAACAAAAGATGGGTAAGACTTGTACATTTAAAACTATAAAATGCTATTTAAAGAAATTAAATAGGGGTGTCTAGGCTCCTACTGCTTGTGCTCTCTCTTTCTCTCTGATCAATAAATAAATAAAATATTTTTTAAAAATCCACTTAAAAAAAAATCCACTTTAAAAAAAAAAAACAAAAACAAATGGTGCTGGGACAACTGGATAGCCACATGCAAAAGAATGAAACTGGATCCCTACTTCACGTCATATACAAAAATTAACTAAAAAAAAAAAATCAAAGACATGAATGTAAGAGCTAAAACTATTAAACATCTAGGAAAAAAAAGCATAAATCTTCGTAACTTTGGATTAGGCAATGGTTTCTTAGACAACACATAATGCATAAGCAACCAAAGTAAAAACAAATTGCACTTCATCAAAACTAAAACCTTTTGTGCTTCAAGGGACACAAGAAAGTGAAAGGACAACCCCAAAACAGGAGCAACTATTTTCAATCACATTATCTGATAAAGGACTAGCATCCAGAATATATAAAGAACTCGTACTGGGACACCTGGGTGGCTCAGTCGGTTGGGCACCTGCCTTCAGCTCAGGTCATGATGCCAGGGTCCTGTGATCGAGTCCCGTGTTGGGCTCCCTGCTCGGCGGGGAGCCTGCTTCTCCCTCTGCCTGTCTCTCCGCCTGCTTGTGCTCTCTCTCTCTCTCTGACAAATATAATCTTTAAAAAAAAAAAAAGAACTCGTATTACTCAACAGTATAGACAACCCAATTAAAAACAGGCAAAGGATTTGAAAAGACATTTCTCTAAGGAAGATATACAGATGGCCAACAAGCACATGAAAAGATGCTCAATGTCAATAATCATTAGGGAAATCAAATCAAAAGCACAACGAGACATTACATCACACCCACTGGGATGACCAGAATCAAAAAGAGGAACAATATCAAGTGTTGGAGAAAATGTGGATAACTCGAAATCCTCATGCAACTACTGTGGAGAATACTTCTGCAATTCCTCAAAAAGTTAAACAGAGACTTGCCAAACGGCCCCACAATTCTGTTCCTAGGTGTATACCCAAGAGGACTGAAAACACATGTCCACATAAAAACCTTAATATGAATGCTCACAGCAGTATTATTCGTGACCCCCAAAACATCAGTTCGTTGGATGAATGGACAAGCATAATGCAGAATGTTCATACAATGAAATATTATTCAGCGAGTGAAAGGAATGAAGTAGTTTAATCCATGCTACAATGTGAGCGAACCTTGGAAATTTTGTGCAGAGTGAAAGAAGCCAGTCACAAAAGGCCACATATTCTGATTCTGTTCATATGAAAAGTCCAGAATAGGCAAATCCATGAGACAGACAGTAGATTGGTGGCTTCCAGGGACTGTGGGGAGGCGGATAATAGTATAGGGAGTGTCTGCTAATGGGTACAAGCTTCTTTTTGGGGTGATGAAAATGTCCTGGAATTAGACAGTGGTAATAGTGGTAAGACCTTATGAATATACTGACCACTGAAACGTACACTTCAAAGGGTGAATTTTGTGGTATGCGAATGACATCTCAATAAAAAAGAACTATTAATACACACAACAACGTGGGTGTCACAGACATTATGCAGAACAAAAGAAACATAAACTATACGATTCCATGTATATGAAGTTCAAAACCAAGCTGAAAACCACTGGTATCGTAAGCTGTGTATGGATACATACATACGTAGTAATGGAATGAAAACACGAGGGAGACAAACACCAAACTTGAGGTCGTGGAAGGAGAGAGGAAAACGGACTTTGTACAAGAACTTCGGCTGGATCTGAATATATTTCTTTCAAAAGTATCTGAAGCAAATACATACGGCAAAATGTTTGACCAAGGTGAATGCTTGTTACAGTACCTTTTATACTTTTCTCTCAGGAAAACAACAACAACAACAACAACAGCTCGGTTCTGAGACAAACGTGGGACTCCTCAGCCAGGCTTTGGTTGATGTTTCCTCCCTGCGCGATTGAGACCAAGGGGAGTTAGGTTCTGCCTCTGGCCTGGTGGACTCATCTGGAAGAAGCACAGTTCACATGCCATGGGCTTGGACAAAGCTCTAGAACCTCAGAAGATGCCAGGAAGAAGGGAACCAGTCAGGGAAGCCTTCCAGGAAGAGAGGATGTTGGGGCTGAGCCTCAAATGGAGGCCTGACAGAGGGGATGCTTGGCCCGGACACCCCACCCCCACCCCCACCCTCTGGGTCTCTCCCAAAGCCTGGCCTGGCCCTGCTGATTCCCTTATCTGCCCACTCCCAGCTGCCTCCCTGCTGGCTGAACTGTCGCCGCAGACTTCTGTGCCTGTGCCCCCTCCACGGAGATGGGGGAGGGAATGGGGTGAGCCTGGCCTCAGAGCCTCAGAGCCTCAGAGCTTCTGGCTCTTGACGGAGCCTGGGTCCTGAGGCCCCCACTCCCCACCCTTTACTTCCCTTCCTAAGGCCTTTCTCTGCTCCAGTTATGAAGAAGAGTCCAGTGGCTGAGTCCAGTGGCCAAACTCTTGTCTGAGACATGCCTCCAGCCTGACCTTCCTGAGGAGGACAGATTTCCCTATCTTGCTCCCAATATTGCAACTGTTGTTTCTAATAAAAACTAACAACGAAGAGAGTTACCACTACAGAGTTCATCCTCTATGGTGTCCCGGGCAGGACCCGTGTCAAGTGGCCTTCTCAACAACATTTGCTGTGGGTTCTATGATTGTACCCATCATCTAGGCAAAGAAACTGAGGCTCCGAGGGTGGCCTGCCCGGGAACTACCCAGCAAATCAGTGTCAGAGCTGAGCACAGGCCCTTGGACAGACATCTTCATTTCTCTGAGCCCACTCCCCGTCTGGAAGATACGGGCAATTATACGCACTTATACCACAAAGACCTGGTGAGAATGGGATAAAATTAGGCAGGGAGAGCACTTAGCACAGGGCCTGGGGTGGCTCGGTTAACAGTTGTTATGACGATATTAGTGCTAAAAAAAAAAAAAAAGTATTTGTATCAGAATTAGCATTCGTTATTAGTACGGTTGTAGATAGAATTAGAAAAATAATTAGATTTAGAATTAATATCAGTATTACGAGCACTATTAAGATTAGTACCGGGACGCCTGGGTGGCTTAGTCATTAAGCGTCTACCTTCGGCTCAGGTCATGATCTCAGGGTCCTGGGGTTGAGCCCCGCATCGGGCTCCCCGCTCAGCGGGGAGCCTGCTTCTCCCTCTCCCACTCCCCCTGCTTGTGTTCCCTCTCTCGCTGTGTCTCTCTCTGTCAAATAAATAAATAAAATCTTAAAAAAAATTAGTATCAATATTTGAATCAGGATTAGGAATTAAAATTGGTATGAGTGTCACACTGATTAGCATTATTACCGGAATTAGTAGTGCTAGTAAAAAAAGGGTCAAGTACCATCCCTTGTATACAGTAAGTACTCAGTAAATCAATAAGAGTACTTAAAGTTTATTGAGATCTCAGATTCAAGCGAGTTAAAATCACTTGATGGATTAAATCTCATTTAGCTGTCCCAATCACCCTATGGAGTAGCCACTATTATTACCCCATCTCCATAGATGAGGAACTGAGGTCCAAGGGGGCTGGTAACTTGCCCAAGGCCACACGGCCCCTCCGTGGCTAGGGCAGGCTATGAATGAGGGGGGCTGGCTCCAGAGTGGAAGCCCTGAAAACATCGCCCCTTAAGTCATAGGGGTCTTCACCCCCCTTGTTACTTAGGAGGGCTCAGCACAGGACATGGCACACAGCAGGAGCTCAACAAATGCAGAGTCATAGCCATGCTCTCTTTCCTCCTCAAACCTCCCATTTTGCTTCTGAGGACAACGAGGCCCATGGAGGCAAAAGGAGGATAGCAAGCTCCTTCTGGGGCGGCCGGTGGGGGAGCAAGCCCCACTGACCCAGGGCTCTGTCAGTGCCCTGTGCCCTTGGCAGGTCTCAGTCTCCCCATCTGTAGAATGGGTGGTCAGGAGGGTGCTCCGTCCTGTGGAGTCCTGGGGCCACCACTGGGTGCTCTTACCCCTGCTCTGTGGGGACCCGAGTTGGATGCCTCGTGTGGGCGCGTGTCCATTGATTTTACACGGAGCAAGTGCTCAGGACAGGCTTGGCCTGGGGTCTGTGTCAGCATGAAACACCGGTTGCCGTCACTGTTGTTCCTCTCTGGGGGAGGTGGGGCAGGGCAGAAAGGTGGGGACTGAGGTGCGGGAGTCCTGGAAGTCCCTCTCAGCAGTTGAGGGCAGAGCCACCGATCACATGGGTCCACATCGACCCACATGGCCCTGTCCCACCCACCCCAGCACCACCGGCCCAGGGCTTACCCCAGACTGACACCTGGGGTCTCGTGGACTTCCTCCTAGACTGTGTCCGTGAATCTCTCTCTGTCTCGGTCTCCCTTCCCAAGTTCTCCACCTGTGTCCTTAGCCTCTGTCACTTCCGGGCTCTACCTTTTGCCTTCTGTCCTGCCTCTCATTCTCTTCGCTTCTCTCTGTAGATCTTCAATTGTCGCCGGCTCTCTTGGCATCTCTCCCCCGTCTCCGTACCCTCTCTCTGCCTCCTTCTAGCTGTGTCCCTTTTTCTGCCCGAGTCTCCCCCTTCCTGTCTCTGTCTCTGCTTCTGTCTCTTGCTATCTGCCTCTCTCCCTTCTCTACCCCTTCAGTTCTTCTTCCTTCCCTTCCCCAATCCTATCCCACTCCTCAAGGACCCACAGAGAAACCAACCCTGGGTCCCACCTGTTTCCCGCCTCCAAAGCAGCATGGCGGGCAACAAGTTGAAGCCGCTGTCCCTGGGTGCCCCCCCCCAGCCCCGCCCCCCCCTCCCCGTCCCAAGACAGCCTGTTACCGCGGAGCCAACAGCCACAGTCTCCTCCATCTGATAAGACTTATCTGCTGCCCCAGGGCAGGCCAGAGCTGGCGTAAGCCCCAGTGGGGCACTGAGTGAGTGTGCCCCTGCCTCCCGCCAGCCCTGGCCTGGCCCAGCCTCCAGGCTGGGCCTGGGTCATCAGAATGTCCCATGGGCTCTGGTTCAAATCCCACCGAACCTCTGTGAGCCTCATTCTTCTCGTCTGCAAAATGGGTACAGTCACATCCCTCCTCTCCCTGTTGGCCAGTAAGATTCACGTACGTAAGTGGCCAAGCCCGAACCTGACCCAGCACACAGGAGGGACTTTGGAAACACTCACTGAGAAACCTAGTGGAGTCATAAAACCGTATCTGGTATTTTTATGTTATCTTGGCTTCAGCCCATTTTGTTTGGCTGGACACTGAAGTCCACGGGAGCCCAAGTTGAACAGGGTCCAAGAATCCGTGGGGTGGGCAGATGGGGCAGAGGAAGGCCCCCACTGCCCAAGAGGTGCCCCACCAGCAGGGAGCCCGCCCCCTCCCCTGGTCCGCCCCACCCACTGGGGCACCAGCCACTCCCTGGGGAGGAGGGAGGAGGGAGAGAGGAGGGAGGGAGGGAGAGAAGGAGGAAGGGAGCCTCAAAGGCCAAGGCCAGCCAGGACACCCCCTGGGATCACACTGAACTCGCCACATCCCCAAAGCGGCTGAACCCTCTGCACCAACCAGCCCAGGTCAGTCTCAGCCCCCTAAGAGCCCCCAGCAAGGCAAACCCCAGGCCTGCTGTCCCTTACCTCAAGGCTACTCCTCCAGCCTGCTCCAGGGTCCCCAACCCACCACTGGTCCCCAAAGTGTCTACTGCCCCTGAAGCCCTTCACAGCTCCTCCAAACCATCTGTCTTTCCAACCCCCATCTCTGCCCTAAAACCACCCCCCAAAACCGACCTCTTTCTGCCCTGACTTCCATCCTCTCCTTCCAAGATATCTGTTCCCCTGATGGCTTAACTCTGCTCCCCACACCCCATTCCTGCCCCCTACAACATGCCTTTCTCCCCCAAATCCTAGCTCTGCCCCGAATCTGGCTTTCACGCACCTGGAATTGTTTCTGTCTCTGAGTTCTCCCAAAAACTCACTTTTGCTCCCCTATGCCTATTTCTGCTCCCCAAGTCCTTGTCTGCTCCCCATCCTGGTTTCCGCTCCAAATTTTCCAGTCCCCTAAACCCTGGCTTCATCCTCTTATCTCCGTCTGTGCTTCTCAAAGCCCCAGTTTGTTCTCTGTGACTTCTCTCTGAGCCCCCCAAACCACTACTCTCCCCCAGCCCTTTGCCCGCACACCAAAATGTCTGACACTCTAAACGCCAAGTCTACTACCCCAAGTCTGTTCTACCACATGAATCCTCCTCACGCCCGCCTTCCCTAAACCCCATCTCAGCCCCCAAACGTTGTCTCTGGCCCCCCGGATCTCCTCTGGCCTCAAATTTTTCTCCACCCCAACTCCATCTCGGTTCTCAAACTCCTCTTCTGCTCCCATAATCCATCTTTATCAGACACACTCCTGCCTGTCCAAACCCACCTCTGACCCCTAAACCCCGTCTCTGCTCCAGCAAAACCCACGGAACCCTCAAACATGTCCACGACCCTCAGAATCCATCTCTGAACCCCGAACTACATCCCCAGCTTCTCAACGTTCTCTCTGGCTCTCAACCTTCACCTCAGATCCCCAATCTTGTGTTCTCCTTTTCCAACCTATTTCTGATCCCAAAACGTGACCTTTCAAATTTGTCTCTGCTCCTCAAACCCCATATCTGCTCTCCCCAAACTCTACAGCTATACCCCCAACCCCTCCCTGACTCCTCCACCCCATCTGATCCTCAAATTCCACCTCAAAGCCTCCCAAGACTCATCTGCTCCCAGACCCCATCTCTGCTCCCTTCAGTCCCAAGGGACCCTCCCTTGAGGGCTGGGACAGGGATGTTACCTGGGGTGAGGGGCTGGACCTTGGGAGAGCTGAGAGTGCCGGCCTGCTGCCTGCTGCCCGTCAGGGCAGCACTTACTCTAGTGGAGCAGCTGATAAGGAGCTTTCATATCCCCCAGCCTCGAGATAAACTTTTATCTCTGTCCGGAGAGTGATAACTGGGGCTGGGGGGCTGGGCCCCTGCCATAGGAGGGGTGGGCAGCCCTGGACCCGCCAAGGTGCTAGGTGCAAGGATGTGGGGCAGTGGGACTGGAGGGAGATCACTGGGGGGGAGGGGGGAGTTGAGGATGAGGCGGGATAAAGGAACAGTGGTGACAGAGACAAAAAGAACGAGACAGAAAAGGAAGAGAGGGAGAGAGGGAGAAAAAGAGACAGAGACAAAGAGCAAGGGACAGACAGGAAGAAAAAAAAAGGAGAAACAGAGGGCCACCTGGGTGGCTCAGTCATTAAGCATCTGCCTTCGGCTCAGGTCATAATCCCAGGGTCCTGGGATCAAGCCCAGCATTGGGCTCCCTGCTCTGCGGGAAGCCTGCTTCTCCGTCTCCTGCTCCCCCTGCCACTGTTCCGTCTCTCACTGTGTGTCTCTCTCTGTCAAATAAATAAATAAAATCTTTAAAAAAAAAAAAAAAAGAAAAGAAAGGAGAAACAGAGAGATAGCAGGAAAGTGAGAGACCCAGGAACAGAAAGAGAGCGCAGAAAGAGAGAGCCTCAGATCGAAAGAATCGTGGAGAGACACAGAGGAAAAGAGATGGAAATAGAGGAGGAGGCAAGACATCCACTCCGGGGAGAGTCAGAGGAGGTCCGGGGGCCTGGACGAGGCTGGTGGCAGACACAGCCACGGGCTCCTCTCTTTGCCCGCACAACCCCCAACCCTGAGCCCAACCTTCAGCGTGTTCACACAGTGGGTCACGTAGGCTGGGGCTGTGAAGATGGCCTTCTACTGTATCTCTGTTACTCCACCCCAAGGACAGGGAAACTGAGGCCTTCAGATTCATAGGGCAAGTCAGGGGCAAGGGTAGCTTTTCTGGCTCCTCACCCGGGCTGTGTGTAGTGGGGCATGGGCAAGGATGTGGGACTAGTAAGACAGACATGGAAATAAAGCCAGAAGGCAGAAAGACAGAGAGAGAGAGAGAGAGAGAGAGAGACACGAGACAAGCCGAAAGAGACTGAGTGGGAGAGATGTAGAGACATTCAGAGACATTACTGGAGAGGGAGGAAGAACTGAAATGGAAAGAGGTGAAAGACACGGAGATAAAGATGGAGAGAGACAACCAGAGATAGAGACATGGAAAGCCAGAGAAAGGGAGGGGGAAAATTAGGCACTCGTTAAAGCAGAGAAAGAGAGGGGCACCTGGGTGGCTCAGGCGGTTAAGTGTCTGCCTTCGGCTCAGGTCATGATCCCGGGGTCCCGGGATCGAGCCCCGCATCGGGCTCCCTGCTCGGCGGGGTGCCTGCTTCTCCCTCTCCCTCTGCCTGCCGCTCTGCCTACTCGTGCTCTCTATCTTTCTGTCAGATAAGTTAAAAAAAAAAAGGCAGAGAGAGAGGACAAGACATATCATGGCAGCATAGAAAGAGGGGACAGAAATATCGAGGGCCGGGCTGGGCAGGAGAGAGTATCACAAGGAGAGAGACACGGGGACATAGATACACACACAGGGAAGGCCAGAGACAAAGGGGCAAAGACGAAGCCGCCATCTCACAGGTCTTAGCTGGGCCCCCGTCACCACCACCTATCTGGCAGATGGGGAAACTGAGGCCTGGGGCTGGCTGGAACTGAAGGAATCTGAAAGCAGAACTATGGTAGGCCTCCCCAGGGCAAACCTGTCCCCCTCCTCAGAGGAAGCCAGTAGCCTTGGGGTGATTTCAAAAGTTGGGCGGGGATGGCAGAGATAAGCCGTGGGGGGTACTGACCCCCCCATGGAGCAGGGAGGAACTGAGGGGGCCCCTGTGTGCAGACCCAACGGAGGTGGGGGGAGGGAGGAGTCAAGCCGGAAACCATGGGTTTCTGAGAAAGTCAAAATATGCAACAGATAGGGATGAAGTTGGGGAGCACAAGAGGGTAAACCCCAAGGTCCCAGGGGTGACAAGTGGCTCAAGGGACTGTAGCTCTGCACCCCAGCCCGTCCCCCCCCAGACTCCTCTAGAGGGAGAGAAGGGGAGGAGGAGGGAGAGAAAATGAGGAGAGGAGAAAGTGATGAGCAGAAAGGGAGGGAGAGGAGAAGAACGGAGAAGGAGGGGGGGGACAGGCAGGGGGGGGGAAGGAGAAAATGGGGAGGGGAGGGGGACAGGAGGAAGAGGCGGCTGGCTCAGAGGAGGGAGAGCAGGAGGTGAACAGGCGGGGGTAGAGAGAGGGGGAGGACCGGCGAAAGAGAGAATGAGGGGGTGAGGGGCCGGGAGGGGGGAGAAGAGGGAGGGGGAAGAGGAGCAAGGGGGGGGAGAGGCGAGGGGAAAGAAGGGGAGTTGTGGGAGGAGGGAAAAGAAGAGATGGGAGGAGGGCGAGAGGAGAAAGGGAAGCAGGAGGAGAGAAGAGGGACTAGAAGGAAGGAGGGGATGATGGAGGGGAAGACAGGGAGAGCTCGGGAGGGAAAGAGGGCCATGAAGGCTGAGGGCGTGGGGCTGGAGCCGGAGAAGGGGCGGTGGGGGAGGGGAGGAGGAGTTTGGAGTCTGAGGACCTCTCCCGTCCTCACAGGTCCCACCCGAGGCCCCATGGAGTTCCCTGGCCTAGGGGCCCTGGGGACCTCAGAGCCCCTGCCCCAGTTTGTGGACCCGGCTTTGGTATCCTCGCCCCCAGAGTCGGGGGTCTTCTTCCCCTCTGGGCCGGAGGGCTTGGATGCAGCAGCCTCCTCCACGGCCCCCAGCACCGCCACGGCTGCAGCTGCGGCTCTGGCCTACTACAGGGATGCCGAGGCCTACAGGCACTCCCCAGGTAACCCCTTTGGGTGGCTGTCTTAGCGCGGGCTGCCACGGTGACCCTTAGCTAGGGCAGAATCCCACCAAGAGGTCATCTTGACCATGGCCACTTCCCCCAGTTGAGCCCAGACCTAGGAATGCCAACGCTCCCCGTCTGCCATCTTGGGGTAGCCATACTGGAAAGCAACATCGGAAGTGGGTGGTGGTGGCCCTAGTTGTCAAGGGACCCATGGGGCTCCGAACCCCAACGGGCATCCTCAAAGCCCCTTTGGAAACGGGTGGAGGTTACCGCAGCTGCCAGAGTGACCAGTGGGGCTCGGGACCCGGGAGTTACCCGACGGCCAGCAGCTGCTCCGGTGGCCTGTGGGAAGACTGGAGACTTGGCTGCTCCCTCCGAGCTGAGCTGCGGGGCAGCACTGTGCCCTGAAGGCGGGATGGTTTTAGACTGATCCCGCCTTCCTTCCCATACCCCGCCACCCTAATAGTCTTTCAGGTGTACCCACTGCTCAACTGTATGGAGGGGATCCCAGGGGGCTCACCCTACGCCGGCTGGACCTACGGCAAGACGGGGCTCTATCCTGCCTCGACTGTGTGCCCCACTCGCGAGGACTCCCCTCCCCAGGCCCCGGAAGACCCCAATGGGAAAGGCGGCAGCAGCTTCCTGGAGACCTTAAAGACAGAGCGGCTAAGTCCAGACCTCTTGACGCTGGGGCCTGCACTGCCTTCATCCATCCCTGTCCCCAGCAGTGCCTATGGGGGTCCTGACTTTTCCAGTACCTTCTTTTCTCCCACTGGGAGCCCCCTCAATCCAGCGGCCTATTCCTCCCCCAAGCTTCGTGGGACACTGCCCTTGCCCCCCTGTGGTGAGGTCCCCAAAAAGGAACGGGGAGGCTGAGGTGGGGGGGCGTCCAAGGCCAAGCAGGGCTGAGCCTGGGCTCCCCCACCCCCTCTGTCCACCCCATCAGAAGCCAGGGAGTGTGTGAACTGCGGAGCAACAGCCACTCCCTTGTGGCGGCGGGACAGGACGGGCCACTACCTGTGCAATGCCTGTGGCCTCTATCACAAGATGAATGGCCAGAACAGGCCCCTCATCCGGCCTAAGAAGCGCCTGGTAAGACCCCGGGCCCGCCTCCCCTGCCCCAGGGACGGCTGTTCTCGGCCTGTACAGGGACCCCGGTCCTCCTGCTCCACGAGAACCCATACGCCCCCCGCCCATCCCTTCCCCAGCCATGCGGGCACCCAGCTTTGCGTAGGCGTGCCTATCCTCGACCTACCTTCATAGGGTACGTGCGGGAACCCCGTCCTGTCCCTGCGCAGCAGTGTTTTCCTCCTTGGCTTCACATGGGACTCACCTTAGGACACCCTGAACCACCGGGGCCTGGCGCCCTCCCCTAGATGTGTAGATTTCATTGGCCTAGGGTGCCGCCTGGGCCTCAGGATCGCCTTCGACTCCCTGAGTGATTCCAATGTATGGTCAAAGTTGGGAATCACTGGTGGAGTCTCACCCCCAATACCAAAATCCCCTATCCTGGCCAGGAGGCCCTGCCCCATGCAGAAAACCCACAGTCATCGTCCCGTGAGTACATCTGTTCTCGCCCTGCACGGGAAGCCCTGCCTTCAACCTGACCCTGACCTCTCGGGTCCTCCACCCACCCCCGCGGTGGGCTGATCCTCACATTCTCTCTCCCCCTAGATTGTCAGCAAGCGGGCGGGTACCCAGTGTACCAACTGCCAGACAACCACCACGACGCTATGGCGGAGGAATGCCAGTGGGGACCCTGTGTGCAATGCCTGTGGCCTCTACTACAAGCTACACCAGGTTTGTCCTGTCCCGTTCCCCTGCCAGCCTCCCCCCTCCTCCTGTCATCCCACTGCCCTCCTCCCCTGCTCCTCTTCTACCCCCACCTCTGCTTCCCCTCATAACCCTCCCTTTTCTCCCCCACTTTTCCTGCCCCCTCCTTCCCTCTCTATTCCCCTCCTCCTTGGCCCTCACCCCTCCCTCCTTCATCCCTTCGCACCCTTCCACGACCTCCTGCCCCTCCTCCCGCCTCGATCTCCTTCATCCTCCTTCCCAGCCATTCGCTAACTTCCATCCCCCTGCCCCGAAACCGGAGCCAGCTCCATCAGCCTCAGAGGCTTTCCCAAGCTCAGGGCCTCACAACCTTGGGATTCCTTAGGACAATCCCTGCACCACATCAGGGTCACGCTCCCTAGTCCCTGAAGCAATTGTCCATGCTTAACGAGGTGGGACGGAGACGGCCTCCCTGGTCAAGACAGAGGGGTAAAGATTTGGAGTCGGGAAACACTCACGGCCTCCCTCTTGGCAGGTGAACCGACCACTGACCATGCGGAAGGATGGTATCCAGACTCGAAACCGCAAGGCGTCTGGAAAAGGGAAAAAGAAACGAGGGTCAAGTCTGGGAGGTACAGGAGCAGCTGAGGGACCGGCTGGTGGCTTCATGGTGGTGGCCGGGGGCAGCGGGAGTGGGAATTGTGGGGAGGTGGCCACCGGCTTGACGTTGGGCCCACCCAGTACTGCCCATCTCTACCAAGGCCTGGGCCCCGTGGTGCTGTCAGGGCCCGTGAGCCACCTCATGCCTTTCCCGGGACCCCTGTTGGGTTCCCCCGCAGGCTCCTTCCCCACAGGTCCCGTTCCTCCCACCACCACCACCACTGTGGTGGCTCCACTGAGTTCCTGAGGGCACAGAGCATGGCCTCAGGGTGGCGGTGGGGTCCCTCTCCTATGTAACCCACAGTCAATACAACCCAACCCTCTGGGCCCCAGCCATCCCCTGGCCTGGCCCTTCAAAGCTTTTGTAAAATAAAACCACCAAAGTCCTAAGAGCAGAGGTGTGAGCCTGTGTGGGACTGAATCAAGAACAACGGGAGGGAGGCTGCATGTCTGGGTGTCTCTGAGGACGGTGTCTGGCTGCAGCGTATGGCCCCGGGAAGCTGAGGCCGCCGCCTATGTGACACTTCACGATTGTGGGTTGCGACGTGCAATTGTGAACACTGTTCATGAAGCTGCGTGTGACAGCTTCCGGGTGGCCTGAGACGGCGTGGGTCGCCACATACCATGGGGTGAGATACAGCGTGTGACTGAGGGGGCGAGGCTTTCCAAGACAGGGTGCGTGACACCAGGAGACGGCGGGAGCAGACGCTTCTGGAATGTTGAACGCAGGCTGGGGGGGGGGGGCGTGTGGAGGCTATAACAGCAGGACCGCGGGGGTCTGCACGTCCAGGGAGCTCTGGGGGTTGGGTACTGGCAGCATTTCTCTGCAAGTCTACGCATGTTGGGAGCGCAGATCACGTGGTGTGTGCCAGGCCACAGTGTCTCTGAGTGGCTGACGGCCTTGAGCAGCTCTGTGTGTACTTGTTCGTGGAAAGTATGAACATGCAGAGTTTCAGTTGGGCCTCCATTAGGGACCCCCTTCCAGAGGACACAAGACATATGCGGGACAGGAAAGGGGGGGCTGGAATGGGAGCCATCAAGAAGGTCAGAATGGCCAGTGCGGGACCACGGGGTTGTCCGGGGGGCCTTCCCTGTCAGTCATCTCTTATCTCTCTTGGCCCAGCTCAGCCTGCAGCTCTGTGGGAAATGGTAGAGGAGAGGGGAAGATTAGAAGGACAAAATAGCTTCTGGGGGTGATATTTAGACCCCGTAGGTGGGAGAGCTCCTCCCCATAGGGCCAACTCCCTCACCAACGCACCTATTCACCTGGGCACACTTCTCACCCCCAGGGGGGTATCTGTTCTTCCAAAATGGAAAGCCCTTATGTAGGAGCCTGTGTGGAGTCAGGTGACAGAGAGGTTAAGTGGCTCGCTGGGGGCCACACAGCGGGAGACGGGGGGAAAAGCCAGGCTCTGTGGCTTAGCCTCCATACTACCCAGCAGCTCCTGATAGCAAACAGCCCCATTCACTGAGTGTTTACTGTGGATCGGGCAATGGCTGGGAAACTTCAGTTGGTTTGGTTCATGAACACCTGAAAAAAAAAAAAAAAAAAACTCCGAGGAAAGAAAAGTATACTATGCACTTTACATTTTCATTTTACTAATGAGAAAGTAAGGCTCAGAACTGGCGTTACTTGGGGGCGCCTGGGTGGCTCAGTTGGTTAAGCGGCTGCCTTCGGCTCAGGTCATGATCCTGGAGTCCTGCGATCAAGCCCCACATCGGGCTCCCTGCTCAGCAGGGAGTCTGCTTCTCCCTCTCCCTCTGCCTGCCGCTGCCCCTGCTTGTGCTCTCTCTATCTCTGTCTCTGTGTCAAATAAAAATAAATAATAAAATCTTAAAAAAAAAAAAAAAACTGGCGTTACTTGCCCTGACCACACCGAGTTTAAGGAGTGGATTTTGGATGCCACTTTCCCCCACATGAGTCTTGCTCACACTTAACTGGGCTGCCTCTCTCTCTCTCGCTCTCATCACTCACTCAATCCATTCACTCCTGAATTTGCTTTTGGGCAGTTTCTCTTTATGGATTTCCCCCAGAGCCCCAGAGATGAGGACCACGGGCCCTCAGATCCTGAACATAGCAGGGGTAAGCAGATGTCCTCAAGGACAGCTCTCCTTCAGCTACTCACCATGCTGGCCCGCTGCAGAATCACGGCAGTCCACGCTCATTACAGGGATTGTCCAGAACTCCCCTGGTCTTTGTAAAAGCCTCCTGCCTGCCTGGCCACCCCATAGAACCCCAGCCCTCTCACCCTATAGGAGCCCCTGTCCGCATCTTGAGCAGAAACCCCTCTCAGAACCTGTGCTGGACATGTGCCTGGCCCTACCTTGCTCAGAAGCCCCAGCCCTTGCCTCCCAGAACAGCTGCCCTCGCCTGACACTCTAAGGGAACCCTTTCTCTAATTAGTAACAGGACACCCATGCTGACCCTGGACAGGAGCATCAGCCCTCACCTTGCATCGGAAGAAGCCCTGTCCTTCCCTGGCACAGGAACCTTGGACTTAGCCCAGTTAGGAATCTTTGAGCTCACACTGTAAGGAAGCCCTGTGCCACCCCTTTAGAAACACCTGTTCTAGGGCATCTGGGTGGCTCAGTCGGTTAACCTGTTGCCTTTGGCTCAGGTCACGATCCCAGGGTCCTGGGATAGAACCCCACGTTGGGCTCCCTGCTCGGTGGGGAGTCTGTTTCTCCCTCTCCTTCTGCCCCTCTGCCTGCTTGTGCTCTCTCTCTCTCAAATAAATAAATAAAATCTTAAAAAAAAAGAAACACCTGTCCTGACCCTCTTCACTAGTCTCAATCTCTCTAAATCCTGCCTTAACCTTGGACAGGACATTTCTGTCTTCACACTGTACTGGAGCTCAGACCTCCAGATAGCATTTTAGAAACACTTCCATCACAATAAAATCTAGTTCTGAACCACTGACCTAGCTCTCTCTGCAGAAACTCCATCCTCAACCACTTCAGGAACTCCGATTGACTATAGAAGCTCTTGCCTCCATTGCTGACAATGACCCCTGATGTCACTCTGCGCAACAATCCCTGATCTCACACCCTAACCTGTAGAGTCCACAAGAACCCATGATCCAACTCTTTTTTTAAAAAAAGATTTTGAGAGAGAGAGAGGAGAGAGCACGAGTGAGTGCGGGGGTGGGTGGGGTGGAGGGGCAGGGGAAGAGGAACAGAATCTTAAGCAGACTCCCTGCTGAGCACGAAGCCCAATGTAGGGCTCCATCCTAGGACCCTGAGATCACAACCTAAGCCGAAACCAAGTCAGACGCTTAACCAACTGCGCCAGCCAGGCACACCGCCCCCCTCCCCCCTGCCCCTGTAATCCAACTCTTTTTTTTTTTTTAAAGATTTTATTTATTTATTTCAGAGAGAGAGAGAATGAGAGATAGAAAGCACGAGAGGGAAGAGGGTCAGAGGGAGAAGCAGACTCCCTGCCGAGCAGGGAGCCCGATGTGGGACTCGATCCCGGGACTCCAGGATCATGACCTGAGCCGAAGGCAGTCGCTTAACCAACTGAGCCACCCAGGCGCCCCTGTAATCCAACTCTTAACAAGAACCTCAGACTTGAACTTACAACCCTTTCCTAAAAAAAGAAAAAAAAGTAAAAAAAAAAACCTTTCCTGACCCTGTGGCAGGGATGCCTGTCCTGATCCTCTACTTTAAGCCTAGACCTCATCTTATACAGGTACCTACGGCCTCACCTGGCAAAGGAGCCCCTACCCAGACACTGTACAGGGCTTCCTCTCTTTACCATGTGTTAGCTCCACAGCCCTGACCCCTACAGGAAGCCTTGCCTACAACTGTTACTGGAACCCTCTGACTGGACTCTCCATAGAAAACCTTTTCCTCTCAACAGAAATCCTTAACTCCACTCACAGGAATCTCTGGCCTGATCCTTTATAGGAACTCCTAACCTTGCTTTCTAGAAACATTCTCCTGACCCCAAACAGGATGTCCTGATGTGACTCTCTCTGACAGCCCTGGCCCCGGCCTTGTCCTGGAAGCCCCACCCTCACACTGTACAGGAACCATTATTCTGACTGTGGATAGTGACTGCCACATTGGACAGAACAGCTCTGTGGGGTCTATAGAATCCTGCAGCAGGCAGTGCTACAGGCTCTTCAAACCTGTGTTCTCCTAAGCTCACTCACTTTTCTGATCTCCTTTACAGTGAGATGTGGACATGTGACAGAGTTCTGACCAATGGAGTATGGGCAAAGTGATACACACCACTTCCAAGCCTGGCCCATAAAAATCTCTCATGGAATCCTTCACTCTCTCTCTTTTCCCATCTACCAGCTCAATAGTGAGAACTCTAAGGATTCAGAGGAGAGCAGAGCCACAAAATGGAAGTTGCCTGGGTTCCTGAATGATCAGTAATAAATATACACATTGGACTTTATATGAGTAAGAAATAAACATTTATTTGTTAATCCTCTAAAATTCTGGGTTTGTTACAGCAGCTAGCATAATTTGGCCCAACTGGGACGCCTGCGTGGCTCAGTCAGTTAAGCATCTGCCTTCGGCTCAGGTCATGATCCCAGAATGCCAGGATCGAGCCCCGCGTCGGGCTCCCTGCTCAGCGGGGAGTCTGCTTCTCCCTCTGCCTCTCACCCTGCTCGTGCTCTCTCAAAGAAATAAAATCTTTAAAAAAATTTAGCCCAGGGGTGCCTGGGTGGCTTAGTCGTTAAGCATCCGACTCTTGATTTCTGCTCAGGTCATGATCTCAGGGTTCTGAGATCGAGCCCCACATCAGGCTCCATACTCAGCATGGAGTCTGCTGGTCCCTTTCCCTCTGCTCTTTCCCCTGCTCTCTCTCTTTCAAATAAATAAATAAATATGATCTTTAAAAAAATTTAACCCAATTAATAACAATTTGATTGAATCTAGACATGAACACCTGTTCCTACTGTCTACGTTAACATAGCTCTGAACCTGTACAGAAACACCTGTGCTGACCCTGAACTGGACAACCTGATCTCTTCATAGGAAACTCTTTTTTTTTTTTAGATTTTATTTATGTATTTGACAGAGAAAGACACAGCAAGAGAGGGAACACAAGCAGGGGGAGTGGGAGAGGGAGAAGCAGGCTTCCCGCTGAGCAGGGAGCCCGACGCGGGGCTCGATGACCTGAGCCAAAGGCAGACGCCCAACGACTGAGCCACCCAGGTGCCCCTTCATAGGAAACTCTTAATGCAGTCTAAGGAGCCTCATCCTGAACTTGTATGGGAACCCCTAATCTGGAGCTCTCCAGAAACAACTGTCTTGTCCTGTATAGAAATCCCTGCTTGGTTCAGGAAAGGAACAAAGCTATAGAAACTACAGGAATCCCTGTCCTCACTCTGTCCAGGAACACTGGCTGACCCAGTAAACACCAGAAGTGACCTGACCCTGTCCATGAATCCCAGTCCTCACACAAAGGGAATACCTCTCTTCAGGAAGCATAGAAACTCTGCACTCATCCTGTAAAAGAACCCCAGCCAGATAAAGGAAACCAAAAACTGACATTCTACAGCAGGATCAGAAAGCTACAGCCTTCAGGCTAAAGCGAGACTTCAGCTGGTCTCTTCATGTTTAAAAAAAAAAGATTTTATTTATTTGACAGAGAGAGAGAGCACAAGCAAGGGGATCAGCAGAGGGAGAGGGAAAAGCAGGGTCTCCACTGAGCAGGAAGCCCGATGCAGGGCTCAATCCCAGGACCCTGGGATCACCACCCGAGCGGAAGGCAGACGCTTAACTGACTGAGCCACCCAACTGCCCCGCCGTCTCTTCATTTTTAAAGGAAAGAAAGAATATGCCACAGAGACCGTTATGTGGCCTGCAAAGCCTAAAATATTTGCTATCTGGCCCTTTATAGACAAGTTTACTGACCTCTGCTCTTCAGGAATCTGTCTTCTGATTATACAGAAAAATGGGCCATGGGTCTTAAAGGCTCCCTTCTCTATTACTCTGCAGGCATCACAACCCCAGAATGTTCCTCAGTCTGTATCACATTTTCTTTGGTGCACATGGAAGTTTAAAGGTCTTAAGACTTGATCCTCTTCCACTGGGACCGAGAAAAAAAAAAAAAAAAAGTCCTGGTAGGAAAAGAGTGAAAGGAAAGAGAAGGGTGGAACTGAGGTTTTCAGAAGGGTCATAGGGCCAGGCTACTGGGCAGTGGGGCTGTCAATCTGTTTGTTAGTCAGCGATGCTGAACCCCAGACCGCTTATCTCTTCAGCCCCAGCCTCCAGCCCGGTAGGAAATGGTGAAGAATGAGCGAGGGAGATTAGGAGGGCAAACCGGCCTCCTATGGGGCTGATATTTAGACATCGAGACAAGGCGAGTGAGGGAGTTGGAGGGGCACACGGGTGCAACTCCCCCTACTTCCAAGCCACACGCTTTCTACTACAGTTTGGGGGCAGAGGTTACCCAGGGGAGGGGGCTGGAGGGAGAACTGCCGTCCAAGAAAAACTCCCCTCCTTGAGTCCACTCCAGCCCTGGGGACTATTATCACAATCGGCCAGATGAGGAAACCAAAGCACAGAGATGTTCAGTAACTTGCCCCAGGTCACGTGGCTAAGGCGCGTAACCTCAGTTTCCTTATCTGAGAAGCAGCCTTAATAATAGGAACTACCTCACAGAATTGTGGCTTACAATGCCCGTCACGTATTACTTGCTATCATCACAATTACTTGCCCCCGGTAAGACTCCTTCCATCCTACCATCCATTTTCCCGGCAGAATATCAGTCGCTTACATTTACTGAGTGCTTCCTGTGGGCCACCTTAGTGCATTTTAACTCAGAAAATCCTCACAGTATTTAACATCATCACCACTCCCATTTTGGCCGCCACCAGCCAACCTCCTGTTTCAACCTCACTCCGGGTCCCTGTCGCCAGCCCGCCCGCGCTACGTCATCACAGCGCGCCGCGCGGGAAGCCGCCGGGAGGAGAGGAGACGCCCCTTCCTAATTCCCTCGCTTGCTCTCTTGAGTCCTCGTGCGACACGACTGGCGCGGGTCCGGGGGACTCCCAAGGTGACTGGACAAGGACGGAGGGACAGCGGCCACGGCAGCCAGGACAACAGCGGCGGTGGTTGGGGGAGGGGCGAGCTTGAGCCTGAGCACCGCCTCGAACCGCCGCCGCGCACTTCACGCAGGCGCAGCACGGCCAGCGTCGCACTGGCGCGCTGACGTGCTGACGCGCTGACGCGCTGACTTGGCGTTGGTGAGCTCGCGGGAGGTGGGGCCTGCGCACGGGGCGTGGCCCTGTGCCACGACACGCGGTGTGGGCGGGATAGGGGCGGGCAGTAGAGAGACCGGCCCAATGGAAAAGAAGGCCTCAAGCACCCGCCGACCCGCAGGTCGCCGGGAATTTGGCGGCGGGAGCCCTGGGCGGAGTTTGAGAAAAGGCTGTGCCCAGTGAGTGGCGCTGAGGGGATTGGTCGGCGTTGACTACGAGGGTGGGAAGGGGGAGGGGACTGGCGGGAGGCAGCCCGAAACTGACTGAAGGGGTTTGGTGGAGCTTGAGGGTAGGGTTTGAGCAGGAGGTGGGATCTGGTGGAAGGAAAGGGGCAGTCCCCCGAGGAGCGGGGCCCGTTGAAACGTTAGGGGCGGGATCTGGCCAAGTGGAAGGTGCCGGGCCGGCCCGATAAGGGGTGGAGTTAAGTGGATCGTTAAGGGTGGAGTCGGGGCCGGAGCTGGGTCTGGGTCTGGCTGAGTGAAAGGGTGGGTGATTATCCTGGGAGATTAGCTGGAGGGGGCAGATTTGTGAAGGGGTGGGGTCTTCGCGAGGCTTGGAGGACCGAAAGAGTCTGGGAATGGGACTTGGGGAAGCGGAAAGGGCGGTGATCAGCTAGAGAGGGCCGGCCCTAGGACGGAGCGAGCCCGGGGGTTTATTGCTCCGTGAAAGGGCAAGACTTTTCGAGGGGAAAGAATAGTGTTAAAGGGGTGGAGCCTAGTGCGATGGGCGGGACCAGGTGGACACCCCAGTGGAAGGAGAGGGCCTTGGAAGGGGCGGAGTTTGGAAGGCGGTGGGGAGTAGGCTAGCAGAAGGGATGGAGACTGTGTAGGGGGCGGGGCCTGGGGAGGGTCTGCGGTGTGGGGTTCTCAGGGCACTTCACCCCTTTCGTAGTCACCTCCACCCCACCCCCCAGAACGGCGTCAGGGGTGAAGTCTCCCCGACCATGACCTCCACCGGCCAGGACTCCACCACAACCAGGCAGCGAAGGAGTAGGCATAACCCCCATTCGCCCCCCCATGACTCCAGCGTCACCTCGGTGAGGCCCCAGACCTGCCCTGATGGGGGTGGGGGGTGGGGAGGAGCAGTGGGCCGTGCGCTGGAATCTGACCCTTCTCTCTGTTTGGCAGAAGCGAGGTGTTAAGAAGGGTGCCTTACTCCACTCCAGCCCTAGTCTAGCAGAGGTAAAGAAGAAAGGCAGAATGAAGAAGCTCAGCCAAGCAGCAGAGCAAGACCTAATCGTGGGCCTGCAAGGGCTGGTGAGAGTGGCCTGGCCTCAATGGGTTTAGCCTCCTGTGACAATCAGAACCCTGTGGTTCTCCCTCCTGGACAGTGTGGTGCGTGCCTTCTGCTCAGGCCCTAACCGGATCGGTGTCTCCCCCTTTTTTTTTTTTCCCCTGCAGGATCTGAACCTTGAGGCCAAGACACTGTCTGGCACTGGCTTGGTGTTCGATGAGCAGCTAAATGAATTCCACTGCCTCTGGGATGACAGGTGAGGCTGCGTCCTCCAGGCTGTCCCCCTGACCGCACAAATAAACACTTAGAGGCGGTTAGCAAGAATGAAGCTATTCTTCTGCTAGCCTAGAGACTGGAAGCAGATGATTTCGAGAGGTGAGGCTTAGGCTTGAAAAGATTCTTTTCATTTGGCCAACACATACTGAGTATGCACTGTGTTCTGGGAGTTGGTGATACAGACGTGTCAGACTGGACAGACAGGGTCCCTTCTCAAGGAGCCGATAGTCGAGTAGGAGAGCAAATCTTTAAACAGCCAACAGCAGTGGGAAGTGGTTAATGAAGGATGACTTCAGACTAGGGGATTCAAGAGTGTTTGATAGAGGACCCTAGACTAGCATCCGGGGTTCGCAGAAGGCTTCCTTGAAGAAGGACATTCACGCAGACCTGGAAGAATTATTACCTCCCATTTGCTCACACATGTTGTAATCTATCAGCAAATTCTTTTGGCTCCATGTTGGAAATGTGTTCACCGCTGCCGCCACCACCATCCCTCACCTGGCCTTGCGGAGGCCTCCTCCCTGGCCCCCCTGCCTCCACCCTCACCCCGCTGTCTGTCCTCCACACGCAGCCAAAAAAAAAAAAAAAATAGGTACAAGATGACGTTCTCTTCTTTTTCTTAAGGTAGCTTTCAACTGAAATATAGTTGACCTACAGCATTACATTAGTTACGGTTGTGTTCTCTTTCTTAAAAATCCTTCAAGGGCACACCATTGCCCTCAAGGTAAAGTCCACATTCTTCATTCTGGCCTCTAAGGTACCACGTGATCTGGTGGCCCGGCACCTTGGTGACTTCATGGGCCAATCACTCGCTTCGCGTCATTTCACCCACGCGGGTCCCTCTGCTGTTCTTCCACCAGGCCAGGCGCTCGGCCAGCTCGGGCCTTTCCCTGGCCGCTCCCCTTTTCCAGAGACTCATTTCCACCTTCTCCCCTCGCAGTTGATGTTCACATCTCAAGGAGACTTTCTCAGAGAAGGCTCTGGCCACTCCCCTTCCCCCACACCTGCTCTCTGAGACATTCCTAGTCCGTGTCACCATTTGTTCATGATCGCACTTACGTGTGTCTGTCCCCAGTCCCAACAGAAGGCTCGTGATGGCAAAAGACTTCATTATTGCGTACATGTCTACCATCTCCTGAGGAGCTAAGGCCACTGCAATAGACAAAACAAACAGAACCCCTGCCTTTGCGGAGATTGCAATTTGGAGGGGGAAGACAGCCAGTGAGCCCAAAAGTGAAATGATAGAGTGCTTTAGCAAGAGAGGTGCTATGGAGAGACACCAACGTGGGAGGGAGAGTGGCAGAAAATGGTCAGGGAAGGCCTCGCCGATCTTTGAGCAGGGATCGGAAGGAAGGTGAGGGAGTGAGCCACAGAGACACCTGGGAGAAGAGTGTTCTAGGCAGGGAGAGGGGCTAGCCGAAAAGTCCTCGGTTGGATGGAGGAACAAGGAGAAGCCAGTGCGGGAGAAGCAGGCTGAGTGAGGGGAAAGCACTGGGAGGCGGCGCCTGAGAGGCAGTGGGGCCAGTGGTTCCTGGCCTTCCAGAACAGGTGGAGGACTTGGGCTTTGCCTCTGTGCAACATGGGAGCCATAAGGTGGTTCTAAGTAGAGGAGAGACGTGATCTGATTTGGGTTTTAGCCAGTGCTGTGCGGAGGAAGGGGCCGTTGGGGGAGCAAGGGCGGAAGCAGGGAGGCCAGTGAGGAGCTGAGGGCAGGAGCGCAGGCAGGAGGTTCTGGTGGCAGCAGGGGGGTGACAAGGAGAGGGGCAGGCTCTCGATGTATTGCAAGAACAGAGCCAAGCAGGCGCCAGGGTTGGCTCCGACGTCTCTGACATGACCAGCTGTGGAAGGGGGGATGGGCAAGATGTGTAGAGCAGAGGGGCCACTCACCCGTATCCGTGTGTGTGTGTGTGTGTGTGTCTGGATGTCTTATCAACCCAGCTTCCCTGAAGGCCCTGAGCGGCTCCATGCCATCAAGGAACAGCTGATCCAGGAGGGCCTTCTGGACCGCTGTGTGTCCTTCCAGGTGAGTCCCTCAGCTGACACGCTGGGTGGGTGGCGGGCAGGAGCTGGTGGAGCTTGGGTGCAACCAGTGCCTGAGCCCTTTATTCCTTGTGTCTCCCCAGGCTCGGTTTGCTGAAAAGGAGGAGCTGATGTTGGTTCACAGGTGAAGGCTTCCGAGCCTTGTAGAGGTGGGGAGGAGGCTGCCCCAGGCCAACCAGGGCAGGCCAGACTCTTTGGGAAAGGATATCATGGGCCCTGTGGCCTTGGGCAAGTTGCTGAGCCTCTCCGAATCTGAGGGTCCTTGCCTATCACATGGGAGCTAGCAAACAGAAGTTCCTCGGGAGGGTTTGAGATGCGGTGGGTGCTTAGAACGGTGCCCGCCATGTCATCAGCCCACAAGAGGCTATTGTTATGACAATCTAGTGTGTAAACAGACGGTGGGTGTGTGGACAGAGTGATCAGAGGTCCCCCCCCCCAGGACATTCCTGGAAATGAGGCTGGCTAGGGAAGAAGCAGGGAATATGTCCTATATCCCAGCTGTCCCCCCAGATTGACAGTTGAGGGGGCCTGACTTGACCAGGGTTCAGATGGGGAAGGGACAGGGCCCTGACTCAGGCCCAGGAGGGAGGCAGGCCCTTGAATCTCCTGTCTGTGTCCCCAGCCTAGAATACATTGATCTGATGGAGACGACCCAGTACATGAATGAAGGAGAGCTCCACATCCTAGCAGACACCTATGACTCAGTTTACCTGCATCCGGTATGGATAACAACCGTGAGAGCAGAGGGTGGTGGCAATCCCGGGGTTTCCCATCCCCACGCCCACCACATCCTGGGGAGGAGTAGCGGAGTGGGCAGGCTGCTCTCTCCCTTAGTCCCTCTCTGGCTCCCCACTGTCTCTTCAGAACTCATATACCTGTGCCTGCCTGGCCTCGGGCTCTGTCCTCAGGCTGGTGGATGCAGTCCTGGGGAACGAGATCCGGAATGGCATGGCCATCATCAGGTAGGACCCACCAGCATTTGCTTTTTTTGTATTTAAAAAGATTCCTCCCCTCAAATGTAAAATGTATTGCTATGGGTGGTATATTCACAGGGTTCAAGAGTCAAACAGTACAAAAGGGGGTACCAAAAAAGTCTCCCACCCCATCCCCCAGAGACCTGCTTCCTCTCCTGGAGGTAGTCGTTGTACGTGTGTTCCCTGAAACCTTCGGTGCCTATTCATGGAGTAAATGCCATATTTCGTCGATGCTAAGATCTGTATTTCATCGATGCTAAGATCCGTATTTGATCATCTCGAGATCCAGATTCATCTTACAAACAGTGGCGTCTTAGAATTCATTTAGCAGCATTCTCTGCTTCGTTGCTGGCACGTGAACTCACCGTACCTCTTAGCATTGTTAGCATCCTGGAACTGGTGAACTTCGGAAGATACAGCCTTTCTCCTCCCTCCCCTTTCTCTTAGCCACAAATGGTGTTAGCACTGAACACGTGCATTTTTCACTTCTACATCTTGGCAAGCTCTTCTCGAACAACGTATGCTTTAGACCCGCGTGGAACGCCGCTATGCGAATGCATAGGAAGTTGGCCAGCCCCCTTGCACTGGGTGTTTTGGTTGCCCCCTGTCATTGGCCGTTTCCAAAACCTGTCACAGCAAATACCGTTATCCATTTAGAAACCTTGTAATTTCACCCCTTTTGTTATATGGGCTGTGGGCTAAGTCTCCAGGAACAGGATGAGTGTGAGGGTGTATCCGTTGATAATTTTTACTTTATTTATTTGCTTTTTTAATTTCAATTCCGGTATAGTTAACGTATGGCATTCTGCTGGTTTCGTGTGGACGACATAGTGACAAAAACATGAAACGGCTTCACTTGCATGTCGCCCTTCTGCAGGGGCCATGCTAATCTGTTTCCAATCTTAGTATATGTGCTGCCAAAGTGAGCCCTATGCATTGATAACTTTAATGAACATTATCAAATTTCCCTTGGGTAGAGAGCAGTAGACTGGGGGTGGAGGTCCCGGGGCCCCCGTCACTCAGTTCCTGGCCGATTGGCAGACATCGGCACTGGGGGCGTTGGTGGTCTCGAATTGGAGAGCAGGGGGGAGTCTGCCTCTGTAGAGGAGGACCCCCTCCCCAATCTGTGACCTCCCCTGTCCTGCCCAGGCCTCCTGGACACCATGCCCAGCACAGTCTTATGGATGGATATTGCATGTTCAACCACGTGGCCGTGGCTGCCCGCTACGCTCAAAAGAAGCATGCCATTCAGAGGTCAGCAGCAAGCTGCAGGGGGGTGTGATGCGGGTGGCGCAGGGTAGGGTGTCCTGGCCTGGGTCCTCCCCCCCCACCAGATGCACCTTGACGCTCTTCTATAGTACCCCCCTCTGTCCTCCTCACAGGGTCCTTATCGTGGACTGGGATGTGCACCATGGTCAAGGAACACAGTTTACCTTTGACCAGGACCCCAGGTATGCTCCAAGGGCTGCCTTCGATGCTAGACTCCCAGCCGCCACCCCCTGCCCTTACGGGCCCAGCCAGAAGGGGCCCCGGAAAGGAAGGGAAGGCATTCATATTCATTGGGCCCGCTTCGGAACCTGGTTCTGTGCTGTTCCCTGCTCGTCTGCATTGTCGCTTAATTTCACTCCAAGGCAGGGTCTCTTGGGTTCCCCATTTTAGAGATGGGTGAACCGAGGCTTACACAAGGTCACACAAAGAAGTGGGAGAGACGAGATTTGAGCCCACGGGTACTTGGAGTTCTTGTTCACCAGTGGACCTTGGAGCTGGAGTGAACTTAAATTACTACTTTATGTTTCTGATTAGTACAACTGCCAAGTGTTTGTTTAAAAAAAAATTGGACAATACGGAAATGTCTAAAGCAGTGAGTCTCCTGTAATTCCTGTCACCTCCGAATAGCTTATTGATAGTTTAGGTTATATTCTGACAGAGTTCTTCCTTTAGGTGTATGAATATTTAGTGTTATCACTAACACACTGCGTAATGGGACAGTCCTCTCTACGTTCTTTGGCAGCTTTTTGCATTTAACAGCATGTCGTGGACACCTTTTCATGTTAGTGCCTCTAAAAAAGACACCCCGGTCTTTGTAAGGGCTGTTCAGTGTCCCACTGTATGGCTGTACCTCTGCTCATTTAGCCCTGGGACACTGATGGTGCTTCCCAGTTTTTGCTAGAACAGACAGTTCTACGGTGAAAATATATAATTTTATATATTCTATAATCTGTAGTTTTAAAATACATAACTTTGCATTTCTCCAAGTATATGTATAGGATGGGTTTCTAGTAGTGGATTGCTGGGTCAGAGGGTCAGCGTGCTTTATTTTTTATTTTTTTTAAAGATTTTATTTATTTATTTTTTAAAAATATTTACTTATTTGATAGAGAGAGACACAGCGAGAGAGGGAACACAGCAGGGGGAGTGGGACAGGAAGCCCGATGCGGGGCTCGATCCCAGGACTCTGGGATCTTGACCTGAGCCGAAGGCAGACACCTAACAGCTGAGCCACCCAGGCGCCCCTATTTTTTTTTTTAATTTAAAATTTAATTAGCCGGGCGCCTGGGTGGCTCAGATGGTTAAGCGTCTGCCTTCGGCTCAGGTCATGATCCCAGGGTCCTGGGATCGAGTCCCACATCGGGCTCCCTGCTCCTTGGGAGCCTGCTTCTCCCTCTGCTTCTCTCTCTCTCTCTCCCTCTCTCTCTCTCCTCCTCTGTCTCTCATGAATAAATAAATAAAATCTTTAAAAAATAAATAAATAAATAAAATTTAATTAGCCAACATACAATACCTCGGTAGTTTTTGACAGAATGTTCAATGATTCATTAGTGGCACTTACCAGACGTCCCTCCAGAAAGGTGGTACCGGCTTCCCCTTCCTGCAGAAAGTGATTGAGCAAGTCCTTGTCAGTAGGGACACTACTAAGTAGTTGTTTGATCCAGCCTTCTGCCAAACCAACTGCATAGAATCCCCTTGTCCCCCGGAGATCCTGAGTTGCCGCGGCCCATTATTTAATCTAGGTTGGCTGTTCTGCAGACATGGCTTTGTTCTTTTCCAGCATTCAACGTTGCTGACAGATGTCTGCTTTGTATTCCTTTCTGAGTAATCCGTTTCCCTCTCCAAAGGTTTTAGTTTCTTCTTTCTATGCCTGGTGTTCTGAACTTTCACCCTGGCCCCTTCATTCTGCTTAGCGGTAGGTAGATGTTTTACCTCTGAAGACGCAGACCTTTCTTAAGTCCTTGGATGCTTTCTTCTTAATGGCCTTTGATGCTTTCTTCCACTGTATTCTGCTGTATTCTGCCTGGTCTCTTGGGTTGTATTCTCTCGTGTTTTCTTCTCCCTTTTGCTCTGTGTCCTGGGAGATTTCCTCAGCTATACCTTGAAGCCCTTCTGTTGAATTATGTATTTAGCCATTCTTTTCATCTCCAAGAGCACTTTCTTCCTCTGTTTCTATGCCCCCTCATTCCTCAGCTTGTTTTTAGAGAGGAGTCATTAGAAGTGCTTTAAGTTTTCCTCGGTTTGCCTCAAATGTCTAGCAGCTCTTGTTTGGCATTCAGACAGAAGGGTACAGCGCTGTTGCACGTGGCTGTCTTGGGCCAACTCTGCCGTGGCGCAGGGGAGTGTTTCCTGAGAGGTGTTTCCCTGGGATGGGAGCAGGAAATACCCACTGACAGGTCTCACCCTGTCATGTTGAGATGACATGCATTAGATGGGGTTCTGCCAAACACCAGCTAAAAGGGGGTCCCTTCTTGAGATGGCATCTCTTTTTTTTTTACCCTCCACCTCCGCAAACATTGGTCAGTTTTACTTACTTTTTCAAATCTAGCTTTTGGCTTTTTTGGCCATCTCCACTGTTCTAGTGTTTTGTTTTGTTTTGTTTTTTTAAGATTTATTTATTTATTTTGAGAGGGGCACCTGGGTGGCTCAGTCGTTAAGCGGCTGCCTTCGGCTCAGGTCATGATCCCAGGGTCCTGGGATCGAGCCCCGCATCGGGCTCCCTGCTCAGCGGGAAGTCTGCTTCTCCCTCTCCCACTCCCCCTGCCTGTGTTCCCTCTCTCACCGTGTCTCTCTCTGTCAAATAAATAAAATCTTTAAAAAAAAAAGATTTATTTATTTTGAGAGAGAGAGAGAGAGTGAGCAGGGAAGTGGGGAGAGAAACTCAAGCAGACTCCGTGCTGAGCCCGGAGCCCAACGTGGGGCTCGATCCCATGACCCTGAGATCATGACCTGAGCCGAGATCATGACCTGAGCCGAAATCAGGAGTCAGATGCTCAAACGACTGCGCCATCCAGGTACCCCTAGTGTTTATTTTTTTTATCCTTCATTATTTTTTCTGTTTTTATCTTTATTAATCTCTTCCTCCTGTGTTATTTTGTTCATTTCTGGCTTCTTGAATGCTTCAACATTTATCAACTCAAGTGGTGGCCAATCTAGTTTCATCTGGACCTGCTCTCACTGACATCCTTCTGTAATATTTTGAAGTTAATCCCAGATTACCGTATCGCTTTTTTCTGTAAATATTCTTGAACGTCTCTCTAAAACATAGACGATATATTTTAAATTAAAAAAAAGAAAGAAACATAACCGTAGTATTATCGCTAAGCAAATTAACAAGAATTCCCTGATGTCATGAATCATTCTTTTTCTTTTAATAAATGCATTGGAGGCTATCGCTGTGTTCTTTGGTGGATATGGTATTGACAATTATGCACGAATATGAAGAATTGTGAATATATTCAATGCATTCTTTCTCATGAATAAGAATGTATAATTGGGGGGAAAAAACATTTATCCATGCCCTTCAGTCTCCTAGCTCTCCATCCCTCGGGCTCTTAACTCCATCAGCAGGGTCCTGGGTGGAGACAAATAGATCAGGCCTTAAAATACTACTACAAAGATGACAAAAAACAGGTAAACCAAAGCTAAGTGGTTAAAAGAAACAAGGAAATCTAGTGAATGGGTCCTTCAGTGAATTGGCCATTCAGAATTGATTTTGTGTGCATTGACCTGGATCTGCCCTTGATTTCTCAGAAGGGAAACCCCAGGTCATCTTGGGGGCCCTCCCTGATCCTCTCAGATTGAGAGAGGGCCCCGTGGGGCCCCTGGAGCCTCAAAGACTATTTCCCAGAGATTTGTTGAAGTCTCTAATTGTCTGACATCCTTTCTTCCATTCTCCGTCTTTCTGGGATGATACTTGTTTAAACTTTCTCTTACTATCTTTTGACTGGGACTGTGGAAGAGCAAGGAGGTGAACCTGTGCTGTCAGTCCACCATTCTTTCATTGGAAATCAGTGGAACTTATTTTAAAACTTCCTGCTGGGGCGCCTGGGTGGCTCAGTCAGTTAAGCATCAGACTCTTGATTTCAGCTCAGGTCATGATCTCAGGAACGTGAGATTGAGCCCCGTGTCAGGCTCCTCAGGCTCCGTGCTGGGCGTGGAGCCTACTTGAGATTCTCTCTCTCTCCCTCTCCCTCTGCCCTTCTCTCTCTAAAATAAAAATAAATAAATCTTTCAAACAAAAATGCCTCCCACTGTTTGCTTTATAAACTCAGTTTCCTTGGGTGTTCATTCTTCCACTGGCTTCGGTGGCTGTCATGGGGTAGGCTTTCTTCAGATATTTTCTTTATTCCTTTCTTCCCCTGATGATCATCTTTATGTTCTACTGTGCATTTCTCTTTCTCTACTGGTTAACTTACTAAAAAAAAAAAAAAAAGTTTAGAACGATATTTATCAGATCAAAAGTAAACCCATCATCTCTCACCTACTCAAGACCACAGCTTTCACGTGGGTTTCATCCCCCCAGTTCCAAGATGCTTTTCTGCGATTTTAAGAATCTTTCTATATCAGTTGCATCAAATTTCGTAACCACGTTTTCAGCATTTATTAAAATGTCACTAAGTTGGTCTAGATTTATTGCTTACCACTATTTCTTGCATTTCCCTTAAAAAAAAAAAAAGATAAAACTGCTACCTTAAATTCTTCTGGAACAGGACAGGGAGTGGATGAACAGATGGATGGGTGGATGGATGGATGGATATGAGATTATTCATTTTGCTTGCCCCCATCAGAATTAAAGCCCTCCCACAGCCTCCTACTGGGCCTTCTTTTTTTTAAAGATTTATTTGTTTATTTATTTGTCAGAGAGAGAGAGTGTGTTCACAAGCAGGGAGAGTGGCAAGGCTGAGGGAGAAACAGGCCCCCCTCCTGAGCAAGGAGCCCGATGTGGGACTCGATCCCAGGACCCTGGGATCATGACCTGAGCTGAAGGCAGACACTTAACCGACTGAGCCACCCGGGGGTCCCCCTGCTGGGCCTTCTATCGGAACATGGACCTTCGTGTCTTTTCTGTGTCTGTTCCGTGTATCCGTCCTCACTGCTCTTGAGTGCTCAGTTTCTCATCTACAAAATACAGGAAGTAGTAGAGGTACCCTGTACAGTATCGGAGAGAAGGAACTGGTCCCCACTTCAGCTCAGCTGCACACACAGAACCAAGTTCCATGCCCCCTTACCCCTGACGCTTGAGTCTCCCCACGTCCTTCAGGGGACGCACCAGGTTCCCCAGCCTGGCCTGCTGCTCTTTGCCACTTTAGCCGGATCCTGCCAGCTAAGGGCTGTGTGCCCCACTGTGGACCTCCAACATCACAGGATTCGTCCTGCCACCACCACCTTGGTCGCGGAGGCAGGGAAGGCAGGCCGGTATTATTTTGAGTCCCCCGCAGGGTCAGGAGCCCTCGGGGACTGGGATGGACAGACCCCATAGCTGTCAGGGTCTCAGAGCTAGCACAGAGGAGGGCAGGAGCGTGCGCCAAAGGAGGCATCCCAGTGATAGAGCAGGTGAACGAGTGAGGGAAGTAATGGAGCAATGGGAGAATTCGTGAATGGGAGGGCTGATAAGTTGTCGACTAAATAGAAGAATGAATGGATGCAGGAGGTACAGACTTAATGGGGAAGTTAACGAGAGAATGAATGAGTGGTTGAGTAAACTGGAAGCTGTGGGTTGGGGCGTCTGGGGGCATTCACTCTCAACTGCCCCCTACCTCTTTTTTCTCTCCGTCTGCCTCCAGCGTCCTCTATTTCTCCATCCACCGCTACGAGCAGGGTCGGTTCTGGCCCCACCTGAAGGCCTCTAACTGGTCCACCATAGGTTTTGGCCGAGGCCAGGGATATACCATGAATGTGCCTTGGAACCAGGTCAGTGTCTGCCTGCCCTTTGCCCCCGAAGTTAGGCCCACCCCTGCCCTTCGGCCAGTTCGGGGCAGAGGGCAGAACGGTCCCCATCGTGCCTCTCTGTCCGCAGGTGGGGATGCGAGACGCCGACTACATTGCTGCTTTCCTGCACCTCCTTCTGCCGGTCGCCCTTGAGGTCCTGGGGGTCTGGGGTGTGTTGGGACAGGAGCGATGTTGAGGGATGGGCCGTGAGGGCAAGTGGCCTCATGTAGTCCCTTTCCCTCTCAGTTCCAGCCCCAGCTGGTCCTGGTGGCCGCTGGATTTGATGCCCTCCAAGGGGACCCCAAGGTAAGGCAGGCTCCCTGGGGTGGTACGTGGGCAGAAGGGGGTTGGCACGGAGCCAGGCTGATCCTCCACGTCCACCCCCCCCCACCCCAGGGTGAGATGGCCGCCACTCCGGCAGGGTTCGCTCAGCTCACCCACCTGCTCATGGGTCTGGCAGGAGGCAAGCTGATCCTGTCTCTGGAGGTGAGTGACTCACTTCGTGTCCCAGCCCGTGGATCGAGGAGGACGTTAGAACAAAGCTTTCAGGTCAGGCAGGAGTTTCTGTCCCAGCATTTCCCCTCACCAGCTGGACGACCTCATCCAGGTCACGGAACTTCCCCGCGCCCCTGCTTTCATTGCGTGAAACGGGCGCTGCAATCGCGGCCACCGCCTCGTAGCACTGCTCAGTGAACGAAACGGAAGTCACCCTTCAAATTCCTCGTTGCTTGATATGTAGTCAGCACCCCTAGTATTATTATTACTGTTCTTCCCTGGTAACGCCTGGTTCTGTCCTGACCCCCCCACACACACTCCTTTCCCAGGGTGGCTACAACCTGCGCTCCCTGGCTGAGGGCGTCAGCGCCTCCCTCCACACCCTCCTGGGAGACCCCTGCCCCATACTGGAGTCTCCTGGTGCCCCCTGCCCAAGGTGAGCCCCGGTGGAGGAGGAGAAAAGCGGGACCCCCGCTGCCCACCCGCTGGCACATTTGGTCACATTTCCCCTCCCCTGCCCTCTAGTGCCCAGGCGTCACTCTCCTGCGCTCTGGAAGCCTTGGAGCCCTTCTGGGAGGTCCTTGTAAGATCAGGTAGGAGGCAGGGAGGGGGCTAGGTGGGGAGTCAAACATGGAAAGAGCCCTTGGGAGACATTCTCTTCCCAGACCCTCCTGGGGCTTCCCTGGGCCCCCTTGGTGGGGGAGGGTCAGGCCCTCTCTCGCACTAGACCCTGGTTTCAGGCCTCCTGCCCCTTTCACGTTTTGGTAAACGGAGTTCCAGAGTATTCCAGGGATCCAGGGTGGGGGAGTAGGGTGAAAGTGGCCTCCCCTTAACAGCTGAGACCCTGGAGGAGGACTTCCTGGAGGAGGAGAACGTGGAGAAGGAAGAAGAGGGACCGTGGCAGCCCCCGGCGCTCCCAATCCCGACGTGGCCGGTGCTACAGGCTCGCACAGGGCTGGTCTATGACCAGCGGATGATGGGTCACTACAACTTGTGGGACAAGTATGCAGTCAGAGGGCCACCGCCTAAGTGGACAGGGAGATCCCTCCCCCTTCCTCAAGCACTAAGCCCTGCCTCTGGTTCCTGCCCACCTCCCCCCACCCCTCCCCAGCCACCACCCAGAGATGCCTCAGCGAGTCTTTCGGATCATGCGCCGTTTGGAAGAACTGGGCCTTGCGGGGCGCTGCCTCACGTTGCCCGCACGTCCCGCCACGGATGCCGAACTGCTCACCTGCCACAGGTCAGGGACCCCACCCCCACCCCCACCCCGTGCCTGGGGTGGGATGAGGCCTCGGGGCATACATGCCACCCCGGGGGGGGGGTGTGGCTGGAGTAAGGGCTCTCCTGTCCCTGTGGGACACGAGAGGGCCCGGAGCCACCTGACTGTCCCCTGTGCCCCGTCTGTGCCTCCAGTGCTGAGTACGTGGGTCGTCTGCGGGCCACAGCGAAGATGAAAACCCGGGAGCTGCACCGCGAGGGCTCCAACTTCGACTCCATCTACATCTGCCCCAGCACCTTCGCCTGTGCACAGCTGGCCACTGGCGCCGCCTGCCGCCTGGTGGAGGCTGTGCTGGCCGGCGAGGTACCTCCTCCGCGGGGTGGGGCGCCGCTCCGGAGAGGTGGGGGTGGGGGACCGAGAGAGGTGGCCCTGGGAGGGCGGGGCGGGGCCTGCGGGGGGGATCCCCCCCCTCCGCTCCCCGGAGGCCTTGCTTGCTGGCCAGTGCAGCGGGGGGATGGGGGCTGCAGGCTGGAGGCCCCTAGCAGCTGGGGGTAGTGGCTGGGACGGAAGGGGAGAAGAAAAGGGAGAGAAAGCAGTGAGGGCAGGTGGTCTGATTTTGCTTCCTGCCCCTCCCCCCCAGGTTTTGAATGGCACTGCTGTGGTGCGTCCCCCAGGACACCATGCAGAGCGGGATGCCGCTTGTGGTTTTTGCTTTTTCAACTCTGTGGCTGTGGCTGCTCGCCATGCCCAAGCCATCAGTGGGCATGCGCTGCGGTGAGGGCTCCCTGCGCCGCGCTCCCCCCGCCCCCCCCCCCCCCCCCCCCCCCCCCCCTGCCGCCGCCGCAGCCCAGGGCTTACTCAACAGGCCCCTTGGTGCAGCGCCCCCAGGACTTACCCAGAAGCACCCAAGAGCACAATCGCCCAGCACTTCCCCAGAAAAGGACCAAGGATCTAGCCTTGCAGTACTTCCCCAGATAGGACCCCCAGACTGTGGCACCCAGGTAGTTATAAAACAAGATCCAGGGTCCCCCTGCCCCCTCATTTCTGGCCCCTGAGGGCTGTTGTGGCAGAATTCAGGGCCCAGGTCCCCAGTGCTTACTAAAGAAGACCCAGTATCCGGCTGCCCACATTTACCCATCCTGGGGGCAGGAGGCTCTGGCCCTGAGCACTTGCTTGGGCCCACAGTGAAGACCTCAGGACCCAGACTCTGGCTTTCACCCTTCCTCTGATGGGACCCGCCAGCCTGCCCCACGCTGCTTTCCCCAGGGACCCAGAGTTTTGCCACCAGCAATAAAATGCCCCTGCAGACAGACCCTGCCCTCTCCCCGAGTGGGCCAGTGTCCCAGGTCACTGAGGAGCCGTTCCCTCCCCAGGATCCTCATAGTGGACTGGGACGTCCATCATGGTAATGGAACTCAGCACATATTTGAGCAAGACCCCAGGTGAGGGGCCAGGGCAGGGGGGGCAGCCATGCCTCAGGGGTGGCCGAGCGGGCAGGGGCGGCCCACTAAGCAGCCGTTGTCCCCCTTCCCACCCCGGCAGCGTGCTGTACATTTCCCTGCACCGATACGACCACGGCACCTTCTTTCCCATGGGGGATGAGGGCGCCAGCAGCCAGATAGGCCGGGCCACAGGCACCGGCTTCACTGTCAACGTGGCCTGGAACGGGCCCCGCGTGGGCGACGCCGACTACCTGGCTGCCTGGCATCGTCTGGTGCTCCCTATTGCCTACGAGGTACGGTACGGGCTGTACGTGGCAGTAGACCGTGTGGGGGACCGCGGGCCCGCACCTGTCCCGATGGGCGGCCGTAGTGAGGGCTGTGTTGGGGGCTGATTCTGCGAAGGCCTTGGCCTATTCCTGCCTCCGCAGAGTGGCTCTACATGACCGCCTCTCTGCGCGTGACCGTAAGGGACTCCTGGGTACTTGCGGGTGGCCTTCGGTGGGTACGTGTGAGGTGGCCCCGCGCGCCTGCCGGCTCTATGGAGCAGCGCGTGCAAGGCGGGGGGGGGTGTGAGTGCGTGTGTGAGGCTGCACAAATGGGTCTTGGCCACTACCGTTTCTCTCTCTGGTGGCTGTGACGCCCCATGTCGCTGCACACTGCGCTCTCGGCGACAGCTGGTGTGTGGCTTTCTTTGTGTGGGAGGGTGTGTGGGACAGGCCTCTCTCTGCCTGTCTGCCGCGGCTGTGTGTCTCTCTGACTGGCAGGGGCCTGTCCTTGCCTGACTCTGCGTGAGGGGCTGTTAAGGTGTCCTTGCCTTCTTGGGGGGCATCGCGTGTGTGTATGTGTGTGATTAGCACGATGTCGGTTCAGTCCGTATGTCGCTGTCTGACCACATATGGGTATGCGACCATTTTCTGTGTGTAGCACTTGGGTTGTCACCTTCTGCGATGGAAGTGTGCGCGCACCTCCCTTTGGCGCCGTTTATATAAAGCGCTGTGTTGTTGTGCACATATGTCCCATGTCACCGTCTCCTGACATCTGAGTCTCTACATTGCACGTCTCTGCCTCATGTCCCCATCTGTCCGTTTCTAGAAGTGTCTCCATGTCTCTGTGTGTCACATCTCTAAGTCTCTGTTTGGTGCGTCCACGTCTCTGTTGATCTGTCTCCATGTCTCTGTGTCTCTCCAGCCCCAAGGCTGTCCTGTGTCTCCACGTCCTCCCCTTGCTATTTTCAGGGCCCTGGTCTTGTGTCCCCCAGTCTCCTGGTCTCCAGCTCTCTGACTTGCATCTGTGTGTGTCGGGGGCGCCCTCACCTGCTGGCTACCCAGGCCTCCGCACTCATGCCCATGTGTCTCTTCTCTCCCTGCTTCAGTTTAACCCAGAACTGGTGCTGGTCTCGGCTGGCTTTGATGCTGCACGGGGGGACCCGCTGGGCGGCTGCCAGGTGTCACCTGAGGGCTATGCACACCTCACCCACCTGCTGATGGGCCTTGCCAATGGCCGTATCATCCTAATCCTAGAGGTAACCCTCTCGGTCCCTCTTCCTACGGTGGGAGGAGGGCGGTTTGGAAGGCTGGAAGTCCTGCCCTTCCGGCTGGCTGGCTGAGACACTTGGGGCAATTTCCTAAAATCGGCTTTGAGTGTCCCCGCCTGGGACTGTCGGCACATACTGGGCATTCAGCGTAACACCAGCTTAACAGTCTTAACTGAGTGCTCGGTACGTGCCATTTGCTCTTCTCGGCACTCCGTGTATATTATTAATTCACTTACTTGACAAAGCAGCCTGCTGAGGTCGAGTCTGCTGGCCTTGTCATTTCCCTCTCTCAGGAGCGGGGAAACTGAGGCACAGCAAGCTGTAGTGACTAGCCCGAGGTCCCACGCTCAGTAACGGCAGAGCCAAGCAACCTGGCTCCAGCGTCTAAGCTTTTTACCACTACTTGAGCTGCCTCTAGCAAGCTCTCCAAAGTAAACCCACTGACCTTTTGTAAGTCACTCGGTGCCCCTGCCCCCCCCATGCCTCAGTTTCCTCATCTATAAGATGGGGCTGGCTACTCGTGGAAAAGTGCCTGGCATGCGGTAAGCACTGTCTAAGTAGTTTCTTCTCGTCGTGAGTCATCGCACCAGGTTGAACCCTCTCAGCCACCTTACGTGCTGCTTTTCACTGCTTCGGGGATAAGGCCAGTTGCTGGCAGAGATTAATTGGCTGCTCTCGGGTCCCACGGTAGGCCCGGGCCTGCTTGTGGCAGGGCAGGGGAGTGGTCGAGGACATGAACTCTTCTATCCGGAAGCCTGGCTCCCAACCCCAGTGCTGCCTCCCACCAGTTGTTAGGACCTCAGACACATTATCTAACCACTCCGAGCCTCAGTGTCTTTATCTGAAGAAAGAGCAGAGACTGGGGTGCCTAAAGAATGTGAGAAAAGGGGGTTCCCGTGCAGATTGAGCACATGTGGTTGTTAAGGATCAAGAGAGTCGACACACATGACATGCTCAAAATAGGGTCTGACACATCGCAAGCACTTCATGCATACCCGCCATTACTGACGTTACCCTCAGTGTTACTGTCGTTGTGGTAATTATTCTCTTGCACTTGACGTCATAGTTTATCCCCCGCAATAACCACCCCACACGGTGAGTACTGCCCATCTGACAGATGGCACTTCCCCTCACTTGTCCTCACCCTCCAGACTTTCAGGGCCCCGAAGGGGGATTGGGAGGCAGAAACTCTTGCCTCCCAAATTCCATGAGGACCCTCCCCCCATCATGCCTTTTCCTCCCCTTTTTTCTTAACAAAGGGTGGCTACAACCTGACATCCATCTCGGAGTCCATGGCTGCCTGCACCCGTTCCCTCCTTGGGGACCCACCACCGCTGCTAACCCTGTCGCAGCCCCTGCTGTCAGGGGCCCTGGCCTCCATCACCGAGACCATCCAAGTCCATCGCAGATACTGGCGCAGCTTGCGGGTTATGAGTGAGCAGGCGTGGGGAACGGGGGGGGCGTGGGGGGCTCGGGAGAGGGCAGGGATCAGATGCAGGATAGGAGATAGCACCCACACTCAAGGATCTCCCTCCTGTGGTTCCAGAGGTCGAAGACAAGGAGGGACCCTCCAGTTCTAAGCCGATCCCCAAGAAGGAGACCCAGCCAGCCAACCGTGGGTCAGCTGTGGGGATGACCGCACCAGACGGGAACATTCTGGATGCGGACGCAGGGAAGGCTGCCTCAGCATCATCCGTAGAAGTGGCCACTCCAGACCAAGCTAAGTCAGAGACTGCCGTGGTGGAGCTCAATCAGGACCAAACCTCGGAGTCTCCCACCCGGGAAGCCACGGCGGACCAGACCCCCTCAGAGGCAGCCACGGGAGGGGCCGTGCTGGACCAGACCATCGTGGAGTCTGCCGCGGTTGGAGCCACGCCAGGCCAGACCCCCTCAGAGGCAGCCGTGGGGGGAGCTGAGGTGATCCAAACCCCTCCAGCCTTATGTACTGACAACCAGACTCCTCCAGCCTCACCTGCGCAAGGAGCCACCCGCCAGATATCCCCCAGTAAGCTGCCTGAGAATCTCAGGACCTTGGGCCCAAACAGCGAGGCTCAGGTAAGCCCTACCACACCCAGGTCGGGGGCGGGGGGGGCGGGGGGAGGAAGAAGGGGCAAGAACCTGGCCTCTCAGAGGCATCTCTTACCTCTGTGCATCCAGGAGGCCCCAGAATCTCAGATCCCAGAAGAGGAGCGGCTGCTAGGAGAGGCAGCTGGAGGTGAGGACAGAGATGATTCCGTGCTGATTCAGAGCTTTGGGGACTGTGCCAACACTGACCAGGTGAGCTCGGGTCAGGGAGAAGACCGGCGGCCTTTTGTTGCCCGTGTGTGCCTCCACGTAGGAGCGTGCGGTGTAAGAACACGTAATACGGAGATGGAGTCCCTAGCTGACTCCCATTTCACCCACTCCAGGTCATGTTTTATGCCGTGACACCGCTGCCCTGGTGTCCCCATTTGGTGGCAGTACGTCCCATACCTGAATCGGGCCTGGACGTGACCCAACCTTGTCAGGACTGTGGAACGCTCCAGGAGAACTGGGTGTGTCTGTCTTGCTATCAGGTACGCAGCAGCGGAGGGGGGTGGACGGTGGTGGGGCGGAGGGCGGCCCAGGAGCCGACTGCACGTGGCTGCTGATCCCTACCGGATGCTCCCTCCCCAACCTCAGGTCCACTGTGGCCGTTACGTCAGTGCCCATATGCTCCAACACCACGAAGTCTCAGGACACCCGCTGGTCCTCAGCTACGTCGACCTGTCTACCTGGTGTTACAACTGTGAGGCCTATGTCCACCACCAGGTGGGTCCTGGGCAGCCCCGAGAATGCGTGCACGCGCGCATAACCCTCTCACACACACCTTCTGTGCCGGGGCAAGGGGAGATCGGAGAGTGCGGGAGAAGGGTTGTCGAGGGCTGGGGTGGGGCAGCCCCCTGGCTGAGGTAGAGGGGTCCTCACTCTCACTTACCCTCTCTTGCGCCCTCAGGCTCTCCTGGATGTGAAGAACGTCGCTCACCAGAACAAGTTCGGGGAGAACATGCCCCACTCACACTAAATCCCAGCACGTGCCCCTCTTCTCCACCTTCTGAGCACCTGGATGAGGGGCAGCCTCACTCCATCCCATCCTGAAGACTCTTTTCACCTCCCCAAGGGTGCCGATTTAAGCATAAATACCTGTAAGAGGACGGTGATGATCAATTGTAAATCTCTCTGCCCACTGTCTGTTGGAGGGACTCCATCTTCTCTGCCCGGGAAGGAAAGCGGGGGGGTTCAGTGGTCCCAAGAGGGGGCTCATATCACAAAGCTGATGCTTTGGAGAGAGGGGCATCAACTGACAATATATAGCAGAGTTCCATTTGTAATAAAGGACAAGCTGTTAGAAAACCTGGAGAGAGCCTTTTAATCTTAAGCGGGTGAAGAACCTCACACCCCTGGCCAACCCCTGGTCTGCTGGGTAATGAAGCAATGAGGGCATGGGTTTCTACCAGGTCAACCCCCTGCCCATCCAGTGTCCAAAAAACAGACTGGAAATAGGGCAAGCAGCTTGACTGGCTCGACTATAGATTAAATGGTGGAATCGCAGAGCAAATGAGTGCCTGCCTTAGAAATAGCCTCACAGCCAGTCCCAGCTACAGCCCGGGCTGAGAAGGCAAGACAACCATTGGGAAGTGTCCACACCAGGCCTCAGTCTCCCCGTCTGTCTTTTTGTCCTGATTCGGGTGTGGGTGGTCTAGGTTTCCCATACTTAGATTTGGTGGTCATGGGTAACCTCCTAGAGGAAGGAGTGCCTGTCACTGGCCAGGGATGAGGAACTAGAGGTTAGTTTGGGGGTTTTATTTCTCCCACATAATGAGAACTTCTTTGGCAACTCAGAACAGTTCAGGCTGAGGTTTCTTGGGCTTTTCTTCATGGCCACCTTAAGAACCCAGGATACCCACTGGGTGGGCCACCAGAGCCCCACCCAGTCAAGAAGAAGGGGAAGGGGGCTGTGGCCAGCTCAGTGATCCCTCTTTTAAGGTACATTCTGGATGCCCCCCTCAACAACATGGGCTTCCATCTCATTGGTCAGACCTGTGTCACATGGCTGCCATAGCTGCAAGGGAGTCTGGGAAAGGTTTGAGCTTGACACCCATCCACTTCAAATCAGGTTCCTAAGGCCCTGATACAGTAACCCCCCTGCAACTCTTTCCCTCCAGCAACAGGCACAACCCTCTCCCCCAAGCTGCTTTCCCAAAAGCCTGCTTGAGACAGCCCAGGCTCTGCTTGAGGCCCTCATGAGACCTACGCCAAAGTCTGGCCACTCAGGGCAAAAATGTGACACCCTCCGTAAGCCAAAAACATGAAATCACCTCCCAGAGCGGGGGCAAGGTAAGGGAGAGGTGCAGCAGGGGGGACACACGGAGGTCCCGCCGCTGGCTCGGTGCACCCCCAAGACCACCTCCTTTGCGGCCGGTTGCTGGTTACTGGCGAGGGCACGACCCCACACCCACCCCGGGGGAGGGGGGGGGGCGTGCCGGCGGAGGGGCTTGGGAGCGCTGTTGCGCATGCGTTCTCCCTCTGCCCCTCCCGGCCCCCGCCTCCCCACACCTCTACCCTTTGGGGGCCGGGTGGGAACATCTCCTCCTGTGTCAGTCCTGTCAGAGCTGCGGTGGGTTCGCGTCCGAGCACTCCCGCCTTGCCCAGGACTGAGGTAAGCCAGGTCGCCAGGCCTCCAGCCCCCGGCCCCCGAGCGGGGAGGCCTTTCCGCGGTGGGCTGTGGGGGTGCGACGGAGGTGGCATTGGAGGGGGACCCTTCCCCTACCTCCTCCCATTCTCGCTCAGCCGCCTTAGTGGAGACAGACCTGGGTAGGGGTGTCCGTGAGTGCGGGAAGCAGGGGCTGTGGGCCCGAGCCTCGGGACTGGGCCGCCCCGGCGCCCTAGAAAGAACCGGACGAGCTGGGCCGGCCGGAGCACAGGCGACAGCTTTAGGGGAGAGCCTGTGGGTCCCCCAGCTGCACCTCCCCTGGCTGAGTCAAGGGAAGCATGGCCCGGCGCGGGTGTCCGTTTGTAGGGGCCCAGGTTCCGGTGCCTCCCTCCCCTCGACGCGCACCCCTGGATCCTGGGCGAATCCACACGCCGTGGGCCACGTGGCTCCAGGTGGGGGTAACAGGGTCTCAGGGGCCCTTTGGGGACGCTCGTAGCTCTCGGCCCACAGCAAGTGGCTCAGTGTCCCTCGCGGAGGGGGAGACCCCCACTGCCGTCGGTCTGGACCCCCGCGGGGCCGTTTGACCTCCGGCTGGTAAACCACCACCGCCACCTCGCTTGCGGCGGCCTCGCTGTTCCGCGCGGACACAGCGGCCCGACAGGGGGTGGCCCAGCCTCTCGAGGGCGCTGGGAAGAGTCGCGGGGCCCTTAGGCGGCCCCCCCTGCTGCAGGCCCACGTCCCAGGAAATCATTCTTGCTGCTCTTTACCGCTACTGGAGCCCTTTGCCGGGGGAGAGCCCGTCTCGCGTGTCCCCGGCCTCGGGCGCGGGCACCCTCAGATTCCCAGCTGCCCGGACCCCACACTCGAGAGTTAGCCTTCACCCCTCTCCTGCCCCGCGCGCTGCCTTTGGCTCTGAGAGCAAACCCTGGCAGTGCGTTCCACCTTAGGATCTGACCTCCCCATCGATGATGGCCTTGGACCCCTGCAGCGGCCTCCTCGCTGCTTCCGCCCTCGCCCTTGCCTCTCGGTCTGTCCTCGCTGCTACATCTTCTCCCTCTTTCTGTCCCCAAGGGTTCGGGGGGGCCCCCCCACCAGAGATCTGTCCTCAGTTTACCTCTCTTCACCGTGGCCCCCCTTCTTTCTGGGCCAGAGCATCTAATAATTATTGCCAGGAGTCTCTCTGGGCCGAGGACCTCACAGCTGCATCCCCACCTGGGACCTTCCCCGCCCCCCAACCCTGACCTCCAGATCCCAAATTCAACAGAACCCCCCACAGAGACCTCGAACCCACCAACTGCCCCCAAACTGCCATTCTCCCCGGGTTTCCAGAGAGACTCGGGGTAGCAGCCATTATGATGCATTTCCTGAGGCCACACACGGAACCGAGGCCAGGATGTGTATTGAATAAGTTTAATGGTAATTTGCTATTAATAGCTAACACTAATTGAGCACCTGCTGTGTGCCCATCCTCTCCTAACTGCATGATAATTTACTTGCTTATCTTGTTGATGGTCTCCTTCTCACTTCCAGAATCTAATCCTCCCAAGGGCAGGGATTTTAGTCTATTTTGTTCGCTGCCACTTCCCCACCCCCCACACCTCCCACCTTCCTTCCCCACACCCATCACAATACCCCGCTCGCCGGAAGACGCTGGAAATAATGCATGAAAATTAAATAATAATAAAGAGGCCTAACATTAACTGAGCATCTCCCACCTGTTTATCACCTATTGTTGCAGTATATTTCACTGATTTATCTTTGTTGTTGTCACGTTCCTTGGGGGCTGGTGTTTGTTAACTATTTTACCTATTTTTCCCAGTTGTTTGTCCTTGCCACACAGTGGGTTCTCAATAGCCGCATGCTGAATACGTAAGAAAGACTAAATTCTAATGTTAATGGCTAACCGACCTCATAATTTGCCGATTTATTTGATTTATTGTCTCCACCTTTTAGAATACAAACTCCCTGGGGACAAGAATGTTGCTCGGCATATGCTTTGTGACTGGCACGGTGCCGGGCTTGGGGCTCGACGGTGATACGATCCAAAACCAAAATCAAAACTGACCCAAATCCCCACCCTCCCTCGGGAAGGGGGAGGGGCTGCTAATGGGCAGGAGCTTTTTTTCCCCGGGTGATGAAACTGTTCTTAGATTATGGCGATGGTTGCACAACAGTGTGAAAATGCTAAAACAAAACAAAACAAAACAAAACATTGAATTGTTTACTTTTAACTAGATTAACTGTGGTATATAAATTACATCTAAATAAAGCTGCTCTTAAAATCCCCGCCTTCACGTAGAGGGAATGAGACGGACAGAGATTAAGCAACATAAATAAAGTATTAGGCCTACTAGAAAGTGATTTGCACACACCTAGGCACTTAGTAAATGTTGATTCAATGACACCCAGCTGACCCCTTGCCCCCGAGGGGTCTTGCCTAACCTCCCCCCGCCCCTCCCCCTTGTCTTCTGTTCTCTTTCCCTCGCAGGGCCTGCTGTCCACATCCCTTCCCTGAGCTGTGCACCAGGGGAATGGCGCTGCCGAGAAATGCGAACATGTTTGATCTGGGCCTGGGCACGTGGAGCCTTAGTTCCGAGGAGGAGAGCCAGAGGGCTCAGGCACCCTCCAAGAGTGTCGGGAAGCAGCTGCCCGAGTACAAGGCGGTCGTGGTGGGCGCGAGTGGCGTGGGCAAGAGTGCGCTCACCATCCAGCTGAACCACCAGTGCTTCGTGGAAGACCATGACCCCACGATCCAGGATTCCTACTGGAAGGAGGTTGCCCTGGGCCATGGGGGCTGCATTCTGAACGTGCTGGACACGGCAGGGCAGGCCACTCACAGGGCCCTGCGTGACCAGTGTGTGGCGATTGGGGATGGCGTGCTGGGGGTCTTCGCCCTGGATGACCCTTCGTCTCTAGCCCAGCTGCAGCAGATGCGGGCCACCTGGGGCCCTCACCACACCCAGCCCCTCGTCCTTGTGGGCAACAAGTGTGACCTTGTGAGCACCACTGGGGATGCTCGGGCCGCTGCTGCGGCCCTTGCGAAGAGCTGGGGGGCCCCCTTCGTGGAGACCTCAGCCAAGACCCGGCAAGGCGTAGAGGAGGCCTTTACCCTGCTCATCCATGAGATCCAAAAGGTCCGGGAGGCCATGGCAAAGGAGGCCATGACAGGGCCGGGTGGGGATAAGGCCCGGCACCAGAAGGCCATGTGCCGCTGTGGCTGTTCTGTGGCCTGAAGATCTCGGTCGAGAAGAGTGGCCTGCCCCCAGGCCAGGGTGGTGGATCCTAGACATGAGACCACCTCACCCCCCCCACCCCACCCCCCACCCCAGCAACTAGCTGCGTGGGACACTGTTGGTGTACTGGGGATAGATGAATCCCTCTGTTGGGGAGATTTTCATTTGGTGATGGGCATTTGGTAACGTGGGGCATCGTATTGGTTATTGGCGAGCGAAGAGATTGTGTGCCAAATTAAATAAACGGTGTTCTCAGGTTTCAAAGCTGCCTCTGTGCCAAGTGTTACGTGCGTGGGAGTGAAACTGGGGAGAATGTTACTTGAGTTGTGAGAATTCTTTCATTCAAGAAATGTTGGGGGGAGCCCACTGTGTGCCAGGCCCTGCTTTGGGTGCAAAGGACGTAGAAGCAAACAAGACCCTTAGAAATCCCTGGTCTCGCAGATATAACATGAGGCTATGTATTAAAAAGCGACGGTAGGAATAGAGTGACAGGGAGGTGAAGGAAAGCCTTACTGAGTAGGTGACATTTGAGTAAAAACGTGCAGGGAAATAGGGCCCGTGCGAAGGTCGGAGCATAAACCAGCTCCCGCCACAACTCGAAGTATCTTCAGGTGGGGGGTGAGAATACAGATAGCACTCCCCATACTATATTACTGAATATCTAAACTTTACAAATCAAGCTAACAAATGCAGACAACGCGTCCTATCTCCCTGCCTTGACAGGTACACTTTCTTCATGACCTGGAGGCCCAGGTTTGAATTGCTCAGACGCAGAGCCCCATGCCCCACGCAAGGAGGTGTGTGTTGGGAAGGCCTGCAGCCCACTCCCTCTCTTCCCACTGGTAGCCCTTACCCCCCCCCCCAGAGCAGGAAGGCTCATGGGTGCCTGTGGACAGGGCCGGAGGCACAGCTCAAAACCACTCAGGCCTCACAGCCACCCCTTGGTCCTCAGAAGGATGGACCCCAGGAAAATGCTGCTGCAGGCCCTGAAAGTGTCCTCAGAGCTCTGTGGGGTGGGGCCCGGGATCTGGGTGGTTACTGCCATTGTCTTTACGGATGCCTCCCCCAGTGAGAAGAGAGGCAGAGAGTGGGGGAGGGGGGACTCTAAAGGGCCCACCCAGGGCAGGGGGCCCTCTGCCTTTGTCTAAGGGTCACCACCGCCACTCAGCCCACCAGCCCCCCCCCCTTGAAACCGCCACTCTGGACAAGCATATAGCTGCTTCAGATTGCATTTATTGTGGGGCCAAAGGCGGGGATCTTGGGGTTCTAGGGCTGCAACTGCGTCTTAGGCTGACGGGGTAAGCCGCTCTCGATGTGCCAACGGGGAGCAGTCGGGGCGTTGGGGTGGGGTGGTCCTGGGCCCGAGGGTGCTCAGGGGGGCAGGAGGCGGCGAACCGGCGCCTGGGGCGAGGGGGTCTCCAGGCGCTTCACCCGCAGCAGGGCCCCCAGCACTCCCTCCGGCGGCACCTCGGGGCCCAGATCCTGGTCGGCGGCACGGCGGAGGCGGCGCGGGACAGCCATAGCCTCGGGGTCGGCGCTCCCCGCGAGGATTCGCCCCAACAAGTACCTGCCGGAGAGCCCGAGAGGAAGGTAGTGAGGCTGTGCCCGCGCATCAACGCCGCTGCCCTAGGGCCCAGACGGCCCTGCAACCCCATACTGCCCGGGGACCCGGCCGTCTCCAGCCCACTGCTTTCCAGTTGTCCCTGCCTCCCAGCCCGCACACTACGGTTTCCCTGCCTCCCACTCCTCCCCCCAGCAACCGGACATCGGAGCCCCCTCCCCCGCCCGGGACCTGCAGTCCCGTTCCCCACTGTCTCCGCAGCCAAGCACCTCTGACCCTAACACCTTGGGTGGCGGTCCCCACTCCCTCCTAGGATCCCAGGGCCTAGGTGTTGGCACCACGCTGTGAGGCAGGCCCCCCCGCCGCCCCTCGCCCTCCTACCCCTGCCCCCACCCCCGGCCCGCCACAGCCCGGGGATGCAGGCGCCGCCCCCTGCCCACCCCTTGCCGGGGTACCTCAGCAGCTCCGGGTCCACATCGGGCGTCTCGTCGCCGGCGTCCTCGGCCTCTGGGCCGGTGGGGCCGTCATCGTAGACCGGGGGCCGGGGTCTGAGCGCAGCGGCGGGGGCAGGGCCGGGGACGAGCTGGGCCGCGAGGGCGGCGGGGTCCAGGCGGGCGCGGAGCAGGGCGCGGGCCAGCTGAGCGGCGGGCGCGTCGGGGTCGTCCTCCAGGCCCAGCGCGGGGTCGTTGGTGCGGGGGGTGCTCCAGGCTCGCAGCAGCTGCGCCAGGACGCGCGCCTGCTGATCCTCGGCCTCCTGCGCCTCGGCCCGCGCCCGCTCCTGCCTCTCGGCCTCCAGCAGGTGCGCCAGCGCCCGCGCCAGCTCCTGCACGGCCCCCGCCGCCTCGCCCCGGGGCACTGCTCTCCGGAAGCGGCGGGGGCCGCCAGCCTCGGCCAGGGGCGACGAGGCTGCGCCCAGGCCGCGGGGCTCCTGCCGGAAGACGTGGCAGGGGGGAGATGTCAGCGTCTGTCAGGCCAGGGACACCCCCCCACCCAGGGGAGCCCCGTGGACCTCAAACACCCCCAGATGCCACCAAAGGCACCGCGGCCCCTCAAATATACCCAAACACCCCTAAGGCCACCGGAGACCCCCCCCCCCCGACCATTTCCTAGTGATTCAGAATTTGCCCCAGGGTTGCCGGAGAACAGGTGTCTTTATAGGAGTGGTGGTGGCGTTGATGAGAGCCATAGATTTTTCTATGTTGATGCTGTGGACTATAAGAACCATATTTGCATTTTATAGGTTCCTACTGTTCACTTGTTTTGCCCAAAAGGTAGCAGACTGTTCCGCACCTTGCATTTCGGAATCTATGTCTAGATCAGTACTTTCAGTACATCCTTTCTCTCTCTCTTTTCTTTCTCCTCCCTCCCTCCGTGTCTCTCTCCCTCCCTCTTCTCTCTCTCTCTCTGTTTTCCTTTCTTTCCTCTTCATTGAATCTCTTTTGTATGGATGTACACATTTTATTTAACCAGTCTTTGATTGATGGGCATTTACGGTGTTTCCAATCTTTTGCTATTGGTGGGGTTTTTTAAAAATTTTATTTTTTAAGTAATCTCTACACCCAATGTGGGGCTGGAACCCACAACCCCATCAAGAACCTGGCGCTCCACGCTGTGAATTGTGCAAGACTGTTGAATCACAGATCTGTACTTCTGAAACAAATAATGCAATATATGTTAAGAAAAAAAAAAGAAGAAGAAGATAGCAGGAGGGGAAGAATGAAGGGGGGGAAATCGGAGGGGGAGACGAACCATGAGAGACGATGGACTCTGAAAAACAAACTGAAGGTTCTAGAGGGGAGGGGGGTGGGGGGATGGGTTAGCCTGGTGATGGGTATTAAAGAGGGCACGTTCTGCGTGGAGCACTGGGTGTTATGCACAAACAACGAATCATGGAACACTACATCAAAAACTAATGATGTAATGTACAGTGATTAATATAACAAAAAAAGAAAAAGAAAAAGAACCTGGTGCTCCAGTGACTGAGCCAGCCAGGCACCCCCACCCCCAGTCTTTTGCTATTCTTGTAATGTTGGGATGTATAATCTTGTTCATATATCATTTGGCATGTGTGTAAATCTTTCTGTAGAATAAATTACCCAATGATTAATTTTCAACTCAAGACAGTTTTAAAGCAATTTCAGAAAATTTAAAGAAATAAAAACCGGTATCAGAAGTATGAGTAAGGAACAAAAGACCATAAAAATGACTATGAAGATTTGAAAAAGAAACACCTAGAACATCTACAAATATGTTTTAAGTGAAATTCAAAATGAAAAAGGCAAGGGGCGGGGCGCCTGGGTGGCTCAGTCGTTAAGCGGCTGCCTTCGGCTCAGGTCGTGATCCCCGAGTCCTGGAATCGAGCCCCGCATCGGGCTCCCTGCTCGGCGGGAAGCCTGCTTCTCCCTCTCCCTCTCCCCCTGCTTGTGTTCCAGCTCTCGCTGTGCCTGTCTCTGTCAAATAAATAAAAAACATCTTGAAAAAAAAAAAAGAAAAAGGCAAGGAGCTCCTGGCTGGCTCAGTGGGTGGAGCCTGTGACTGGATCTCTAGGTTGTGAGATCCAGCCCTGATCCAGCCCTACGTTAGATGGAGAGATTACTTAAAAGTGAAATCTTTCAAAAGAAATTAAGTGGGCCAGTTGAACAGTAGATTCAGTCCAGCAGAAGGAAGTAATAGGATTGAACAGAGCTTGAGAACAGATCCACAAATATTGACACTAGCTACATGGCAGAAAGGACACTCAGCACAGTGGAGACAGGACCGACTCCTTCAAAAACCCATGCAGGAGCAACAAATGACCCAAATGTGGGAGCAATGGAAAGGAAACGATAAATAGGGGCGCCTGGGTGGCTCAGTCGTTAAGCATCTGCCTTCGGCTCAGGTCACGATCCCAGGGTCCTGGGATCGAGTGCTCTCTCTCTCTCTGACAAATAAATAAAATATTTAAAAAAGGAAAAGATTAATAAATCTGACTACATGAAAATTAAGGATTTCTTTTTGTCCCAAGACACCATAAAAAGAATGAACAGTCAAACCAGAGCGGGAGGGCGCCTGGGCGGCTCAGTTGGTTAAGCGACTGCCTTCGGCTCAGGTCATGATCCCAGGGTCCTGGGATCGAGTCCCGCATCGGGCTCCCTGCTCGGCGGGGAGTCTGCTTCTCCCTCTGACCCTCTGCCCTCTCATGCTCTCATTTTCTCTCTCAAATAAATAAATAAAATCTTTAAAAAAAAAAAAAACCAGAGCAGGAGAAGATGCTTACAACACAAATAGTCAATAAGGGATTAGTATCCAATATACCAAAAAAAATGCCTAAAAAGCAAAGAGAAAAACAAACTAATATAAAAATAGGGAGAGGCTCCTGGCTGGCTCAGCTGGAAGAGCTTTGGACTCTTGATCTCGGGGTAGTGAGTTGAGCTCCACATGGGTGTAGAGATTACTTAAATAAAAAATAAAAGCTAGAGGGGCGCCTGGGTGGCTCAGTCGTTAAGCGTCTGCCTTCGACTCAGGTCATGATCCCAGCGCCCTGGGATCGAGCCCCGCGTCCGGCTCCCCACTTGGCAGGGAGTCTGCTTCTCCCTCTCCCACTCCCCCTGCTTGTGTCCCCCCTCTCGCTGGGTCTCTCTCTGTCAAATAAATAAATATAATCTAGAGACCCAGCGAGAGAGGGAACACAAGCAGGGGGAGCGGGAGAGGGAGAAGCAGGCTTCCCACCGAGCAGGGAAGCCCGATGCGGGGCCCGATCCCAGGACCCTGGGATCATGACCTGAGCCGAAGGCAGATGCTTAACGACTGAGCCACCTAGGCGCCCCAATAAATCTAATCTTTTAAAAATAAATAAATAAAAATTAGATTAAAAAACAGGGAAAACTAATGATCAAGTATTTCACAAAAAAGGAAACAAAACGAGTTACTAAATATATGGAAAATAGTGAACCTCATTAGCCATCAGGAAAATGCAAATTAAAGTGCCAGTGAGATACTAAGCATAATATGTCCCAAAGATCGTCAGAATTCAAACCGCCTAATGATGCCCAATGTTGACATGGCTGTGGGAAAAACAGAAACTCTCATACATTGCTGGTAGGAATTCAATTGCCAAAATAACTTTGAAAAACAATTCGGCTTATGTCTAAAAAGCTGCACAAATCCTATGACCCACCCCTGGGGTGCTACACCCCCGGATAGCTTTTGTGTATCTACTACTGGACCCGAGTTCATGAAAAAGCACATCGGGCACTGTTTGTGACATCATAGAAGTGGACCGAGGGGGAAAAGAGCCTGGAAACCACCCAAATGTCTACTGACATGTTGAGAACGCATGTATAAACCATGATATACTCATATACTGATGATATTCTCAGAACATGAAATATTAGGCAGCAATAAAAATAAATGAATTATAGCCACGCACTTCAATGTGCAAATGTGGATGGCGAGTGCATCTCACAACTGATGCAGAGCCAAAAAAAAAAAAAAGCAAGTTAACGAATTCCACTGCAGGCTGCCTGAGATTACCAGATGCCCTGATGACTTCCTAGTGACCCCTAGTGACTACAAGGAGCCTGATGCCTGGTACGATTCCATTTCTACGAGGAAAGGCTAAACAACATATTCAGACATACACACATATGTGATAAGCTACAAACGAAAGTAAGGAATCAATGAACAAAAAATACAGGATAACGATTATGGAGCAGGGGGGTTGCTGTGTGCAGGGGGCCCCCAGGGGCCTCTAACTATTGGTCATGCTCTATTTCTTAACCTGAGTGGTGGGTACACACAGGGGTTATTTTATCATTATTCCTTACATCATACATGTATGTTAACTCTAGTACGTCATATATAAAATATTTACTAATTTTTTAAGCCCCCCATCCTTTTTTTTAAAGATTTTTTATTTATTTATTTGACAGAGAAAGACACAGCGAGAGAGGGAACACGAGCAGGGGGAGTGGGAGAGGGAGAAGCAGGCTTCCCGCTGAGCAGGGAGCCCGATGCGGGGCTCGATCCCAGGACCCTGGGATCATGACCTGAGCCGAAGGCAGAAGCTTAACGACTGAGCCACACAGGCGCCCCAAGTGGCCCATCCTTGACGCAGACAGCCCTGACGAGTTAAAGGATGATGTGCTCCAGGTGCCCTGGGCGCCCACCACGCCTTAGCTTCTGGGGAGTCACACACTCACCAGCAGTCACAACCTCACACACACTCGCATGGACTAGCAGGCCTTGAGATGTCACAGGTGCAACGCGACACTGCCACATCCCCACGCGAGGAACTACACACGTTCACATAGGCGGCTGCCCATGCGGTTACGATGGCCAAGCTGCCCAGATGCAAGGACACGCGCCACCCTTAAAGACACAATGCAGCACGGAGACATCATGGCTTCTCTCCCCAGAATGACACAGCTCCATAAAGGGGCAGGGAGAAGCAGCCTCGGGAACACCCATACAAAATCCTAGTCACTTAGGCCAACAGAACCAAAATGGGATGTGCGCATGGGGATGCAAAGACCACTCCCACCTAAAAAACGAAATCTCACACAAACACACACACGGACACGCCCATAGGCTAGCCATCACCATAGGATTCACAAACACTCACACGGGGTCCCCGAGACAAGTCAAATGCAGAACACCCCCAGCATCACACACACTGCCCACCCAGACCCACAACGGCGCGTCTGGAGGGACGCTCGGAAGCGCTGACATCAAAGGACACGCACTTAACAGGGCCAGAACATTCTCACGCCCCAGTCATCGCCTCTCGGGCAGAGACCGGTGCGCGCACCCCCTTCCTTCATGCGCGCTAGTCCCGTGGACAGCGCCACAGGCGACCGGCGGGGCGAGGCCGGGCCCGCGCCAGGTGCCAAGGGTGGGCAGGGCGTGGCGGCCGGCCGAGCCCCGCACACCCGGACACCGAGTCCCGCATGGCCTGGGCGCGCGGACTGGCGGGGGCACCCGGGCCACCCTGGCCGATCTCCCCCGCACGTCCGGGAGCAGGCGGGGGGCCCGCGAGGACGAGGGGAGAGCAGCCGAGCACAGACCCTCGCCCGCAGCATCCTCCCGCCCACCCCCACCCCGTGCCCGACCGGTGTCGCACCTTTACCGGCCGTGCGCAGAACGCGGGGGGCGGCCGAAGTAAGCCGAACAGCAGCAGCACCAGAAGGCCGACGCCCCCGGCCCGCGGCCCGCCGAGCAGCGGCGACCACGCCATGCTGCCCCAGCGAGCCGGGCTCCGGACGGGCGGACTGGCTGGCAAGTGCGCAGCGCGGGGGCGAGCGGGCAAGGCTGCGGGGCTCAGCGGCTGCGCGCGCCAGGGAACCCGGCCCTCCCCCTGCCCGCACCCCCTCTCCGACCACTCTACGCAGGCGCAGCCGGGGAGCTCCCGCAGCCTCCCCATCCTGCCCGTCGCCATGGAGATGCCCAAGGGGCAAGGTGGTAAGCTGGAGCCTGCCATGGCGGTTGCCATGGCAGTCGGAGGGCAGTTACCGGGGCAACAGACCTTGCTGTCCCTTAGCAGACAGGCAGGCAAAATTGACTCAGTGGGGTGGAATGGGGATCCGGTCCCCACCTCTCCCACCCTGGGGAGGAGACATATGACTTTGTTCCCTGGATAAACAGTTCCTCGCTACTGTGGGTGAGGATAGATACATAGATAAATAGATTTCACCCATATATTGTTCCAGAAAGGGTTTCAAGCCACTTGAAATGACACATCAAAGGAGACAAAACTTTGGTAAAATTTGAGTATACACTGGGCAAAAAATGTTGGGAGGGGAATGTTAGTGGTTATTTCTGGGTGGGGAGATAAATTATGGTTTGTCACTCTGTCCTTTACACTTCTCTCTGTTGTGTGAAAAAATGTTGCAACGAATATGTATTCCTATTAAAATCAGATAAAAATAAAGAGATTTTCATTTAGGAATTAAAACAAAGTATGAGGGAGCCTGGGTGGCTCAGTCAGTAAAGCGTCTGCCTTCGGCTCAGGTCATGATCCCGGGGTCCTGGGATGGAGCCCCGCATCTTATCGCATTGGGCTTCCTGCTCGGCAGGGAGCCTGCTTCTCCATCTCCCATTCCCCCTGCTTGTGCTCTCTCTCTATCAAATAAATAAATAAAATCTTTAAAAAAATTAATTAAAAAAAGTATGGTAACATGGCACAAATTAAAAGTGAAGAAAAGAAAGATCCCTTTATGCTGCTGTATGTCTAACCCATTGATTCTGTCTCCATCTCTTCAGTATTAAAAACAACTTTACAATAAAAATCATTATACACATCCCTTTATGGGCCTGAAGATGATGTACCCAATGATGGTGTGATGGACAGATGTTTAAGGTGGTTCCCATGATTCTTGCCTTCTGGTGTCCACAATCTTGTGTAATCCCCTCCCCTTTGAAAGTGTGCATGACCAAAGGTGACCAGATATATGTGATTACATGTCCATAATTACATCAGAAATGAGGTTGGTGGGGCACCTGGGTGGCTCAGTCAGTTAAGTGGCTGCCTTCGGCTCAGGTCATGACCCCAGGGTCCTGGGATCGAGCCCCATGTCGGACTCCCTGCTCCTCGGGGAGCCTGCTTCTCCTTCTCCCTCTGCCTGCCACTCCCCCTGCTTGTGCTCTCTCTCTCTCTCTCTGTCAAATAAATAATATCTTAAAAAAAAAAAAAAAGGGCGCCTGGGTGGCTCAGTTGGTTAGGCGGCTGCCTTCGGCTCAGGTCATGATCCTGGAGTCCCTGGATCGGGTCCCGCGTCGGGCTCCCTGCTCGGCAGGGAGTCTGCTTCTCCCTCTGACCCTCCCCCCATCTCATGTACTTTCTCTCTCATTCTCTCTGTCTCTCAAATAAATAAATAAAAAATCTTTAAAAAAAAAAAAAAAAAAGAATTGAGGTTGGACTGTTACGGGCGGGAGAGTCTGCGTTGGGTGAATGGAGGTGTTGGTTCTTCGATTCCCCATGAAAGATTTACATGAAGATCTACACTCAAAGGCAGCCAGAAGGAAGGTAGCAAGCATGAAGCAGTTTATTAAGGACAATATATACTCAAGAATGGAGAGTGGGCAGGCCCAGAGGTGGCAACTGCACCAGGTTAGAGGTGTCTTTTCTTTTTACGGTTGTATAGGTTATGGGTCATAGCAGGGCGGTCTCTGACTGAGGTTGTTTCCAACCATCTAAGGGACTCCTCCTACCAGTTAGGAGTGGGAGTTTTTGGCCCTACAAGGTTCTTGCTGGAATTGTTATGGCCATCTTTCCCTACAGTGGGGGGGGGGGGCATTGAAACTGGGCACAGACTGGTGGCTGGACCCCAGGCCACCCTGATGGTATAATATATAATGTAAATATATTATAATGAAGCTCTAGGTTACCCTAGCCTCAGGTGGCAAGAAAGAGAGGTAGCCTCGAGGAACCGAAGGCGGCCTCCAGCTGACAGCCAGCAAGAAATCAAAGCCCCCAGTCCTTCACCTGCAAGGAACTGAATTCTGCCAATGACCAGAGTGAGCTTGGATCCTTCCCCAGTCAGGCCTCATAGGAGACTGCAGCCCTTGTCAACACCTTCATTTCAGCTTTGTGAGACCCTAAGCAGAGATCCTAGTTAAGCCATGTCCTGACTCCTGACCCACAGAAACTGTGAGTTAATGTTGTTGTAAGTCTGTTGTTTTAAGCTGAGAAGTAACATAGCATCAACAAACTAGGAGTAGAAGAGAACATCCTCAACCTGATGAAGGACAAAACCCCACAGCTAACATCATACTTAACAGTGCGGGGCGCCTGGGTGGCTCAGTCGTTAAGCGTCTGCCCTCGGCTCAGGTCATGGTCCCAGGGTCCTGGGATCAAGCCCCACATCGGGCTCCCTGCTCAGTGGGGAGCCTGCTTCTCCCTCTCCCCCTGCTTGTGTTCCCTCTCTGTGTCTCTCTCTCTGTCAAATAAGTAAAATCTTTAAACAAAAACAAAAACAAAAACAAAAAACAGTGAAAGACTGAAAGCTTTCTCCCCAGGGATCAGGATCAAGACAAGGATGTTCCAGGGGCACCTGGCTGGCTCAGTCTTTAGAGCACCTGACTCTTGATCTTGGGGTGGTGAGTTCAAGCCCCACATTCCCGGGTGTAGGGCTTACTTAAAAAAAAAAAAAAAGATAAGGATGTTTCCTCTCACTTCTATTTCTTTTTTTTTCTTCCAAAGATTTTATTTATTTATTTGACAGAGAGAGAGAGACAGCGAGAGAGGGAACACAAGCAGAGGGAGTGGGAGAGGGAGAAGCAGGCTTCCCACGGAGCAGGGAGCTGGATGCGGACTCGATCCCAGGACCCTGGGATCACGACCTGAGCTGAAGGCAGACACTTAACCGACTGAGCCACCCAGGTGCCCCACTCTCACTTCTATTTGACATTGTACTGAAGGTTCTAGCCAGGGCACTTAGCCAAGAAAAAAAGACATCCACAGTGGAAAGGCAGAAATGAAATTATTTCTATTTGTAAATGATGTGACGTTATACATGGATAATCTTAAGGAATCTACAACAAAACCATTTGAGCTAATAGATGAGGTTACAGGATGTAAGATCAATATTATAAAACTCAATTGTATTTCTATACACGAGCAATGAACAATCCAAAAATGAAAGAAAACAATTCCATTTGCATTACCATCAAAAAGAATAAAAACACTTAGAAACAAAGTTAACAAAATAGGTGCAAGACTGTACCCTGAAAACCACAAAAACCATCTAACATAAACTCAAATCCATAATCACTTACTTCCAACATCCATTTCTCAAGTACTCCATGGTTCCCCATGATGTATGGTCTCCCTCATTGCGGCAAGCTAATAAACCCAATTTGGTTCCTGATGGTCTTTGACTGATGGGCATTAACACAAATGGAGGAGGTTTCACTGAGATTCGGCAGAAACCCGCACTGCCCTACCCTGTGACCTTCAACTCAGTAATAGTGTACATATCTGAAACGCCTTGTGTCTCCAGCTAATTGAGTCACCTCCCTGCCCATGCTTGGCTTGGGGGTAAGTTCACAGTGACTTGAATATAGACATTTCAATGAGGTCCTCTGCATTGATTTGTTTTGTTTTCCTAGGAATAAGGATCTCCTGGAATTTGGTTATCTAATCAGATACATATTGTTACTTGGTAAAATTGTTTTCTAGCTTTCATCCATCGGTTCCTGTGGTCTGTCCAATTGTATATGTGAAACATATAAGAGTTATATTTAGTTACATGGTTGAGTGTTACTTCACAACAAAAGGAAAGTCTATAGAAAAAGAAAGAGCATAACCCTGACATTTATTCTCAAGCTGACCCTGGGGGCTGAGGAGTCCTGGTATCCAAGGCTTGTTTGTCCAAAGGATGCTGGTCTGGGGAAACCATTAGAAACCATTAGAAAATCTTACATGGAAGCAGCCTTAAATAGGTATTTGTACACACGTGTTCATAGCAGCATTATTCACACAGGTAAACATGGAAGCCACCCAAGTGTTCATTGGTGGATGAATGGGTAAGCAAAATGGGATATATACCTACAATGGAATATTATTCAACCTTTAAGGAAGGAAATTCTGACACATGCTACAACATGGATGAACACCGAGGACATTATGCTAAGTGAGATAACCCAGTCCCCAGAAGAGGAATACTGAAGGAGTCCACTTACATGAGATACTTAGAAGAGTCAAAATCATAGAGACAGAAAGTAGAACGGTGGGTTACCAGGGGCGGGGGGAGGGGGTAGGGAGTTAGTGTTTAATGAGCACAGAGTTTCAGGGTTTTTTAAAGATTTTATCTATTTATTTGAGAGAGAACGCAATCGAGCATGAGTGGGGGGGCAGAGGGAGAGGGAGGGACAGAGGGAGAAGCAGACTACCCGCTGAGCAGGGAGCCTGTTGCGGGACTCGATCCCAGGACTCAGAGATCATAGCCTGAGCCGAAGGCAGACGCTTAACCGACTGAGCCACCCAGGAGCCCCTGGAGTTTCAGTTTTATAAGATGAAAAGAGTTACCCAGATGGATGGTGGTGATAGTTGCACAACATTATGAATGTATTTAATACTACTGAAATGTACACTTACAACGGTAAAGATGGTAAATTTTATGTGCATTTCACCACAATAAAACAAACAAACAAAACTTACATGAATTTCTTCTTCAGTCTTGTCTTTGTGTCCCTGAGAATTGCTTTGTTAATTTCATCTGCTCAGAGTCAGGAGGGTTTTTATTCCTGGCCCAGGATCATGACGGTTGGCCTTTAGCCAGAATCTGGAGACAACAGTTACACAAGCAACCCCTTATGGAGCACTGCAATTCTTATGGGATCTTCTCAGTCTAAAACTGTGCCTCTCAGGCCAAGCACCTTCGTCCTTCATGTTTTTTCACCGGAAAGTCAACACATATGTTTATCTAACTGAACTGACATAATTTCACCAGGGAAATTTCAAAATTGTAGTAACTACTTTGGGAAACTTCTGCCATGAACAAGATTGTTCATTTGAGGGCTGCCTTAGAACAAAAAGGGCAGCTGGGGCACCTGGGTGGCTCAGTAGGTTAAGCATCCGACTCTTGATCTCAGCTCAGGTCTTGATCTCAGGGGTTGGGAGTTCAAGGCCCTCAGTGGGCTCCACACTGGGCATGGCACCTACTTAAAAAACAAAATTTATAAAATAAAAAAAAAAAAGCAAAAAGGGCAAGAAATCCACATGAAGAGATGGCTTGTTTCATCCATATAAGAGAGAGATCACTTTGTTTAACCAAGGAGACACGCTTCTCTTCATTTCTGTATTTGGAGGTTAAGGAGTGCTGACTATTAAGATTTTATTTATTTGTTTGTTTTATTTTGGAGAGAGAGCACACTAGCTCGAGCAGGGGGAGGAGCAGAGCGGGAGGGAGAAAGAATCTCAAGCAGTCTCCTCGCCAAGCACAGAGCCTGGGGGCAGGGGGCAGGTTCCATCCCATGACCCTGAAATCACCACCCCAGTAGAAACCAAGTTGGACACTTAACTGAGCTACCCGACTTTATTTATTTATTTATTTGAGAGAGAGAAATCACATACGTGCTCCAGCTGGGGGAGGGGCAGAGGCAGAGGGAGAGAAGTAGACTCCTCACTGAGTGTGGAACCCTACTTGGGATTGATCCCACAACCCCGAGACTATGACCCGAGTGGAAATCAAGAGTCAGCTGCTTAACTGACTGAGCCACCCAGGTGCCCCAAGGAGTGCCGACTTTATTTTTTAAGATTTTATTTATTTCGGGGTGCCTGGGTGGCTTAGTCGTTAAGCATCTGCCTTCGGCTCAGGTCACGATCCCGGGGTCCTGGGATCGAGCCCCGCATTGGGCTCCCTGCTTGGCAGGAAGCCTGCTTCTCCCTCTGCTACTCCCCCTGCTTGTGTTCCCTCTCTCGCTCTGTCTCGCTCTGTCAAATGAATAAATAAAAATATTTAAAAAAAAGATTTTTATTTATTTCTTTGACAGAGAGGGCACAAGCAGGGGGAACGGCAGGCAGTGGGAGAGGGAGAAGCAGGCTCCCAGAGGAGCAGGGAGCCCAATGGGGGGCTCGATCCCAGGACCCCGGGAACATGACCTGAGCCGAAGGCAGCTGCTTAACCAACTGAGCCACCCAGGTGCCCCAGAGCGCTGACTTTTTAATACTATGCCTTGATAAAATTGTCAAGGGCCTAATTTATTGTTTAAATCAGCTGTAATAACTCTCTTTTTTATTTTTTAAAGATTTATTTATTTATTTATTTGAGAGAGAGAGAACATGCACACGAGGGGGGCGGGGCAGAGGGAGAGGGAGAAAGAGAAAGAATCCTCAAGCAGACTCCCCACTGTGCACGGAGCCCGATGTGGGGCTACATCCCAGGACCCCCGAGACTATGACCCCAAACGCAACCAAGCACCTTTCACCTAACCAACTTGGGCACCCAGGTGCCCCATCTCTTTTTTTATTTTTATTTTATTTATTTTAAGATTTTATTTATTTATTTGTCAGAGATAGAGAGAGAGCACAAGCAGGGGGAGCAGCAGGTAGAGGGAGAAGCAGGCTCCCGCTGAGCAGGGAGCCCGATGAGGGGCTCGGTCCCAGGATCCCGGGATCATGACCCGAGCCGAAGGCAGCTGCTTAACCAACTGAGCCACCCAGGCATCCCATCTCTTTTCATTTTTTATTATTTTATTGGCTCTTTTAAGAGGGGGTTGAAGGGCAGAGGGAGAGAATCCCCTCGATCCCAAGACCCATGGGATCATGACCTGAGCCAAAATCAAGAGTCAGACTCTTTAACCAACTGAGCCACCCAGGTGCCCCTGTAATAACTCTCTTTTGAGTATGTTTATGTCAGATTGTATTTTCACGCAGCCAAAACTCCTCCCCTCTACTTGTGGAGGGAACATAACTAGCTTTTTGAAGTGATAATTTCTTTTTTTTTTAAGATTTTATTTATCTATTTATTTGAGACAGAGCACACAAGCAGGGGGAGCGGCAGACAGAGGAAGAGGGAGAAGCAGACTCCCTGCCAAGCACAGAGCCCGACACAGGGCTCAATCCCAGGACCCCGGGATCATGACCAGAGCCAAAGGCAGATGGCCAACCAACTGAGCCACCCAGGCATGATAATTTCATGTTCATCTGAAGCCACTTCAGGAACCCTTATCAAAATGGACAACAAATGAAGGCAATTCTATATCCCTTGCCATACTTGAGATAGCCCTAAGAAGAATGGAAGGTAGCAAAGCTGCTTCATGGTATTAGCCACCATAGCAGAGATAAATTGGCCTTGATACTGAACCAACATTGATGGGGTAACTTTAAGGCTCTTGCTGAGATGGTCCCCTTGAATGTCATACCTCCAATAACACAATCATGGCAAAGACTGTAAAGGTAGGACGTGGATAGGAACCCAAGACTTGAGGCCCCTTTGAACACCTCCAAATGGGTTATGAGCATGTTCTGGCTGTGGTTTACTTTCCAGGCCAACTGAGCTTTTCATTGCCAGAGAGCTTTTGCTGTAAGGGTAGGGGAAATCACTTGCTTTTGTATTTGACTTGGGGAATCTCAACTTCTCTCTCCAGTAATAGGGACACACAAGGCACTCATTTAAATAACTCTTATCTGAAAACTCTGTAAAGTTTTAACTTACAAACTCTACAGCTATTATCATCCATAATCCTCAGAAAAAGTAGAGAGACTGAACGGAATTCTAAAACTAAAAGCAACACAGAACAAACTGATGGTTGCCAGAGGCGGAGGGGTGGGGGGAACAGGCTCAAAGGGGTGCGGGGGAGTGGGGCATACAGGTTTCCAGTTATGGAATGAACCAGTCACGGGGATGAAAGGCACAGCATAGGGAGTAAGTCAATGGTGTTGTAATGGTCTTGTATGGTGACACAGGGTAGATATACTTGTGGTCAGCATAGCGTTACATATAGAGGTGATGAATCACTATGAATTACTATGTATACCTGAAACTAATGTGAGAGTGTATGTCAACTAAACTTGAATTACAAAAAATATCAGGGCGCCTGGGTGGCTCAGTCGCTTAAGGGTCCGCCTTCGGCTCAGCTCAGATCACGATCTCGGGATCCTGGGTTGGAGCCCAGTGTCTGGCTCTGAGCTCCGCAGGGAGTCTGCTTGTCCTTCTCCCTTTGTTCTGCCCCCCACTTGTGCTCTCTCTCTCAAATGAGTAAATAAATAAATAAATAACATCTTTTTAAAAAATTGCAACACTTCTGAGAAACCCTCAAACTTCCAGGGACTAAAGTATTATCATTAGCCTTGACGGTAATAAGATCTAACCGCTCCGGGGACTACCTCTGGCTAGTTACTTCTGAGTTAATAACAGACCACCGCATATGTTTTGTTTTTTGTTTTTTGTTTTTTTTTTTAAGATTTTATTTATTTATTTGACAGAGAGAGACACAGCAAGAGAGGGAACACAAGCAGGGGGAGTGGGAGAGGGAGAAGCAGGTTTCCCGCGGAGCAGGGAGCCCGATGCAGGGCTCGATCCCAGGACCCTGGGATCATGACCTGAGCCGAAGGCCGGCGCCCAACGACTGAGCCACCCAGGCGCCCCACCCCATATGTTTTGTAATTTCACTTTAAATACTAGATTCTACCCTATTACAGGCCAATGTGACTTCATACTACTAGGACTCATATGATGCTTCCAGATGTCTCCTTAATAGGTTTGAGTTGCATTTACAAAATATCCACCTAGGGAAGCCTGCCTGGCTCAGTAGGAGGAGCGAGCAACTCTTCATCTCCTGGGTTGGAGCTCCACATTAGGTGTAGAGATTACTTAAAAAATAAACAAATTTCGGGGCACCTGGGTGGCTCAGTCGTTAAGCGTCTGCCTTCGGCTCAGGTCATGATCTCAGGGTCCTGGGATCGAGCCCCATGTTGGACTCCCTGCTTGGCGGGAAGCCTGCTTCTCCCTCTCCCACTCCCCCTGCTTGTGTTCCCTCTTTCGCTATGTCTCTGTCAAATAAATAAATAAAAATTAAAAAAAAAAAGAAACCTTCCTTTAAAAAAAAAAAAAACCGAAAAACAAATTTCAAAATATCCACCTAAACAAAGCCTGCATGATCAGAGGGAAAACTGACCTCGAACTTCTTTTTTTTTTTTTTAAGCTTTTATTTATTTATTTGAGAGAGAGAGAATGAGAGAGAGCACGAGAGGGAAGAGGGTCCGAGGGAGAAGCAGACTCCCCGCTGAGCAGGGAGCCCGACGCGGGACTCGATCCAGGGACTCAATCCAAGGACTCCAGGATCATGACCTGAGCCGAAGGCAGTCGCTCAACCAACTGAGCCACCCAGGCGCCCTGCCCTCGAACTTCTTGAAAAAGACGTTAGTAGGCATCAAACAGGATTCTTAGGAATTCTCTGGAAGCTAATGACCGCAGAGGTGCAGAACTTCTCCCCAAGATGACAAGATTAATTTTGATTCTACAGCACCCCTTTTTTCTTTTTATCCCACTATGAATCTTTTTTTAAAAAGATTTTTATTTATTTATTTGAGAGCGAGAGAGATCACGGAGGGAGAGGGAGAAGCAGACTCGCCACCTAGCAGGGAGCCCAATGCGGGGCTCCATCCCGGGTGCCCCTATCCCACTATGAATCTTGATTTTTATTGTATCTTGACACCCTCTAGTAACCAACTAAAATATCTTTCAGTATGATCTCCCTTACTTTTTAAATTTAAATTCAATTCAATTAACATATTACTAGTTTCAGAGGTAGTTTAGTGATTCATGAGTTGCATATAACGTCCAATGCTCATTCCATCCAGTGCCCCCCTTAATGCCCATCCTCCAGTTACCCCATCCCCCCACCCACCTCCCCAGATCTCCATTACTTTCACCCTGTTACTTTTGACCTCCTATGGTCTCCCTCTGTCACTTAAGGAAAAAACAAAACCCTCTTGGGTGTTTTCTCAGACCATGGCTACTATTCTGAATTTGATTTCTCTCTCTCTCTCTCTCTCTCTCTCTCTCCCCCTCAAGCACACACACTCATCCACCTGACAAAAAAATTCATAGCTGTTCCTCTAAATACCTCTGAAGGTAGCTTTCTTTTTTATAGGTCCCTTCTGGTCCTAACATTTCCCTCAAAAAAATTAATCCCAAACCTTGATCTTGTAAAAACTGGACACTGGCCTCGCAGAATGCTTCTGCTGAGGTCAGTACAACCCTATCAGCAAAAGCCCTAGAACCATGAGGAATGGGGGTTGGGGCATTTTTGTTCTTAGAAACATTCTAGCCTGTTTTGCTGCTACTGTTGAACTCCAATCAAGACATCTTCCCCTGTAGAGGGATAAAAATTGCCTTTCCCCTGCTGTAATAAATGATACATATACTCTCAATTCCATCTGTGCTCCGCTAGGATGCTTACCTGTACTGAAGCAGGGGACCCGCTTACCCCTGCCAGCTGCAACACTACTTTATCCTGTGTCTTCAGGATAATTGCTCCAGACATTCCGATAGTTAAAACTACCACTCTCCAGTGGACCATGTTTCCCTGAGGCTATCCAGAGATCTCCAACAATGAGGCAAGCAGAAACTCCTCGGAGCTCATGATCTCTGGGTCCCGGAATCGAATCGAGCCCCGCGTCGGGCTCTCTGCTCCACGGGGAGCCTGCTTCTCCCTCTACCTGCCGCTCCCCCTGCTTGTGCTCGCTCTCCTTCTCTGTCAAATAAATAAAATCTTAAAAATAAAAAAGAAAAATGAAACACCTGGCTCCTCCTTCACGGCAGCTGCTGTTCCCGCAGTAGGGAAAATAGAATCGGAAAAGGTGGTCCCCAACTCGCCTCTGACCTTAGCAGATGCCACGCATGACACGATTTCTATTCTAGAAGCCCAACTAACCAGCTTAAATGTAAATTCGTTAGCCAGAGCTGTCACGAGCCATCTCATCACCTCGGATTTCTTTTGGGCTAGTGAAGGGGAAGGGAAGGGGGGGGATGATGCTCCGGGAAACTTCTATGGCACTTACAGAAACACTACAGGTCAGCTAGAGCACTTTCTTATGAGACTAAAAGAAAAAGCCAGCTGCCTGGCTCTTGAGAGACCAGCTGGACTGCGGGACATGTTTCCACGGCCTGAGTGTGTGATCATCTAGGCCCTGGGCTCCGAGGCTTATTATGAAGACTAATCATCATCTTGTTTTTGGCAACTACCTGTGGCACATTTGGTGTACGTACCCTGTCCAGAGTCTTAAACAGCCACAGCGCAGCTCTTGGCATGTCAGGGAATTCGACACAAACACATCTAACGCAAACCCAAATCCCATAATGTCCTTCCTCAGCTGAGATGCCCCAGCATTCTCCATGGTGTGTATTCTCCCTCGTTGCAATGAGCTAATACACCCAATTTGTTGAATCACTGGTGTGTTCCTGGTGGTCTTTGGCTGAAGTCCAAGGACATTATTTACTTAAAGAATCCAAGAGAACCAGGGCGCCTGGCTGGCACTGTAGGTTAAGCGTCCGACTCTTGGTTTCTGCTCAGGTCGTGATCTCGGGGTCCTGAGATCGAGCCCTGAGTAGGGCTCAGCGCTCAGTGCAGAGTCTGCTTGAGATTCTCTCTCCCTCTCCCTCTCCCTCTGCCCTTCCCGCTCGTGCTCTGCCTCTAAAATTAATAAATAAATCTCTCTTTTTTTAAAGATTTTATTTCTTTATTTGAGAGAGCGAGAATGAGAGAGAGAGAGAGCACATGAGAGGGGGGAGGGTCAGAGGGAGAAGCAGACTCCCTGCTGAGCAGGGAGCCTGATGCGGGACTCGATCCCGGGACTCCAGGATCATGACCTGAGCCAAAGGCAGTCGCTTAACCAACTGAGCCACCCAGGCACCCTAAATAAATCTCTTTTTAAGAAATCCAAGAAAATCATCTAAAACACTTTTAGACCTAATGACGAAAGTGAGCAAGGTGGCCAGAAACAAGACCGAATGTGAAACTGAATGGCTTTCCTTTACAGACACTTAAAAATAAAAAAAAAAAAATGTAATAGAAAAGGACATTGTTCACCATGGTAAGAAAATCCATCAACCTCCTGTGAATACCTTGAGCAAGAAAAATATGAGCTCTACACATTTTTTTAAAATTTTTGTCATTTGACGTGAGGTGGCATCTCGATTTATTTTTTTTAATTTTTATTTTTTTAAAGATTTTTTTATTTATTCATTTGTCAGAGAGAGAGAGCACAAGCAGAGGGAGAAGCAGGCTCCCTGCTGAGCAAGGAGCCTGATGTGGGACCCGATCCCAGGACCCCGGGATCACGACCCGAGCGAAGGCAGACGCTTAACCGACTGACCCACCCAGGCGTCCTGAGCTCTACACATTTTTACAGAAGGAAAGAAAACGTGGCTGAAATGAATGGAAAGAGATGTTGTGTTCCAGGCATGAAGAATCAACACTGGAGAAATGGGTCCCCAAATTAATCTATATATTCAATTTAAGGCAAGTAGGATTCTTTTTTTCATCTCCTAAATTATGACATATCTTCAAATGAACAACAATCTGCAGAAGATAGTAATATAATGGACACCTGTGAACTCTCAACATTTTTTCATTTGCCCCAAATGTATTTCCTTTAAGAAATGAAATATTTCAGGGCGCCATGGTGGCTCAGTCAGTTAAGCGTCTACCTTTTGGCTCAGGTCATGATCCCGGGGTCCTGGGATTGAGCCCCACGTTCAGCTCCTTGCTCAGCGGAGGAGCCTGCTTCTCCCTCTCCCTCTGCCCCTCCTCCCCCACTCATGTGTGCATGTGCTCGCTCTCTTATAAATCAATCAATCTTTAAAAAAAAGAAACAAAATATTTCAGCTCCAGCTGAAACCTACTAGGTTAGCTTCCTCTACTCCGTTCTTTTTTTCTTTCTTTCTTTTTTTTATTTATTCATTTGAGAGAGAGAGCAGAGTGTGAGAGAGAGAGCACAAGCTGGGGGTAGGAGCAGAAGAGGGAGAAGCAGACTCCCCGCTGAGCAGGGAGCCCAACGTGGGGCTCGATCATCCTGGAACCCCAGATCAAGACCCGAGCCGAAGGCAGAACTCAACCGACTGAGCCACCCAGGCGCCCCTCTATTCCATTCTATCCTCCCTTCGTCCTCTGACGTAAATGCAATACTGAGATTCTTATTGACCATTCCCTTGCATCATTTTATTCTTTCATTATGTAATTAGGGATCCATGAAGTGCATATACTGTTTGCATGTGTTTACTACAAATATGGTACTCTACACAGCAGTCTTTGGCTTTCCTTCGTCTGTGCCATACTGCAGGCTCGAGAATGATCCATGTTGATACATGTGGCTCTGGTTGGTATTTAACTCTTTAGTGAGATATACATACAAAAAAAGCGTACGTTAGAAGGGTCCAATCTGATGAAGGTTCTTAACCTGAATGCACACGATCCTCTCACAAGGTGCCTGTGTGAATGCCCAAGATTGCTGCCAACCTGCTCTCCATGAAGTCAGTCCTTGAGTCCTTTGTTATTACTTTAACAAAGGGGGCTCGGAAATTGTTGCCTTGGCCTGTGAAAACCTTCAAAGGGCACCTGTAATGCTGATTGATAATGTGTTGGAAATTATGGTGCAAGACACGTCTCTCCAACTCTACGCACTATAAATAAGGGTAGAGATACCGGCTTTGCCACTTTCAGGCAGCATAGCCATGGACGAGCGGCTTTACCTGTTGGTGCCTTCCGTTTCCTCATATGTATAAGGAAGGTAACAAAAGGAAGGTTCCTCTGTCCCCTCAGAAGGGATCATTGGCACATCCTTCCTCCTCAACATGCTTGTGGGCCTTCTGGTGACACGGCAGATTCCCCAGAGATGGCTCCCGTGGGCCGGCTGCAGAGGCTGGCCCCAAATGGGCTCCTTGACGCCATCCTCCACAACAGCAGAGCATTGCCCTCAAAAAGCGTATCCCCAGGGGAGGCTGCCTCCTCCCACCCACTTCGATGACCTGGGGTGCTGGGGCTGGGGCTGGGGCTGGGCCTGGCGGAGCTGCCCTGCCCCGTCAGGCCCTGTTCTCCAGCTGCCACTAAGAAAACAAAGGAAATAAGAACACTCAGACCAGCAACCCCCGGACGCAGGGAAAGAGGGTATGGGTGTCCAACTCTCCTGTCTCTCTTGCTTTCTCTCTCCCTCTCTCTGCTCTGACTCTATTTCTCTCACTTCTTTGTTTTGTTCTGATTCTCTCTGCCCCTTTCTCTCCCTCACCCCCGCTGGATGTCTGACTCTCCCAATCTTTATGTCTATCTCCCTTCTTACATTTTCTCTTTTCCCATCTTTTCCCCACTTGTCCTACTGTTTTTTTTTTTTTCCTTTCTTGGTATCTCTTTCTCTGCATCTCTGTCTCTCCTTTGATACCTCCGTAAACTCTGGCTTCGCTTTGTCTTGGTCCCTCTCTTGGGCTCTGTCCCAATTCTTTCTATTCTCTCTCGGTGTCTGATTTCTCCATGTCTCTCTCCCCAGCCTCTCAGCGTCTCTGCCTGAGGCAGTGATTCTCCACCTCACTGCCGGGGCTGGCCCCCGTTGTACTTCCCTGATTCTTTCCATCTCACCAACCCTCCTTGTTCAGCAGCTACTTCCCCCACCCACCTGCCCCACGCACACCGGTAGATGGCCACAAGCCAGGGAGCCTGAAGTAGAGAAATGGGGAAGGAGGGCTGAGAGACAGAGCAAGACAGACGGAGGCCAACTTGGGCCTCAGGGGGTGGGGGGCGGGCGAAGCAGGGAAGAAGATGGGAAGGAAGGACCCGAGGGAGAGGCATGAAATCCTTGTGGGAAGCAGATGGGATTAAACCAGAGATGAGAGTGAGAGAGCGAGCCAGAGGGAGAAAGGATGCAGGTTGGGCTCCTCTCCGCTTCTCTGAGGCCCCTCAGCCGGAGGGGAAGGGAGGGGCAGCCTGCTCGCCCACTGTCAGCCTGGCCCTTCAGCCCAGCTCACTACTACTATGGGGCCTGGCCTTCTTCCCTGTGTTTGCCTCCGTCTGATGCTGAGGGTCTTCCCAGGTCCCACTTGCATTTCTCTCTCTCTCTCTTTTTTTAAAGATTTTATTTATTTGACAGAGAGAGATAGCATGAGCAGGGGGAGCGGGAGTGGGAGAAGCAGGCTCCCCGCCAAGGAGGGAGCCCGATGCGGGGCTCGATCCCAGGACCCTGGGATCATGACCTGAGCCGAAGGCAGACGCTTAACGACTGAGCCACCCAGGACCTGCACCTCTGACCCTCACACAGCTTCCTGTTTCTGTCTCTTCGTAAATCTCTTGTGTGTCTCTCTCTGCCTCCCGCTCTTCCTAGTCTCCATCTCCTTTCGGGTATGTCCCTCGGCTTCTATTTCTCTCCGTCTCTGTTTCTGACTCACTCGCGCCTGCTCCCGGTCTCGGTCTCCGTAGGCCCTCCGGATGGAAACTGCCTGGGGTCTGACCCCGCATTTCCTTCTTGGGCAAAGAGAAGCTGCCTGCGGACGCAGACCCGACCTGACCCCTCCTCCGTTGCCCCGGCTCCAGCTCCGGGGACCTGGGCGACCCCGGGCTCCCCAGGCCCAGCTAGGAGGCCCGACACCTCTCTCCCGAAGCCGCGAGCCTCCGTTGCTGCGCCGGGTCCCCCGCTATTCACCCCGGCCCCGGCCCCGCTCCCCCAGCCAGCGGCCCGAGGAGCCAGAGCGGAAGGGCCTGAAGGTTGCCAGGAACGGCGCCGAGGCCCCCGCGCGTCCCGCGGCCTCCAGGGACCGGAGACAGTGAACGGGGTCCCGGGGCCGCGAGAGGAGGGCGGAGGGCCCGCGTGTTCGGGTGCACCTGCAGGGGTCGACCCTTTAAGGAGCGGGAGGGGGCGGGGCCTGAAACCGGGCAGAGGTTCGGGCTAGAGGCTGGGGAGGGCTGGGGAGCTGCAGCTGGGAGGGGCCTATAGGAGCCCAGCCCATCTGGAGGGGACCGGGGAGCTACAGCAGGGATGTGGCCTCAGAGGAGCCAGAGTTGATACATGAAAGAGGTAGGGGCCTGCAGGATCCTTAGAGGACAGGGAGGAAAGACAGGAGGGGGTCTGCGGATAGTCTGCGGACACCACAGCCGCGTGAGTGGGGCCTTGTGGACTCGCGGATGGGAAAGGCTGGGAACAGCTAGCAGGGCAGTGTTTGATAGGCGCAGGATGGGGTCTGAAGACACGCCGGGGGTGGGGGAAGCAGGGGGAATGGGGCCTGGCGGTGAAGAAGGGGTCTTGCACAGAAGCGGCCCAGAAAGGATCACAGCCTGGAAGACTCTGGGTCCTAAACCAATGCGCCCCCGGAGCTCGGAGTTCAAGGCTGGCGCCGGGGCCCTGGGAGGGCTGTGCTCACAGTGCCAGCAGGCCTCCCCCACCTTGCTTCCCTGAGTCTCCAGTCTGGCGGCTGCCAACTGCCTGGCACCAAGGCGCACAAGCGGGCCGTGTCGCAGTTCTGCTACCATGGGGGCCCCCGGGCCGTTGGGAGGTCAGGGACTCTGTATTTTTACCCGCAGAAAGCCATTTTGTCTAAGGACATCACCTCTTTGCAATGGCTTGCACTAGAAGAGACAGCGTTTGGGGCCAATGTCCCTCCAGAAAAATCTCTTTCCCATAATGCCCCCACCCCAATACGAAAACTCTCTTCTGGTTATTTTATGGTTGCTCTTAAAAAACTACAACACTGAGCATCAGCAGAGAAGTAGCTCTGTGGTACAGAAGAGGAGACTGACACAGGGCATCTTCCTCAAGAAAGCTGGATCCTTCGGGGCGCCTGGGGGGGGCGGGGCTCAGTTGTTAGGCGTCTGCCTTCGGCTCAGGTCCTGATCCCAGGGTCCTGGGATTGAGCCCCGCATCAGGTTCCCTGCTCCACGGGAAACCTGCTTCTCCCTCTCCCATTCCCCTTGCTTGTGTTCCCTCTCTCGCTCTGTCTCTGTCAAATAAATACAATCTTAAAAAACAGCAAGCTGGATCCTTCTGACCCCTACTTCCATCCCAGGTCCATGGGGAAGCCACAGCGGGAGATCACATTCACAAATGCGGTGACTGGGATCCAGAGAGCCAGAATTGACTGTGAGATCAGATTTCCCAGCCTTGGCAATGGGGGCATGGGCGGGAGGGCTCAGGGATGCAAGGTGCAGAACTACTCCCCTTCCCCGCCCCAGTAATCCTCCTGCTCACCCACTGCTTTCCCAAGCCTGTTCCTCTGTCTGCCCACGAGTCATCACTTGGCCCCCACACACCCTTATTCATGTACCTATTCACATCTTGATTCATTCCCTCTCCTGCTCATCCATCCCGCAGACATTTACTAGAGCCCACTCTCTGTGGGACTCCAAGTTCTAGGGCTTCTGAGTCTCTGAAGAGGGCTCTGCCCCCTGTCCTAAGGAGGGGCTCCCAACACACATGGCTCAAGGAGTACAAACACAGGCATTTCAAAACTGGCTTTAAATACTCATCAGGGCACCAGGAAAAGGGGCTAGGGTGAGAACTCGTTACATGTGAACTTGGGGTTGGGGTGCCCTGAGAAGGGGACCCATCCATCAGGGCAGCTGGGGTGCCCCACCCCCCACCCTGGGACAAGGGAGCAGAGTAGAGGCCCTCTCTGGAGGGTCCCAGGGCCAACTGGGAGCCAGCCCTCCCTTCGAGGTAGATCATCGGGGAGGGAACGGAGGAGGGGCTCCCGCGGTGGTGATGACAGGCAGTCACTTCCTCAGTGGTACTGCTGATAGCTGGGATAGCCTGGGGCTGGGGTACCCTCCTTAGGGGGCAGCTGGCTGGGGTCCTCCAGGAATGGGGGTGCTGGAGAGGAAAGAATCAGGTAAGGGTGAGGGGCAATGCATTTTGCACCTCTCCCTGAGCAGCGTCTGCCAGATACTCACCGTTGCGGAACTGCTGGGCAGTGTAGCGAGTAAGGAGGATGCCAACGCCCTCTATGAGGGCCAAGAGAATACCCCCCATCATTGCTGAGCCCACCATGGCCAATGGGCCACCTGGGAGAGTGAAGAGGCAGGGAGAAAGAGGTGAGGGCAGGCAGAACAGGGCGGAAGGGGCTGGGGCTGGGGGCCAGGGGCTGGGGCACTCACTGCGGGCCGCCAGCACGGCCCCGGTCAATGCTCCGCTGGTGATGGAGTTCCAGGGATCTTCTTTGCCCCGCAGGCGCACCAGGCCGCAGTCGATGGTGGAGAACAGGCCCCCCCACACCGCGAAACTACCTGCAGGGAGACGGAAGCCGAATCAGTGTTCCTGAGGAATCCCTCAAAATCCACAGCTCAGTGTCTGGGGACTTTCCAAGGCCTCAACACTCTGGCAATGAACGGGGAGAAAAACCCGGACACAAAGGCAGAAAGTAAACCCCTGGGGGATACCCCCCCCCCCCCCCCCCCCCGTCTGCCCGAGGCTGCTCCTTCGTCAAGCGATCTCTAATTGCCACCGGCATTCCCCTCACCTTTGTAGGGGTTTGACAAGTGTTTACAAGCAGATTTATCTTGATGTGGCTTTGAACAGAGCAACTTTGATCTTCCTAACCATCACACCGAGTTGGAATTCCAATCTTGGTTCAAGGGAGACGAAAACAGGCTATGAGAGCCGGTTTACACTAGGGTAGTTAAAGTGTTTCTTGAGGCCCTACTGTGCACCAGGACCTGTTCTAGGCACTGATTCTGAAGTCTTAAATTCGTTAATATTATTGAAGTGCTTAGCAGAGCAACCAGCACTTAGTAAGTTCTCTGTAAATGACATAAATGTAAACGACATAACTTACAAAACAATTTAGGTGGTTACTGCTATCACCATCCCCACCTTACCGATGAGGTTTGGAGAGGTGAAGCCACGAACCCAAAGTCATGCCTCAGGGAAGATCCGGGGCCTGGATTTAAACTCCGGAATCCACACTCCTGCCCCTCCATATTAAATTACTGGGAAACATCACTGTCCTGGAAGTCCCAGGCAGAGCTGGGGCTGGAATGTGGACCCCAATTTGCAGTCTAGAACCACAGGAGCAACCACCCCCAACTCTGCATCCCAGCTCCTAGGTCTCTCCAAGCCTCTCACCTCCAATCTGGGGGGCTCGGATCCTCACAGCGTTGGCACTACCTCTCAGTCGGTGCCGAATTCCCTGGGAAAAGTGAGGAGGCAGGGAGTCAGAACAGGGATGAGGGCCCTGGCACGCAGGGTTTCTAGCTTTTGAGAGAGGGAACACGACAGGTCAGGGGTATCAGGAGTAGAGATGCGGAGCAGGGGTCGAGAACTCAAGAGGCTGGGGAGCACCCTCACATGGGCGTTCTCAGCCGTGGGTTGAGAAGTTCTCATTCATTCAGTGATCGATAGCACCTAAGCGCCAGGCACCATGCTGTAATGCAGGGATGGTGATTGAGACAGACCTAGCCCCTGCCCTCTCAGAGCTCACGTTACAGTGGGAGAGACAGATCCCCAGCAGAGGTACAGATCCCCAGCAGAGGTACAGATCAACAAGATAGCTTCACACAGCAATACACACCCTGGAGGAAATGGGATCAAGAGACATGATAATGACTGAGGGGTCAGGAAAGGACTCTAAAAAGGGGGGGGGGGTTTGTGCTGAGACCCTGAGGATGGGAACAGGAAATCTGGGCAAAGATCTAGGAGAGAGTTCCGGGAGTTGAGGGGAGGGACAGGACCAGATATATAAATTGCAGAGACCCTGGCAAATGGCATGATGTTTGATAAGATCTTGGAAGAGGGTGGGCAGACAGAGAATTGATTAGGTTACGTTAAACGCATTTTCTTAACTTTAAGGCTGTCCTCCTTCTGCCAGTTAAACTCCTGTCACTTCCCTGTATCCAGGTAATCTGCCTCTGGGGAAAATCTCTCTGGCTTTGCACATACATTGAGGATTTGGGATCGTTTTGACAGCACGGTATTTCCACAGAGGAGCCCCAGTTGGGTGGTGGGGGCGAAGGACACAGGGCCATATTTGCAGTTCTTCCCAAACCACAGATCCTGGAGCCAGGCCTGGCACACAGTAGGGTAGCAGGCACCAGAATGAGTAAGTCATGGCAGCTCCAAGCAGTTTTCAGCGCAGTATCCCGCCCGTGTGGGCAGGGCAGGACCCCTGCACCACCCAGGGACGGCCACTGACTCACGACAGGGGCATTGCGGAAGCCCTTGATGGCCTGGAAGACTCCACCGCCGATGACACCCATAGTGAAGGCTCCTCCGCAATCGTCCACAATTCGCCAGGGGCTGTAAGCCGAAAGGGGAGGGTGGGGTTAAGTGAGCCCCTCTTCTCCCTCCCATGTTGCATGGACTCTTTCCAACTGGGAGAAGGCAAGTCACTCGAATGGGAAGCAGCAATTCAGATAATATTAGGTCCCCCCCTCATTTCAGCAAGAAATGGTGCAAAAGGGGAAAAACATTAGTCTTGGCCCTGTCTGCCCCTCCCCTCGCAGCCAACCAAGGAATCAGCCAACTGCCTTCCTACTACCAAAGAGTCAATCAACTGATACATGCGGAGTGAGCACGTTTGGATCAGCGCCGTGGAAGCGTTAATTTGCTAGTACTGTTATTAAAGCAGGACGGGGTCGCACCCCCGTCTCCGGCAATGAGCAAGTCCGACCAAACCCCGCCCTCTTCCCTCTTTTTCAACCCGCCCCAACTGGGAAAAACCAAGAGCAGACGGAGGGGGAGGATCCGGCTTGTCCACAAGAGGTTCACCCAGGCCCCGCCCCCATTCGCTAAAGCGACCCTCGGGAAAGCCGCGCGCGTGGGGATTTCCGCTTGACAACCGCCACCACCCCCCCGGGCTGGAATGGATTCGACCAGCGCGTCTCTTTTCGTTATCAAAAATGAACTGGGGGAGATAACGGAGTCCGAGGACACTTGGGAGCGGTTGGTCCGGCACCGCACCGTCGCCAGGCACACGGCTGCAGCCCCTCTTAACGGAGCCCGAGTGGGAGGAACGAAGCGGAGGGGAGCGGAAGGAGACCACAAATGTTTAAGGGTCTCCCGAGTCTGGGACGTGGCGCGGTGTGGCCGGCGCCTCCCCCGCCCACCTCCCACAGCCGGCCGTGGCGCCGCAGCAACAGTCGCGGGGCCTGTGCCCATCGCCGTACCAAGGCTCCCGAGCGTACTCCTCCATGGCGCCGGCGTCCGGCCGCGCAGTCTGGCTAAGCCTCGGCCGCGCCACGCCCCCGCCGTAAACGCACACAGGCGCCCGAGCGCTCCACCCATTCCAGGCCTGCGATTGGGTCGCTTGGCGCTCGTCAGGCCAGGGCCACGCTCTCATTGGCCCCCCAGGTTTGCGTCATCTGTACCGCAGCCTGAGCGCCGGCCCAGCTCCTTCAAGCCTCGGGGAGGGAGGACGTCGTTCCGTGCTTTGGAAGAAAGCAGTCGTGTGGTGCTGGTGATCCTAGCCGCGACAAGGGAGGGGCCGCCGGTCTGACAGCCTTCCACTACTCGCGTGATTGCATTGGTAATGTCGGGGTGGGTGCATTTTTTGCAGCTGGAGGAGGTGCTGCACTCTGCTCCCCCCGTCCCAACGCTTTGGTTCCTCCCACCCGGCAGTCTTTGGGAGACGTTGGGTGAGCCCATTCCTGGGGCGCGGGGGAACTGAGCTTGGCCCCTTCGGCGGTGGGCGGAGCCTGGGCCCGGGAGGGGAACTGGGTCCTAGAACACCCAGCCTCGAGGCGGGGGTCGGTGGGAGCTTGGGTGGCATTGCACCTATCTTCCACCTTTTAGCGCATCGGTTCCGTCCAGCCAGCTGTTGGTGCAGGTGGGTAAGTGGGGGTCCAGATGAGTACATGCTGGGAGGAGGCGCTTGATTTTTAGGATCGGGATTTGAATCCTCATTTGAGTTGTTTTTGTGTGTGTGCGTGCGTGTGCCTGTCCATCCGTCCGTCCCTAGGTCTCTCTGCTATCCACTATGCCGCTGCCTGTTGCGCTGCAGACCCGCTTGGCCAAGAGAGGCATCCTCAAACATCTGGAGCCCGGTGAGCGAGCTTAAAGCAGATGGGCCTACCATGTGCCAGGCTTGGCAGGCACTTTGTTGTTGATACCGCCACTCGATACCTAGCATGGGCCTATTGCGCACCAATCAGTGGGGTGGCGGACATTGTTAGCAATATGGCTTCCTGACATCCATTCCTACTGCGGGCGGGGGTGGGGGTGGGGAATACATATTTCGTGGTTAATATTGACAGCTAATGCCTTTTGGGGGGGGGGGCTATTGTATGCCACGTGCAATCCATCTACCAATCCGTGTAAGTGGTTACAAAGTATCCTACGGTAAAGATAGCTTACATCTTCTGTAGACTGTAGCGGGATGCTGATACTTTGTTCTTTACCCTAGTGATTACCTTTTTTTAAACCTACTGTGGTGCCAGGCGTGATGCTGGTGATCTATACCTTATTGTTCACCGCATCAGTAGCTGACATGTATTTTGGGCCTGAGTGCTTGGTATACACATTATGGCTAACGGTGGAAGACAATGAGAGGATCTATCATTTATGCCTACTGGGCTGCTCCTGCTAATATTTACACCTCATTGTCAGTAAGCGGCATCTTCTTTTTTCGGCATCTGTTTTGGGCTACAGTGTGCGAGGCACTGGAAAATCCATCTTATTTTCACCTCATTGATAAATGCCATCTGTTATAAGCTACGCTGTGCGTCGCATAGATCTTGTGGTTAATAATACTGATGAGGATCACTGATAATTTATTTTAAGCCTATCGAGTACTGGGCCCTGCGCTGATGGAATATACATCTTACTAACAACACTGGTGATTATAGCTCAGATCTACTTTGGGCCTATTGTGTGACAGGCAGTATGCTGTTGCTGACATACACCTTTCATTGTTAGTTCTGTCCACAGCTGAAATCTGTGGTAGGCCTACTGAGGGTCATGTACCAAGCTGACAACATACGCCTTTTATTTTACCGATAGTAACTGACAGCTGCTGCGGGCCTGCTATGTGTCAGGCCTAGGACCTGAATGGATTCAGAGCAGTGTTTGGATATATCCCTTGCTGTCCAAACTTGCCACTCAATAGACAGAATCAGAAACCCCGGATTTGCCAAGCTTGGGAGCCGAATAGATTTGGACGTATTTTCAGAACAACCCCTTACTGTTCAAATTCATTTTATCCAAATAGATTTGGATAGCATGGTGTCACATGCTTCCTGAATGCAGGAACTGGAGGCTACGTTTGTCTTGATGAATCCTTGTATAAATCCTGAAATCAGATAGGTCGGGGTAACAGTATCAAATCTCAAATCTTATCCAAACCCAGAAACAGAAGAGATTTAGGTACATTTTTTGGCAAATCCCCTGATGTTCAGACACTTGGATTTGGAATGTGATATTCGCCACAGCAGGTGAGACCTGATGCACTCCCCCGCCCCCCACACGTGGTCCACGTGGATTTGAGTGTCTCTCCAGGCTCTGACTATAGGATGAGAATCCCTCTGGTCCTTGACTGCTTTCCTCCACCCCGCTATTCTGCCAGAACCAGAGGAAGAGATCATTGCTGAGGACTACGATGATGACCCTGTGGACTATGAGGCCACCCGGTTGGAGGGCCTGCCACCAAGCTGGTACAAGGTGTTTGACCCTTCCTGGTGAGCCTGGGGAACTGGGGGGGAGGGGGGGGCGGAGCTGACGGCTGACTTCACCTTTCCTGTGTCGTCCCTGGCCTCGGGGTAAACAGGGAACATAGGGAAGAGGTCTGGGGGTCCCCCCTCCGGGGTCCTGACATGGGGCAGGTATAGTAGAGACTGGGGAGACAGGAGTTGAGGCTGTGAGGAGAGGACGCCTGCGCTGACACCACCCCCCCCCCGCCCCGCAGCGGGCTCCCTTACTACTGGAACGTGGACACAGACCTCGTGTCCTGGCTCTCCCCACACGACCCCAACTCCGTCGTTACCAAATCGGCCAAGAAGCTCAGGACCAGTAATGCAGGTGAGCTGGCAGATCCGGCGGTTCTGCAGTTCTCAGAGCGGGCTCGGAAAAACGACAGTGCTTTGGGGCAGGGGCAGGTGAGACAGGCAGGCCCAACCCCAGGCAAGGGGGCGCTGTTGGAAGGCAGAGGCTGCTGGGGGCCTGAGATGGGAGGACGAAGGCCACTTCAAGGCTTTTGCCTCCCCAGATGCTGAGGAGAAGTCGGACCGGGGCCACGAGAAGTCGGACCGGGGCCACGAGAAGTCAGACCGGGGCCACGAGAAGTCAGACCGGAGCCACGAGAAGTCGGACCGAGACCGAGAGCGTGGTTACGACAAAGTGGACAGAGAGAGAGAGCGGGACAGGGATCGGGACCGGGACCGGGGGTACGACAAGTCGGACCGGGAAGAGAGCAAGGAGCGGCGCCACCACCGCCGGGAAGAGCTGGCCCCCTACCCCAAGAGCAAGAAGGGTAAGCTGGGCAGCAGGGCCAGGACTCAGGCAGGGGGGGCGCCATGGGCGTGCCACGTGGGGCAGGCCCTCACTTTGCTCCCGCGATGGCCCGAACCCGGGGCCTGGGGCACGGTGCTGCAGGCCACACAGACATGCGCTCCCTTTCTTCCTGGGATGGGGAGCTTGGTGATCGGGGCTCCTTGGGCCTCTACCGAAAACCTCACTCTGCCACCTCCTTCCTCAGTGGCGAGCCGGAAGGATGAAGAGTTAGACCCTATGGACCCCAGCTCATACTCGGATGCACCCCGGTAAATGCGAACCCCTCACGAGCCCTTCCCTTTGCTCAGGACTCCCTTGCGCCGGTGACCATCCTTCTCCTATCTCCTTCCCCCATTTGTCAGTTGCTGGAGTAGAGGGGAGGGGGGAGAGTGCGGAGTGCCTACCACATCCCATATTCTCAAGCCCTGACCCCTATTTTCTAACCTCCGTCTCACCCCCAGGGGCACATGGTCAACAGGACTCCCCAAGCGGAATGAGGCCAAGACGGGCGCAGACACGACAGCAGCAGGGCCCCTCTTCCAGCAGCGCCCCTACCCGTCCCCGGGGGCTGTGCTCCGGGCCAACGCCGAGGCCTCCCGAACCAAGCAACAAGACTGAGCCTCCCTGCCACGCCACCCCCACCGCCCCCGGGGGTTTTTAATAAAAGCTTTTCGATGGATCGATGGATCGTGCCCATGAGGCCTGAGTGCTTCCTTCCCATGCGCTTTTGAGGCTTCCCAACCCAAGCCGGCAAGATGCGAAACACATTTTATTTGCAAAAACTCACCTAAGAAAGTGCGGGAGTGGCAAGGATATGGGGGCGACGGGGGCTGGAGGCCAAGATGGGTCCCGTCCATGCCCTCATTACCAGAGTTTGGTTGTGTCCCCCCCTGCCTTTGGAGTGGGGTGGGGGTGGGGGGGCCAGGTTGGGGGTTCAATGTCTACCTCCCCCCACCCCTAATACTGATCAGAATTTGATCCTGGTTGGGCCAGGGCAAGAGGGGAGGAGGCGGCCAGGCCAGCGTCTTCGATCCCAGCGGCTACGAACCCTTCACCTTGGTGAGCAACCTGTGGTGGGAATGGGGAGGAAGAGAGAAACACAGACGGCTGGGGTGGGCTGGCACGTGGGCGTCCTGAGCAAAAGCGAAGGCGGCAGTTGTGAGGCTGGTAGTCCTGGGGTTAGTAACAGAGCCCACGCAGACAGTGAGTCCCCTGGGTCAGAAAGCTACACGTGGACTAAATAAATACAACATCTTTATTTGGCATTGGGTCTCCTGACATTTGTTCATTACAGTTCCTTAGAAAACAAACCAAAAAAATCAGAACTTAATCAAAAATAAGGATCCAACGACCCTATTTACATAGAGCAAAGACAGCCCAGGCATCTCTGACGCGTGCGTGTGCGCACTCACACACAAACGCACGCATGCACACGCGCGCGTGTACACACACACACACACACACACACACATCCTGGGAGACAGTTAAGGGGTTAATAAGCTTTGGGGAGTGCAGGGGGCAGGTTCCACATTTCAGCGATTTTAAGACACCCTCACCCTATCACAGAGTAAGGGTGCCTCATCCAGCCAGTGCGTTATCAAGAGTGTGGTTGGCAGCTTTATTTTCCCTCTCGGGATGTCTCGGAAAAGAACCCTGCATCCAGCATCTGACGGTGTCTTAGATTCAGTGAGATTCAAGCCACTCCAAGGACCTCTCCCACCTGCCCCCCCTCCCCCCCCCGGCACCCTGGATCATTAATTATCTGATTATACCACAAATTCCCAAACCACTAAAAAACAGATGGCCCCTACCGCACCCTCCCCTGGACTGGGCTGATGCACAACCCCTCCCCTGGACCGGGCTGATGCACAACATCTCGGCTCCAGCCCCTGCCTCTCTCCCGGGAGGTGCCCACAAGAGGTTCATTTCCAAGGGTCTCCTGTCAGGGAAGCTGCCCCAAGGCCACACACACAAAAAGACCGGGAGCTGCTAACGCGATCCATTGTGGTTGTGAGGGAGGCCAGAAGGCCTCAAGCTACAGGAAGCTGAACCCCACAGGCGTCCGTCACTAAAAGAGCTGTAGGATTTTTGTCCAATTTGTCCTTACAAAGGTGGAGGGGCTGCTGGGAGGGGCTCTCCCAGGCATGGAAGACAGGACACCTCCAGCTGAGGGCAGGCAGGCAGGCAAAGAAAGGCCTTGAATGACAATACCGCCAACCCAGCCCCCAGAGGGGTTGACTGTGGCAGAGGAGGCAGCTCTCAAAGCCCCCTCCAGGGGAGGGGGGCTTAGTCTGCCAGGAGGGGTTCGGGTGACGCCCCACCCAGTCCCACGCCCCTCCAGATGTCTCTGCGACCTGGGAGAAAACACTCTTCCAATCCCGGAGGAGCCAGGCCCAGTGGCAGCTTAGGTCCCTGCAGATGCCCAACACCCTCCACCCCAGCCCCCCTCCCTGTCGCTCCCCCCCCGACCAGCCCTCACTTCACCAGCACTGACTTGGGCAGAAAGGGCTCCGTGCTGAGGTCTCCACGATGGGAAGACAGCTTTGGGGGCGGCGGCTGCCCCGGCGGCTGCTGGTGAGTGCAGGGCCCCGAGGCGGAGGCGGAAGCAGAGGCTTTGGCTGCACCTCGGGGCAGGCTGTAGAGGTAGACGGCACCGATGACCAGCCCAGCGCCCAGGGCGAACAACGGGTCAACGTGGAAGCCGAAGAGGCGGACAGAGGCAACAGTGGACAGCACGATGGACAGGGAGGTGGCGAAGCCCTTGAGGATGTTGTCGGCGTACTTAACGACAACAGCCACCAGCAGCCCGCCGAAGGCCTGGTTGAGTACCACGCCCCAGACAGCCGGCGTGTACCCGAAAAAGAAGCCGCGGCGGGCCACGGCGGTGCCCTCGGCCCACCAGAGCCCCACCAGGCCCAGCGCCGTGCCGAAGAGGCCCAGCTGCAGGTTGCGCAGCCACACAGAGCCTGAGCTGCCCTTGAGGATCTTCTCAAAGTAGACGCCCGCAAAGCCCGAGGACAGACAAGAGGCCACGACGGCCGCTAGGCCTGCCCCGGGGTTCTGATCCAGTGGCCGAGGGCCCCCGCCGCCGGCTTGCTGTGCCTGGACGATGGCAACACCCGTGAAGAGGAGCAGCAGGGAGGCCCACTGCAGCCGGGAGAGGCTGCGGTTCAGCATGAGCACGGAGAACAGCGCCGTGGTCAGGATCTTCAGCTGGTACGTCACCTGCGTGCGGCATGCAGGCGGGAGGCACTAAGGGCTGTTCCCCGCTGCCCTCCCCCATGAGCCCGGCTGGAGGGGCAGGGCGGGGCAGGTGACCATAAAGCTACCCAGCCCTTCGCCACTGACTGGCAGGCCGCCAAACAGCCCTGCGGTGCCTCCCAGAAAGTCCACAGCTCCGCAAGGAAGTCCCGGGTCACACCCAAGCCCGCGTCCCAACCCCATTTTCCGGCTGTGTGATGAGGAACAAAGCACCTGCCCCGTCTCGGCCCAGACATCACCATCTGTAAATATAGCTGTTGTCTGTGAACCAGCTCATGCAGCAGGTGAGTGAACGAGTGACAGGCTCTCTGACGAGGGCGGGGAGGGGGGTCTTGATAAATAGGTGCTGATGCAAGCAAATCAGCCACGATGATACCGTCGGCAAACATTGACACAGTGTCCGCTGTGTGCTAGTGTGGCTCTGAGCACGGCACATGAATCTACTCGTTCAGGGCTCTCGCAGATGAAGTGGGCGCTATTGTAACGTCCGATGGGAAGATGGGAAAACTAAGGCACAGAGAGGTGAAGTGACTTGCCGGAGATCACACAGCTGGGAAGTAGCAGAGGTGGGATTTGGACCCAGGGAGCCTGGCCCCAGAATCCAGGCTCTTTAACCGTTTTCCAAGGCGGCCTGCAAACAGCCAAAGGCCCACCTATTGCCAACCAAGGGCTCTTCCCAGGTATTATTATTTCTTTTAGCTGTCCCAGCATCCTGGTGAGGAGGCAATCCCATTCCCCTTCCCAATTCTCACAGATGAAGAAAGTGAGGTCGAGGGAGAGCCAAGGACATTTCGAAGGTGACACAGCCCCAGCTCTCTGCAGCCCTCCCTCGTCAGCCTCCTACCTCCCTGACCCCAGCTGATCCCTCCGAGGCCACGCTGGGCATGGGGCTCACCTGGAAAGTGGCAGCCGGCAGGTTGGAGATGGCAACATACTGGAGGTTATTCTGCAAGGTGTAGATGAGAGAGGGCACCGCGAGCTTGAGTGTGTCCACATACTGCACCAGGACAGCCTCGTGGAGGAAGAGCGCCAGGTGTTTCACGTTACCTGGGGTGTATTGGGGGGTAGGGTGGAGGACAGCCCTCTTTAGCACTGAAGATCCTCTGAGGGCCAGGACTGGGCCCGGGCCTGTGTCTCCCCACCACGCTCTGACTTCCTGAGGGCTCGAATGAGGCCTGTGCTCTCAGTTTCCCCACATCTCCAGCAGGCCTCTTGGCTAGCAGTTTCATGGACACAAAACAATCGTCCTTAACTCTGCGGCTGAGGCTCACAGACTGTATTCACTCAGCTCATATTCAGGGCAAGCACTCAATACCCGTCTATCCAATGAAATCGTCAGCATGAACTAGCTTGTGAAGTAGAGGCCTTAGGAGTATGAATGCAAGGCTGCTGACCAGAGGGGAAGTTTGAGACTCGACTTTGACACTCCTCCTAGCTCCTTACTGGCCCTCAAGCTGCCTGAGGGCAGGGGCCATCTCCCACTCTGTCCGCCAGACAAACAATGACACAGTCACACGATGTGGCCGCCCTCGCCACAGGGAAGAGTGGAAGCTGGACTAGTCAGCAGCCAAGTCTGGTTGGGACCTGCTCCCACCAATACACAAGAACACCTTCCTGGAGAGTTGAGGCCTCTGCAAAGCTCACCGCACTTTTTTGCAGTTCATCTTCTCTGTGAAAACCCCCACAACTCTGCACAAGGTTATCACAGGGACCTCGTGCTGAGGGCTCGTTCGCAAAACCCCATCCTGGCCCTTCACAGCCTCAATCCCAGGAGTAATAACCAATCTCGAACCCCTTAACCCCAATTCTCTGGGCCCAGGGGTTTGGGTGTTGGACATTTTGCAGGCATCAGAAAGGTAACATGGTAGATCGAGCACATCCTTCACGTAACACGCCCAGACAGGGGGCTGCGCACCATAACCACACATATTCCTATCTCTGCGGCGACTTGTGTAAATGTTCACACCAAATGAGAAAAATTAAAAAACAAACAAACAAACAAACACAGATATACAAATAGCCCTACATCGCGTCAGGCCAAGTTTTACCACAAAACTGATTTAAGGAAAAAAAAAAAAAAAACATGGGGGAGGGGTTGAAAGTGTAGATCTGAGGCGAAGGCCTGTGGTTAAGGCTGTGGCTCTTTGTTTCTCCCCATTTAAAATATCAGCCCCCCGAGGGCAGGATCAGCCCCATGAGGGCAGGATGCAGTCTGCCCAGCTAACCCAGCCACCTCCATCGGCAGAGCAGGGCCTGCCACAGTGAGCACTGGAAGTGTCTCACAATCAACTGAGAACAGAGCAGACGATGGACCTTGAGGGCATCATGCTAAGTGAAAGAAGTGAGACCAAGAAAGACAAATGATTTCACTGACTCCTGGAATCTAAAAAACAAAACAAACAAACAACAAAAATAGACACAGACTCCTAGAGAACTGGTAGTTGCTGAAGGGGAGCGGAGTGGAAGATGGGCGAAATAGGCGAAGGGGGTTACAAGGTACAAAGTTCCAGTTATAAAAATAAGTAAGTCACAGGGATGAAAAGTACAGCACAGGGAATACAGCCAATAATATGGTAATAACTTTGTATGGTGACAGATGGTGACTGCACTTATCATGGTCAGCACCGTGTAATGTAGAGAACTGTTGAATCAGTATGCTGTACACCTGAAACTAAGATAATATTACAGTTGACCAGTGAACAGCACAGGAGTTGGGGCACCAACCCCCCCCACAGTTAAAAATCTGCATAGAATTTTTGATTCTCCGACCCCCAAACTTAACTCCTAATAGTCTACTGTTGGCTGGAAGTCTTACTGAGAACATAGAGCATTTTCTATGTTATATGAATTATATACTGTAATCTTACATTAAACTAGAGAAAAGAAAATCGTAAGGAAAATACATTTTCAGTACTGTATTTATTAGAAAAAAAAATCTGCATCTAAGTGGGCCTGCACAGCTCAAACCCGTGTTGTTCAAGGGTTAACCGTATATGTCAACTATACTTCAACTTAAAAAAAAAAGAACAGAACAGGTGGGGTCCCAAACTGCTGCCTCCCAGGGCCCTGGAGCTAATGAGTGGGCAAGATTGTTTTCTTCAGTGTAAATACTGAGAGCAGAGCTAGAACATACATCTGTATCCTTTATAGGCAAGGCCTTTATTTTTTTAAAGCTTTATTTACTTACTAGAGTGTGCGTGCACACGAGCAGGGGGAGGGGCAGAGGGAAAGGGAGAAAATCTCAAGGCAACTCCCTGCTGCTGAGCACAGAGCCCAATGCGCGGGGCTCGATCTCATGACCTGAGCTGAAATCAAGGGTCGGATGCTTAACTGACTGAGCCACCTGGGTGCCCCGGCAAGGCCTTTATAGAGAAACAATTGGCGGCAACGTTTTAAAGCAGGCCTTTAGGGAGGTGTTTAAATTAGTAGATAAATCCAACTTCTAGGAAATACAGAGGGTAGAAGAACATGTTAAATGATACCACAAGGAGGCAGCCAGCAAAATCCAGGCTGTCCAAAGTCTCGAAGACAAACGACCTGCTGCTCTCTTCAAGAAATTAACTGCAGATCACAAAGAGCTGGGGGGGAACCCTGAGGTTAACAGACCTAGAAGACATCAACCAACTGCAAGGCACTGACCTTATATAAACCTGATTGAAACACATTCTTAAAAACTTTTATGATATTTGAGAAACCATTGTAAGTGTGAACACCTGACTGGATATTTGATTATTTTATTAACTTTAAAAATTATGGTTCATTTTTTGATGTATGATTTTTAGATATTGCAATTATTTTTTTTTAATGTACCAAAATATTTATTCCAGATAGTAAGGTGGGGGGCGGGGTTACTTCAAAACACTACTTACTTCATGTGGGACACACTGCAGTATAATAAGGCAGGGGGTGAGTTGGTAGGCAGACATGTAGATTGGCAGTGAGTGGATTATCACTGATGCTGTTTAATGGCAGAAGGGCCATGAGTTGACAACTGATGAATCTGGGTGATGGGTACACGAACATTTTATTATTTTGTTATTCTCTCTGGGTTTGTATATGCTTGAAATGATCCATAATGCAAAGTTAAAGGGAAATAAATGAACCACCCTGTAAGAGTCACCGGCTACCTTATGGGCACAGTCTATTTCACTCCTACAGTCCACACAGGCCAGCTTCCAAGGCATTAGGGGTATAAGAGTGTGGCTGCGGCTACTCATAGCTGGAGGGACCAGGCAGATTAGCTGCACTTACACACTCCCCAGGCGGTTGCAGACACAGTGATACAGTGCTATTACCCCAGCAAACCCTCCATATGGGCCTGGGTGTACACACCCACATGCGCGCCCGCCCAGCCACCCACGCCCACGCGCGCCCACACCCAGTCCTGCCACTGCCCCCAGTGCATGCCCCCTTGCTGGCTCATACCCCTCTTCTGTGCGAAGAGCAGCAGCAGGCAGGTGAGACCTTTGAGCACTTCGGCCATGACCACAGCAGTGGTGGCAAAGAAGCGGTCCCCAGGCAGTGTGCGGGCGTAGCGGATGCTGAGGATGAGGGAGGCATTCTGGACCACCAGCACAGCTAGGGATATGTATTTGAGGCGCCGGTGAGCTGTGGGAAATGGAATGAGCAAGGCGGAAGAAGGGGTCAGAAGCTGCTGGGGCACAGCCACACCACCACCTTCCCCCCCACTCCTTTCTCAACCAGGACCCTCCTAGCCACTGCCACTTCCTCCCTCTGCCTCCCTGTCCTGACCCCAAGGAGGGTCTGACTCCCAGCTACTTCTACTGCCTCAACAGGCAGGAAGAGCCACAAAGGAGGAAGTGGGCCTCACCCTGTCCAGCCCATACCCGGAATCCTTTTGAGGTATCAGGAAATGGCTGGAGCAGGTGCCGGGACACACTCGGCCCCCTCTCTCCCTCCTCTGTGTGAGAAGCAACTCACCCCAAGACAGAATACCAACCACATTCTCAACATTTATTGAGTGCTAACCATCTACCTATCACTGGGGTAAAGGATTTATGTGGATTACCTCAGCAGACCCCTATGTTGCTCTGATCTCTGAGTAAGCTACAAGGATTCCATTATGTGGGTGAGCAAACCGAAGATTTATATGAAATGATGCTTCTATTTAATGAGGGGTTGTCCTACGTAAAGAATGATACCTCAATACAGGGAATGAAACCACTATATAAGGCATGTCCACCCCCTAAAGAACGGTCTCTCTCCCATCTAAGGTATTATTCCATCCCCTCACACTAAGAATGGTCTCTCCCACTCCTGCCTTCTGTGACCACCAGAGTCCCTCCGACACAGAATGGTTTCACAAACTTAAGAAATAACTCCTCTACAGTCCCTAGGATTGAACCCCGTATAATAAGTGGTTACTGCACCAAGAATGGTCTGCTTCCCTCGAGGACATAAGGAAATATTTCCCTATACTTCATATGGTCCAGTCATCCTCCCACCACCGCACCTCCCCTACCTCCGGCCAAGGAATCATTCCTTGTTCTACTCACACTCACAACGAACTCTCCCCGCTATAAAGAAGGGCCCTGCACCCTTAGAACGTCTTTTCTCTGCCATGTAAGGAAGTACCCTCCCACTCCAACATACAATGAACTCTACCACCATTAGGAAGGGACCCCCAGGACGGTCTTATCTCCTTATAACGGACATCCCAATCCTCAAAATGGACCCTCTAAGTCGGGTAGGGAAGGACCCGCCTCACCCTAATTCACAATACCCCCTATTCCTTTATAAGGAAGAAACCACCACCCTCAGAACAGCCTCTCTCTTCTATAAGTAAGAACTTTCCCACCCTCAGAATGCTCTCTCCCTTCTCTAAGGACGGACCCCCCCACACACTCAGAATGGTCTTAGCCTCCCCCGGACTCAGAATGATCTCCACTCTCTATATGGGGAAGGGGACCCCCATCACCCTCAGAATGGTCTCTTCCCCGCCTTCCAACACACAGTGGGCCGTTCCGTCCTCCCTCCCCCACCCGCCGCCACACACACATAGGTCGGTCCATACGGGATGCTCCCTCTCGCTTGAGGGAGGAACCTTCCTGACCCTCCCCCCAGCGATCCTGACCCTCGCCCGGCCGCCGCCTGCTCGGCCACGGCCTGTCTCACCCGCATTCGCGGTTCCAGGCTCCAACGCCCCCGCGGAGACCGCCCCTGGCCCAGCCGCCGCGGTGGAACCGCCAGACCCAACCGCTGCCATGTTGGCATCTGCCTGGCCCGTCCCCTCGGCAACAGCAGGGCACTTCCGTGTCCGTCACTTCCGCTTCCGGGCCTCCGGGGTGGGGGTGGAGCGAGTGAGGGGCTGGCCAGAGCCGCGGCTTTCCCGGTCTGCTCCCGGACAGTGAACCTAAGACCGCGGCCTTGGGATTTCCAGATTCGGTCGGGATGGGGAGACCCAAGACGCGGCCGACTCAGCCTCTTGCTGTCTCTACAGAGCCTCATTGGTTCATTCCCGTTACTAGACCCGCCCTCGTCTTCATTGATCCCGCTTTCCATATCACCCGCCCATCGTGTGTCCTTGTCTCATTGGTTCAGCTGATCCTCTTCTATCTCGGCTCTTCGTTGGCACCTTCTACAGATGATCCCGCCCTTTCCGCACCAAAACTCCTGGGTACCTTCGTGATTGGACTGAAGTTCCTCTTTACCCCACCTCCCGGCGAGGCCCCGCCCCCTGGAGAGCCCGCAGGCGTCTGGGAGGTAAAGGAGACTGAGGGGGCGGGGCAGGGGAGGGCCAGGCGGGTAACCTAGCCGTTAAAAGCGGAGCAGTTAGCCCACACGAGTGAGCAGGTGCTGGAGACGTGAGACTGAGTAGGGAGGTTAAGCGAGCCCCTATTGAGGAGGGAAAGGAGTACGAAAGGCCAGGTAAGTCACCAGATGAGAGGCTTTCAGGTTAGCTTTGTGAAAGCGGGGCAAGAAAAGGGTACAACTGAGGTTAGGGCAGGTACGTCAGGAGGTGAGGAATGAGAGATGAGAGGGATGAGCGAGAGAGCAAAGGAGAGGTGAAAAAAGGTAGGGGCAAAAGGTAACTAGGCGTGACTTACACCCTGGATGTTATTAGGAAACATGGAAGGGCTGGGAAGGTTTGCGTCAGTGCCCAACCCCGGCCCCTCCCTCACCGGTGCCCTGAAAGGCCTTTTCTCCCATGGGAGAAGAGCTTTATTTCCTCCAACGGGGTTGGGGGAGGCAGTTTTCTCTGGCCAAGCAAGCCCTCTGACTGGGGACATGTCCCAAACGTCTTCAGTGTCTAGAGTATCTCCAACGGAGCCCTTCTGCACATCCTGGGAGCTACATAAGAGCTGGAATGGGGGAAATCAAGTTTTTCTGCACAGACGAACCCATAAAAGAGCTTTAGGACAGTATCACAAGGCTAAGGCTTCCCGAGAGCAGAGGAGCGATCCAGCTCACCTCCCTCTTGGCTCAGCATACAGCAGATGCTGCATAATTGCCTCACTGCATCTACAAATGGCCAGTCGCTTCTGATTCTATAACATTTATCAAAGTGTGTTTCCTTGCTTCATCTACAAATGGCCAGTCACTTCTGATTCTATAACATTTATTAAATAGTGGGTTTCCACACATGGCTTTTTTAAATAATCCAGGCAGGGGGAGAAGGAAGAGGAGGACACAGTTGGAGCTCCCCTCCCACCAATACATAAGTATTTACATTTCAGCAACTGGACAATCCTGGCTCAGAAGGAGGCAGCAAGAATCCGAAAAAGATGGAGGGGGGGGCCCAGGAGAACAAACAACAAGAATGATTTCCCCCACCCCATCCCCCAAAAAACCATCCACCCCATCCTAGCGGACTCTGGTGGTGTCCATCTCCCATTCCTTCCCAAATCATGGAAGTAGGGTTCTCCTCACCAGAATAAGAGCACTTGGGATAACAGAGTAGGGTCCCCTCACCAAAAAATAAAAATAAAATAAAATAATAATAATAATAAAAAATAATTAAAAAAAAAGTCTTGGGATAACAATAGGGCATTACCTCCCCCAGAATAAGCAACCCTGGGCTGAGGTAGGCAAGCAGCTTGACTGAATATAGGACCCTGGGCTAGGAGAAAGGGTCCTTTTGCTAAAATAAGAGCTGCTGGGGCATTGGAAGGAAAGCACCCTTGCCCAAGTGAGAGCATTTGAACTAAGTGTGTGTGGTGGTAGCAGGAGGTGCCAGTGTAGGGGTTACAACTCATCAGAATAAGAGTCCTGGGGCTCAGAATGGAAGGAACTTCAACCAAATAAACACCCTTAGCAAAATGAGAAATAAGGAAGTTCCCCCCGCCCTCCAGAATAAGAGACCATAAGTTCTGGGAGGAAGGCTCCTTAGCAGGATTGGGATGGGGAGTGGGCAGACTTGGCTTATGTCTCCTGACCCCTGATCCCCAATCTCTGACCCTAGTAACACTGGATTTTTAATGACCTGTATAACCAGGTCAACAGATGTCCATCTATCCCTGTGGCATGCCATGGGACGGCTATTCTGACTAGCGGGGGCCTGGCTAGGACTAGGGCAGCAGGGACCAGGCCAAAGGGGTGGGACCCCCCTTGGGGGCATTCAGGGGTGCATCCTCAGCTGGTGTCTGCATCCAGGGGTCCAGCAGTATCTCCTCCAGTGAGGGTCGGGCAGAGGGTTTGGGGGCCAGGCACCGGCGGATTAGGGCACAGCAGTCTGTAGATCAGAAGCACACAGAAGATTAGCAGTCAGTTGGGGACACTAGTCCCTGGGTAGGATGGAGTCCACTGAGCTAGGACTGGTGAAGGCCTCACCTGGGGACACATGGGCAGGGAAGTGGAGCTCAGCCTCCAGAATCTCCTGGTCCCTCTCGAAGGGAATGTCCCCACACACCATGTCATAGAGGAGGATACCCAGCGACCAGACAGTGGCTGGGAGTGCGTGGTACTGGTGACGAGAGATCCACTCTGGGGGGCTGTACACCCTTGTCCCTGCACATAAGCCAGAGATTAGACCACTCCCCGATAATGCCGTTCTCCCACATCCCCTCCCCAGGAAGTATGGTCCCCTCACCAGAATTAAGAGAACACACTACCTGAGTAGGGTCCCCTAACCAGAAGAGTTCTTTAAATATAACAGCAGAGTCTCATCATCAGAAAAAGAACAGTTAAGGTAACAGCAGAGTGGCCTCAACAGAATAAAAACTCTTAAAAGTAACAGTAGGATCCCTTTACCAGACAGAAAAGGAACACTCAGGATAATAACACAGTCCCCTCACCAGGTCTGGGCACTGTCAGAAGATGGACTTTAGCAAAGGACAAGGCTTGAGAGTCCCCAATATTAAAACTCAAGAACCTTATAAAGGTGCAATATAGATCAAGGAGCACAGACCACCCCAGCCTGGAGGTCAAAGATCAAGGGACTATAACGATAAAAGATAACCCACCCCCATTGAGATTTAGCGAAGACTTACCATCAAAATCAGTGTAGGGTTCATCATGAAGCAGGGCACCAGAACCAAAATCAATGAGTTTGGCACAGCCCCGGCGGAGATCCATCAGGATGTTCTCATCCTTGATATCACGATGGACAACTCCACGAGCATGGCAGTGCCGAACAGCTGCCACTACCTGGGCAAACAGGCAGCGGCTCCGGCCCTCGCCTAATGGGCCCTGCTCTGTGATGTAGTCAAAGAGATCCTGGGCAGGCAACGGCCGTTCGAGGACCAGCATGAAGCCTTCTGGTGTCTCAAACCAGTCAAGCAGGCGGATCACACCAGGGTGCCCACCACCTGCACCCACCTTCCATAGCAATGCGACTTCCAGTGGGCATGTGGCTGAGTCTGACTGTTGGGGGGGAGGGGGAGAGAAAAGAGAACAAAGACGTCAGGCCAGCAGCTCTGAGGCAGACTTCTCGCCTGAACTTAAATCATAGCCCCTCAGCCTCCTGACTGTGTGGCCTTCAGCAACCCACTTCTGTCCCCGAGCCTCAGTTTCCTCGTCTTAAGGGCTCAAACAAAGCCACTGGAACAGTGGTTTGAGCCAAAGGCCTATACACATCTGGCATATTATAGGAGCTCAGTGAATATTTCAGTAAATGAGTCTGTTTAAGGGAAAAAAAAAAAAAGGCCTTCTTGAGGCACCTAGGTGGCTCAGTCGGTTGAGCATCCGACTCTGGGTTTCAGCTAAGGTCCTGATCTCATGGGTCGTGGGATCAAGCCCCACGTCGGGCTCCATGCTCAGCCCAGTGGGAGTCTGCTTGAGATGCTCTCGCTCTCTCTCCCTGTGCCCCTCCCCCCGACTCTCACGTGCGCATGCACTCATGCTCTTTCTGAAATGAATAAATAAAATCTTTTTATTTAAAAAAAGACCTGCTGAAGAAGCAATTGATGAACACTATTATGTAATAGTATATCTTTTGTTCACTGGCATCTCAGAAGAGATTAGAACAGTGCCTTACATACAGTGGGTGCTCAATACATGCGTGTTAAATAGCTGAAAGCACTTTATAGCACAGTCTGGCACAGAGTTAGCACGCAATAAATACTGTTATTGTATACTGGTTTGTCTGTTTTGTTCACTGACTATAACAGTGCAAAAGCAATTAGTAGAAAAGGACCTGGCACAAAATGAGCTCTCAATAAATGTAATATTTTGCCAAATGCATAAAATTATGCCTGGCACATAGTAGGTGCTCAATATACATTTGTTAAGTAGCTGAAAGTGATTAATTGCAAAGGAACAAAGTAAGAACTCAATAATATTATGTGATGTTTTGTCTGTCACTAAACACCTAGAACTGTGTTGAACTCAAGTACTCAGTGGGACTTGGAACACAGTAAACTTTGATGATGAAGCAAAGCCTGAGACACACAGTGCTCAATAAAAGGCATAAATGCTTGGCCCCAGAAGCCGCCCCACGCTGGAAGCCCGGTGCGGGCTCATGGACAGCCAGAATCCGCCTTCCTGCCTGAGGTGGGGCCCTCTCCCGGCCAGTCCGCTGACTAGCACAGCCACAGACAGGTTTTCTCACGGTGATGAAAATTTCGCTACTGCGCAGGCGCAACTTCTCTCTCCGAGTCCCACAGCCAGCGCAGACGCAGTCTCCCCCAGAGTCCTCCAGGGGGCGCTCCCACACCTACAACTTGCCCAGACCCGCCCTGTTGTCCGTTAGCGTTCTAACGGCCGGAGAGAAGCAGCCACCGTCACCATGGCAACCAGTGACCTATGCCCCTCTTTCCCCACCAGCATGCCCTGCGGGCAGCCCCTGAGGCAGTGTTTGGAGGGAGGAGGAGAAAGGAGGGTTGGAGGGGGAGAATCCAGGGCCCTAGGGGAGCTGGGGTGAGTCAGAACTGTATGGAGGTGTGGATGTCACCACAGGGGAGTAAACACAGGCTGGTAGGAGTGTTCTCCTCACCGTTACAGGGCCCAGGGAATCATACAAGCCCGAGAAAGGCAAGGGGGTAGAGTCCATCTTCAGAGATGGCGTCGCCAGGTCAGGGACTCCAAAGATACTCACCAAGGGGGACCAGCCCAGCACACGATTCCGGGGGATCACTTTGATGGCCACCTGGAGAAGAGGGCTGAGGTGAGGGGGCCAGCAGACGACCCCCACACCCCTCCCAGTCTTGACCCTCACCCTAGTCTTTCTGGTGCCAACCTCGGTACAGCACAACCCCAAATGAGCTGGAGCTTCTCCCCTGCCCTCCAAGTCCCCAGAACCAAGTTCACCTCTCCCATCATCCTTGGCCCTGGGCTCTCTCTTCTCAGGCTTCAGGACCCCTCACTCCAAATCCTGGGCTCTGAATTTCCTAATACCCCAAGCCCTCAATCTTCCCATCCAGCTCCAAGGCACCCCAACTCTGTACTGGGGTCCTGGTCCTAAGGACTCCACGCTGGACATCTGCCCTCGAAATCCCCCAAATCTCAGCTCTGGGTCTCTACCTTCCCACACAGATACACATCCCCTGGATCCCAGGGTCTAGAGTCCTCACGACCCCCACTCTTCAGTCTCACTCCCTGGACCTCCAGCATCCCTGCCCTGAAACCCCCTCCCCCCCCATACCCACCTGGATCGCCACACACACAAACAAGCGCGCGCACGTGCGCGCGCTCGGGCACCCCCACCAACCCGGATCCCGGTCCTCATGACCCTACCACGCACACATTGTCGGCTCATCCCCTGGTCAATCAGCATCCCAACCTCGGGACTCCCGCCCCCGCCACACGCACACACAACACACACGCACACGCGCGCGCACGCACACACAACACACGCACACACGCACACACACACACACCACCCCTGACCCACCCAAGACCCTCGTGGTTGATACCTGGAGTCGGTCTGTGACGCGATGTCCTGCGAAGACGGTACCAAAGCCCCCCTTACCAAGGAGGGGGCCGAGTCGGTACTCGGCCTCGAACGCTTCGCGATCTTTGCCTCCTACGCAGGCGGAGGCGAGGAAGTCAGGGTGGCTGCGCGCGGAGCCCGGCCGCGACCCCTTCCCCCCTCCCCCCGCAGCGCCCTCAACCACTTAAGCCCGCCCGGCCTAGTCGCGGTAGGGGAGCCTCGCTCACCTGGCGGCGGCGTGGGGGTCACGGGGGCCACCGGGAGCCCTTGCAGAGGCTTAGTCAACATGGAGGTGGTGCTGCGCAGATTGAGCCCGCTGAGCCCGCAGGGCGTGGATGCCCGGGGTAGCGAGGCTGGGGAGCCAGGACTTGGGGGCGCCAGGGTGGAAGGCAAAGAAGCTGATGGCCCCAAAGCGCCCGCAAAACAGCGCAACGTTAAGATTCGACGCGCGCGCCAGCCCCAACGCTACTGAGCCGGGGCACGCGCCTCCCGAGAGAGTCGCCCCGGGCGACAGCCCCGCCCACTTGGCTTTGATCAATCCGGACGCGGCACCTGCTGTACCCCAGCCAATCGGAGCCAATCCTTATTTGCATACCACCCTCAACGCTTCAAGTACCCCCTCATGCAAATACATGCCCGGATCTTCCGTGGGGGCCGGGCCCGCATGCAAATGTGAGGGGCGCGCGCGCGAAGAGGAAACCGGTTCTGGGAATCCCTTTGCAGCAACCGCATTTGTTTTGGTTGTTGCGCGGGGTTGTTTTTATATATGTGTGTGTATGTGTATATATAGATATAAACTTAAAAAAACCGCACCGCCTCCTTTCCTAGGAAGTTGGTTTGCAGCCGCTGCTTCGAGATTAGCGCGGAGATAATGCCAGGCCGGGCTTCTAAGAATCGGGGCCTGTGGCTACCCAGGACCCTGTCTCCAAAGAGTGCTCCTCACCCAGGACCAGAGCCCTCTAGGCGACCAGCGGCCTCTGCCCCAAAACTGAAGCCGGGGATCCTGGAAGAACCTGTCCAGCTTCCAGGGATGGATAACCCCCCTACCATTGCGGGAGACAGCGTTCCCATGCCCTGAGGCAGAGGCCTGTGGGGTGTTTTGGAGCCCTTAACCTGGACAGACCTGGCTAGGTCTGGCCGCGAGCCTACTCAGCACATCTGGAATCTGGAATGGCAGAGGGAAGTGGATCTCGGGTAGGCGGGGGTGCTAGCGAGCCAGAGTGATGGTGGCTTGGGGGTATGCTTCCCCAATGACAGAGACAGGGACGGAAAAGGCTCAGACAGGTGGTAAAACACCCTCCGTCACAAATTTGGGAAAAATAGTCAATCCTCACGCCGCAGGAAGACAGAGATGCACTCAAGACACACAGAAGTACCATGTGATATACACAAAACCTGTACAGTCAGACACATTCACGTAAACTTGTCCTAGACACACATGCAGACATCTACTGTCACAGACTGACGTCCACAGTCAGGCAGGCATGCTGCCAGTTATGTCCCGGAATGACACCCAGAGAAACACTGTTACAGAAAGACAGGCACTCCAGACAGATTCACATGGACCGACGTTGCCAATGACACAGAAATGTCTTGTCAGACACACCACCAGAACTTGTCACAAAGATACTGGCACCATCAGACATGCACTGTCAGAGGAAGACTTGTACTGTCCCAGAAATGAGAGGCAAGTCTTGTCACAGGAAGACACACAGATGCTCCAGAGACACACAAGTACTGCTCCACAGACATACTTATTCGACAGAGCCACATAGATAGGCAGTGTCACAAAACAGACGTGGATGGACCCCACACACACACACACACCAGCAAACATGCAGCGCTGTCACTGAAACTGTCCGGAAATAGCTACCCAGAATCTGTCACAGGAATACAAACGGACATCCATGCGCTCACAGACAGACCCACGCAGACACACACTTATCTCAGAAACAGACATAAACTGTCAAGAGTCCCACACTCAGTCACCATCTGACACACCTGGAAACAAGCCCTCATCACACACACTAGACACTGCAAGGTGCATGTGAAGATTGGAACTCACCAAAGTCAAATGCACACACACAAACACACGCACACACACACAAGACAACACCCAAAAAGCAAATACACACATGTACGCTCCCTTATTCATCCAATATTTATTAGAGGTCTACTGTAAGCCTGCCAGGCCCCAGCAAGGGTGCAGATATTAGAGATACACGGATTAAGTCAGGCATCACAGCCCTTGCCCAGGAAGTGAATCACAGAGTTATTGGGGAAGGAGTAAAGACATTATCTGTGGATAGAGGTGAGAATATGGATGGGGTCACACAGGGCTTCTCCAAAGGTGACACTCTACCCATCTAGAAGGACAAGGTTGGGGGCTCAGGACGGGGGAAGGGCAAATTCCAGGCAGAGGCCAGTGAAATTGGACAGGGCAGCAAGAAGAGGTAGGCAGGGGCCAGTGTAAAAAACTCAACATAAGGTAAATAAATATTTATCTGCTAACATTTGGGCTCTCAGAACATGCCAGGCACCAGGCCATCAGACATTATTTGACCACGTGCATTCTCTCTCATTGCTCACAACCAGAGAGAGCGTGAGGTAGTAGACATTAATCACTCCTGTCGTACACATGGTGGGACCCCTGAAACTTAGCCTGTGATTTGACCGAGGTCATAAAGCTAGAAAAAGCCAGAGTGGGTTCCAAACCAACTCTCCAACATGTGCATGCTTGACCAGTGGATTCCACAGACACCCCACAAGATGGCCACTCGACCAGCCACGCCTTCACCAGCAGCACCAGGCATGCATCCTTCCATAGGGGCCCCATTGGCGAGGAACAGCAAAACACACTCTTGACAAGACCTGGGGGCCAGCCATCCTTCTCTGCTTTGGCTTTACCCCAAGGAAAGGCAGGGGCATGGGTGTCAGATGACTGAGAACATGAACAAGAAAGGGTTTAACCATTCCGTAAACCAGGGAGGCCCCTCCAGTCGATTCCACTAAACTTACGTTGATAAGAAGCATCTGTTGTGCCTTTCCAAAGCATTTCTGCATCAAAGATCACAAGGGAAGAGCAAACGTATATAGGGAAGGAGGCAGGCAAAAAAGTTGCAAGTTCAGTTCCAGCCCTTCAAGCTCCTAGTCCTCCGCTCCCACCACACCCCAGGACACAGGGTGGGCAGGCTACGTGTACCAGTAAGATGGAGCTTACTTGGTGGGAACAGGTCCAGAAGTTGGTTTAGTAAGCAGTGATTCAAAGATGAACAAACTCTGGGCCCACACAGAGACCCTGCTGGAGAGCATGCAGCCCTCAGAGGTCAAGCCAAGGCCTATGCCATTGCCGCCTCTGCCCAGAGGCCCACCCACCCCGTGCCCCACACAGAACAGAAGCGCTCAGGGGAAACTGACATTTGGTTTTATTGTGCCAAGGACATTACAGATGGTGGATCTTGTCAACACCTGCAGGGCCCGGGTGCCCCATCTGCTGAGGCTGCTCCCACTCCCCACACTCAAATCCTGGGTGGCAGCAGCCACGATCCTCAAAGGTGCCCCCCACCCCAAGACTCCAAAGAGACCGGTGGCGGTGGCGTGGAAGCAGTAGGAATGCAGCGAGGTCAGAGTCTCATTGTCCAGAGCCCACAGGACACCTACCCCCTGCCCCCGCTTGTACTCTAGACCCTGCCCTCCTCCGCAGAGCTGGAGGCTAGAGACGGCAACCACGTCTTTGTGCCCCCTCTGTGCCCCGTGGCCTGCCTGCTCCCAAACCAGAGAGATGCCGCCTTCACAGAGCCAATGCTGTTGTCTACATCATTTTGGATTGGTTGAGTTGATGAAAGTACATTTTAATAAAGAAAAAATTCAACATTGAAGGCTCAGACATTCTTGGGGGTACTGGGAAGGGGGATTCCCACTTCTTCCTCCCACCTCCCCAACATCATTGTGGAGGTGGGGTGACAAGTATTTCTGATCTTGGAAGTAATGGGGGGCAGGGAAACTTTCCTCTGTCTGAATGTCTCTCCTCGGGGGCTGCCTGGCTGCCAGTTGTTCTGTCTCTGTGTGCCTCTCGCCTACCTTCGGCACCCTTGCCCAAGTCCCCTGTGGAATGCAGGGATGATGCTGTGCAGGGGGCAACAGGGCACGTCAGCTGGCGAAGAGACGGGTGATGGTGGTGGTGGCAGCAGCGATGAGAGGGGGCTCAGGGATGGGCCAGCCAGAGGGAAGTGGGGAGGAGCAAAAGGAGGGGAGAGAGGGAAGAAGGCAAGAGGGAAGAAAGCCAAAGAAGGTGGGGCGGCACCAGAGGGCAGGAGTGGTGGGGGTTGGGAGATGGTCTCCAGTCTCTGGGTCTCCATCAACTCTTGTCTGGGGGTGGATCTCTGTGCATTTTGTTTTTCTTCATACTGTCTAGGTATTCCTGTTGGGATACTGCCAGCACCGATGCTAGGATCTCGTCATCATCCCAGTCGTTCAGACCTGCTGGGCAAGAGGAAGGGGAAAAGGATGATGGAGCACTCCCAGTGCATCTTCTTCTCACCCTTTGCTGATCCCTGGCTCGGGAGAGATCCCATCCAGGCCCCTCTACACTGATTTCTCTACAGAGAAGGCTCCTCTGGGCCTATGAAATCCCACACAAATCCCCTCTGGACACATCCCTTGGGCTTGAAAACCTCCCTTTTCCTGGGAAGGTGGCCAGAGGCTCTAGAAGCCCCCTCTCAGGACTTGCTGCTTCTTCCCATCTCTCCCTAACTCCCAGCTGGTCCCTGGCCCCTAAACAGAGGAGGCTTACCAAAGGCGGAGGGGGACATCTGCTGAATGAGGGCCCGGCACTCCAGAGCAGGGTAGAGGGACACGAGGGGGGAAGTAGCCCGGTCGGCCCCTGCTGAGAACTGGCTGCTTGTACCTGGGGCAGAGGGACAGTCAGAGGCGGGGGGGGGGGGGGTGGGGGGGGGGGGGGCAGGGCCCAGGTGGCACCTCCTCACCCCGGCATGCTTCCCTGTCACCAAGTCACTGACCTGGTGCACAGGGCGAAGGAGGTTTGGCAAGAGCTAAGACAGTGCCTGGGGAAGGGGGCTTGATGCCCAGCTCGGCGTGCAGCTCCGGGTGCTCAGGTGAAGAGGCTGAACTCCGCTGCCGCGGGGACCGGCTGGTCCACTCCTCCAGGCCACTGGAGGCTGCTGCTGTGGCGGAACTGCATGTGGCACTGGCCTTCCGCGGCTGCAGTGCGGGGGGAGGAGGAGGTAAGGACCGCCGCCAGGCGTGAGCCTCCTCTGCTCCATTCCTGAGGGCTGGCTCGCTCCCGGCATCCTGGCTGTGATACAGTTTCTACATAGGCCACCATCATTCCTAGTCACACGGCAGACCGCAGGATGAAGGCCAGCTCCTTAATCCCCCTCACATCCTTACAGCCAACCGGGCAGGAGACCTGTATCTCCCACTTTCAAAACACATTCAGACTCCATCCCCTTTCCTCATTCCTCCCTAGCCAGCACCACCATCTGCCACCACTGGGACTTCTCTAGTAGCTTCCACCTTACCGGTCCCCTGCTTCTCTGCCTAACCCCCTAGACTCCGTGCTGCACTCGGCAATCGGGGGGATCCTGTCCCTCCTCTGCTCACAGCCCTCCCAAAGGCTTCTGCCTCACTCACAGTAAAAGCCCAAGTCCCCAGCAGAGCCCACAAGCCCCTTCTCAATCCGGCCCCACCAACTCTCTGACTACTGCATTCTGCTCCGCCACACTGGCCCCGGGGCTGCTCCCAAATCACGCCAGGGAGGGGTGCACTCCACTCCCCTCAGGGCTTTGCTCTTGCCGGCCTTCTGCCTGGCTTGGCACATGCACTTAGCTAACTGCCTCACCTTCTGCAAGCTTTTGCTCACATCTCACCTGCTCTGAGGCTTACCTTGACCATACTATCTCATCTCCCCATCAGCACCCTCTATGTGTTTCATCTGTCCCACCTCTCAACTCATCTACTCATTATGTTTTTACTGTTTCTTTTGTTCCACTCTGCAAAAATGTAAGCATCACAAGGACAGGGATCTGGGCCTGCCCGGCTCACCAAGGTACCCCCATACACTGAGAACAGTGCCTGGCACAGACGTGCAATAAATATTTGTTGTAGAAATTACTTGACTCTTGCCAACACCTACAGTCACTCTAAACTCCTTGTGATTCCTCAAACGCCTGCCTGCTCTGCCCCATCCCTGCCCTAAAAATCCAACCTTCCTGTGTGAAGACTGACCAGAGCCCCCATGTCCACTGGTCTCCCAGCCAGGGTCAAGGCCTCACTGATGTATCTGTCTCCCTCAGTAGACAGGGGATCACTGAGAGTGGAACAGGCCAGACCTAATTCTACATCCTCAGCACAGAGCCTGACACACAAGGACATTCAACAAAAGCTTGTCCCTCTGGAACTATTCATCAGTCCCACATGTCACCGCCAGTGGCTGGCCTCCCTCACTCCTTAAAGAGCTCGTTCTGCAAAGGTGTTGAGAGTTCTAAGGCACAATGCCAAGACTAAGGCTCAGATGTGGTACAGAATGGGCTGAGAGCTTCCTTCTCTCCCAGATGTCAAAACCGCTTAATTTCTTCTGCCTGTACGGGGGCAGAGCATATGAAGTAAGGGGTTCTTGGCCAGGCCAAAGACAGAGCCCAGGACTCACCTGGCTTGGGCCGCGGACCTGGCGGGCCTGTTTCTCCTGATCCCGCAGCCACTGCAGGTAGGATTCTCGAGCCACCTGCTCCTCAATGGCCTCATTTGTGGCCTCCCAGTCTGTGGCCCGCTTCTTGTCTTCCAGCATTTGCTGTTCAATCCATGACTCCTCTGATGTTTTTATGGCATTCTTCATCAGGGACTGCTCTGCAAACTGTAAGGCAGGGAGGAACAGGCATGTGGGGTGACACTCTGAACTCTGGCCAGGAACCAGAACTGGCTCAGGACTGTGGGCCTATAGGCCCAGAAGAGAGGAGATAGGAAGTCAGGTACTCTTACTAAGCACGCCCTGAGCAGGCTGCCTAGTCATCAAGAATTGGGGGGAGGCAGGCTTTGGTAGTGGGACTTGTCATTCCAAACTCCCGTACTCAGAAGCCCTGCTCCCAACCCTAAGACACCTTGAATGAAGTACTAGGTCTGGGGCAACCAGGTGCTGGAATTTGAAGATGCCTCACCCAGCGATGGCTCAGGTTCGTAATACCGAGACCTTCCTCACCTACGCCCAGACAGAACAAGGAGAAAAGATCACCTGAGAAGTTAGCTGAGTGTGCACAGGGTGAAGGGAGTATTTGGACATTCAAGGGGACAAGGGGATGGTATCATCACGGGAAGGGGTGTCACAAATTGTGGGACATTGTAGGAGAGTGCTTTTGTCAGGCGATGAGACACAACAACATTTAAAAAAATGAAGTAATAAAAAAATACCAGAGCATATTCTAGGCATTAAGTTTAAGTATTGCTCTGTGAAATTCGAACAATTATTTTAATGCAAATACACACACTACACACCAATATGTCTGTGCATTAAGTTATGATGTAAAATATAATTTTTTTTACCTATGTAGAATAATCCGAAAAGTACATAAAGCTCTATGTTAGAACAAACCAATTTAAAAATGGGCAAAAATGGGGTGCCTGGGTGGCTCAGTCGTTAAGCGTCTGCCTTCGGCTCAGGTCATGATCCCAGGGTCCTAGGATCGAGCCCCACATCGGGCTCCCTGCTCAGGGGGGAGTCTGCTTCTCCCTCTCCCACTCCCCCTGCTTGTGTTCCTGCTCTGTTTCTCTCTGTCAAATAAATAAAATCTTTAAAAATAATAATAATAATAATAAAAATGGGCAAAAATGGGCACCTGGGTGGCTCAGTCGGTTAAGCGTCTGCCTTCCGCTCAGGTCATGATCCCAGAGTCCTGGGATCAAGCCCCACATCGGGCTCCCTACTCATCGGGGAGGCTACTTCTCCCCCTCCCTCTGCCACTCCCCCTGCTTGTGCTCTCTAATAAATAAAATATTTTTTGAAAAAAGTCTAAACACACAATTTCCTCAAAGAAGATATACAGATGGCAAATAAGCACATGAAAAGATGCTCAACACCATTTGTCACCAGGGAACTGCAAATTACAACTCATGAGGTACCTTACCAGTTGGAGATATCAGTTAAGAACTGTAGCTTCACAGAGATATGGATGGTTACATGAGAAGTATTTCTAGATAAATGTATACACACGGGTTAGTATACACAAATTGATCTCCTTGCTCTGTCAGCTGAAAGGACCTAGAAGCAAGGACACCCCAGTAGTAAGAAGCACACTCAGCACCCAGATCTTGGTTTCTAATAACATACTGCAATAAAAGGAACCAGAGCTCCTTGGACAAATGGCTGGTTCTAGGACTGGAGCAAGATATATACAAGATAAACCTGGAGCACCTCACAGTGCCAGAAAGTAAGAAAGTGCTACAAAATGAAACACAATAAACAAACCAAAACCAAAAAAATAAAAAATAAAAAAAAAACCCCAAAAAACAAAAACAAACCCAACAAAAAAATCAATCCACCACCACAATGATGGGGGTATGTCAAAGCGATGCAGTTGGGAACCAACTGAGAGCTCTCCCAATAGCCAAAACTGGAACAATGTGAGCATGAAAATAAATAAAAATAGTACTGGATTATAACTCAAAATATAGAAGCATAAAAAAATACCCTTGAGTCCACAGTGATATAAATAAATGGGGGACAAAAGACAAATCTCCCTTGCAGAAGAATTCTACATAATTTATGTAGATACTCTGCCCTCAAGAAGATGGAGCATAGGGGCGCCTGGGTGGCTCAGTCGGTTCAGCAGCTGCCTTCAGCTCAGGTCATGATCCTGGGGTCCTGGGATTGAGCCCCGCATCGGGCTCCCTGCTTGGCAGGGGGCCTGCTTCTCCCTCTCCCATTCCCCCTGCTTGTGTTCCTGCTCTCACTCTGTCAAATAAATAAATAAAATCTTTAAAAAAAAAAAAAGATGATGGAGCATAACCTCCACTTCTTCAGTGTAGGCTGTACATAATGACTTTCTTCCAAACAGGACAGTATGGAAAAAGGAATGGGGGGAGAGAGTAATTTTGCAGTGGAGAAAATTTGACCAACAATACTCCCAGGGGTCAAGGTCAACATCAACAGTCATAAATCATGTTCCCAGTATTTACCATTGATAAGATATGATGAGAATGGTATTTTACCACTGTGATCTTCCTCCCTAAAACCCATAACCCTAGTCTAATAAGAAAACATCAGACAAATTTCAAAAGAGAAACATCCTACAATATACCAGACCAGTACTCCTCAATACTGTCAAGGTCATCAAAAACATAAAAGTGTGACAAACCGTCACAGAACAAGGGACTCTGACAGGATGACTTTAGTTAATAATACTGTACTGTAACAAATGTATCACAGTCATCCAGTATGTTAATAAAAGTGAAACTGTGTGCAGGGGGGAGGAGGATACACGGGAACTCTACCTTCTCAATTTTTTTTGTAAATTTAAAATCATTCTAAACTTAAGTCTACAAACAAGCAAACAAAAATCCTTAAGGCATTCACATTTTTTTAAATTAAAAAAAAAAAAAGAAACGAGTGGGGCTGGGGAGCCTGGGTGGCTCAGTCAGTTGAGTGGTCTGCCTTCAGCTCAGGTCATGATCCCAGGGTCCGGGGATCGAGCCCCACATCGGGCTCCCTGCTCAGTGGGGGCCTGCTTCACCCTCTCCCTCTGCCCCTCCCCTGCTTGTGCTTGCTCTCTTTCTGTCAAATGAATAAACAAAATCTTAAAAAAAAAAAAAAGAAACGACTGGGGCACCTGGGTGGCACAGTTGGTTAAGCTTCCAACTCTTGATTTCAGCTCAGGTCATGATCTCAGGGTCGGGAGATTGAGCCCCAGGTTGGGCTGTGCGCTCAGCACGGAGTCAGCTTGAGATTCTCTCTCCCTCTCCCTCTGCCCCTCCCACTCGTGCTCTTTCTCTCTAAAATAAATAAATCTTAAAATCTTAAATCTTAGGGGCGCCTGGGTGGCTCAGTCATTAAGTGTCTGCCTTCGGCTCAGGTCATGATCCTGGGGTCCTGGGATCGAGCCCCACATCGGGCTTCCTGCTCAGCGGGAAGCCTGCTTCTCCCTCTCTCACTCCCCCTGCTTGTGTTCCCTCTCTCGCTGTGTCCCTCTCTGTCAAATAAATAAATAAAATCTTTAAAAATAAGTAAAAAAAAAAAAAGAAAAGAAACAAGTGATCAGACCACAAAAAGTCATGGATGAATCTTAAATTTAAGTACGTGGCATTATGTGAAAGACAGTCAGAAAAAAATTACATACTGTTATGATTCCAATTCCATTACATTCTAGAAAAGACAAAACTAGACTCTGTAAACAGATCAAAGATAAAAACAAGGAAATTCAGAGAAACTGTCAGAGCCAAGAAGAGCCAAAAGAGACATGACAACTAAATTGTAGGAAGGTCTCCTGGATGGGATTCTGGAACGGAAAAGATCTTTAGGGAACGACTGAGGTCATTTAAATAAAGTATGGTTTTTTAGTTAATGTATCAATACTGGTTTATTAATTGTGACAAATGTCCTATGCGGATATGTTCATCATAGTGGGGAATACGGAAATTATCTAATCTTGGTAATTTTGTAAATCTAAAACTGTTCTAAAATTAAGTCTACTTAAAAAACAAAATAAAAAAAAACAACCCCTATGTTGGAGGGTGTGTGGTGTTAGGGTGTGCGTTTCCTAAAATGAGGCCGGGGCACTTTCTGTTTGTAGGAAGTGAAACCCCAATAGAAGACAGCAAAATCCCCAGAAGATGACTGTTTATGAGAGAGAACAAGAACCCGTCAGCATGGGCTGGAAAACCGTACTGCCACCTTCTGAGCACCTACTAGGCAGCAGGCCCAGTGTTAGGCATGTTCTGTAGCGGCCGAGCAGGCAGCCCACATTACTTGTATAATCCGCCCTAGGTCCCAGAGCCAGTAGTGCTCCGGCCAGGCCTGTACTTTTAAGTCTCTGTGACCACAGCTGTCTAGAACTGCTCAGTTTCGGAGGATCCATGCAGGTACCGAGATACCCAGACCAAGCCCGGGTTCACAGTTCCCAGATGTGCCTCCTCCATATCCCAAAATGCCAACCCTCAACAGGCACGAAAAATGGGTAAGCCAGCTCAGACGCACAAATGGAGAGCACCGAATGAGCCCCAAGAGATCACCTTGGGTAACTCCCTAGTTTTACAGAGGTGAGAGCTCAGGGGCAACTCAGGGGACATGTCATTTTTGTGGGATAGGCCAGAACTGAGACGTCAAAAGAGGTTTCCAGCCTCTCTATCCAGCAGCCATCCTGGGCATGGGGACCCACTTACCCCGGGTTTGAATGATGGCAGGCCTAGCCCCACACCAATGGTGGCCTTGTTGGGATTCACCACTGAATTGTAGTGGATATTCCGATGGTAGCTGACGCGGATGGGCTCATCCTCGGTTTGATGGATCCCATGGAATGTGTTGATGGGTTCTGCAGAGAAAGAGAAGGAAGGAGCACCCGCGGCGGGCTGGGCAGGGCAGGCCGCTCAGCTGCCCGCCGCAGAAGTACCTGTGCTGTACTGGTACACCTCCACGGGCCGGTTGTACATCTCTGCCATGGCCTGCATCTCAATGTGGTTGCCGTGGCAGTTGTTTTTCCTTTTCCTGTTGATGTAGGTGGTGAAGTCCTCGGTGACATAGTTGGAGAAGTAGTCCGCATTCTTCATCTGCGGAACAGATCGGAGGGTCGGGTCCGGGCGGGGAAGGGATGTGCCCACTCTGCGCCCCCCCGCCCCCCGCCCCGAGGCCTCCGCAAGGTCTCACCAGATAGTCCATGCAATGCTTTCGCACCACCTCATGCATGTCCTGGTCTCCGTACACCTGGTCAGCTGTGGGGACAGAAGGAGAGGCAGGGGTCAAGAGCTGCCACCGGAGAAGAGTTCCACGTCCTGGAACATCCTTGGGGGTGGAGGGCTGCGGGCCAGGGAAACTCCTTTTCCTATACTACAGCCTGGAGCGTGCTTGGCTTTGTGGGCTGGAATGGGGTCACGGAAAAAAGAGGCAGGCAGGGACAGTCTTTAAGAACGGGAGAGTACAGGCGAGAGGAACGCAACCCAGGCAGATGAGTTTGTCCGGGGCCTGCCCGGCCACTCAGACAAATCAACAAACATTTTAAGTCCCCTAAGTGGCCTCGAGCACCAGCAGCTCCACACTCCCCCTTCACTCTGCACATGAGGAAGCTGAGGCTGAGGGAGAGTTTGTGGCTTCACCAAGGTCACACAGCAAGTCAGTCTGAGAGAGTCAACTCTAGAATACAGTTTTCCTGACTCCTGGGAGCCAGCATGGCCTTCATAGGTCACAAATAAATAAATAAAAAAGAAGAAGAAACTAAAAACTGGGCTCCAAGCCCAGTTCTCCCAGGTACCAGTGAGCTAAACGACCAGAGGCAAGCAACCCAAGTGTCCTGAGCCTCAGAGGCTTCACGTGTAAAACAGGAACAAGCAGTAACTCCCTGGCAGGCCTCTTATAGGATCAACGAAATCATGGGTATAAGGTGATCAGTACGGGGTTTGGGACACAGCAGTCACTCAGTAAACCAGAGCCCCCTACCCGGAGTGGGGCCTGAATGTGGGGTACTGTGTAGGTGATAGATGTGAGTAAAATCCTGCCCCTGTCTTACAAGAAGCACATAATCTAGCAAGAGAAGTAAGACACATATGAACATAACTTAAGCTTAATTCGGGAAAGGCAGCCTGCCTATGGCCCAAACGATCTAGGTGTCACAGGGTTTCGGTCAAAATAAGAACCAGGCTCCCCCTGCCTTACTTGAGGATCTTCACACATGCCATTTCCTCTTTTCGGGGCATTCTTTCCATCCTCCTCGGCTGCCTACTTGTCACACACCCATGTATTCTTTATACAGTTGCCCAGCCCTCCCACCCTCCAGAGCACTTCTATCATTAGATTTATCAAAGGTGTGTACAGACTTCCTCTGCCTGACCACTCTGACTCCCACTGAGGGCTGAGAGCAAGTCACATCCAAGTCCACCCCAGCTCAGGGCCCGATACAGTACAGGAAATCGGGACCAGCTTGCTGAGTGGATGGACAGGCCAGAGGAGCCAGGGAGTCTTCTCCCAGGGAAATTAAAGTGGGCTTGAAGATGGGGCACGCCTGATGTCCGCTGGCTAAGACGAAGAGGGAATTTCCCTTTGTCTCTCCAAAGGACCGTTGTTCTGATGGGGTCTCCCTGGGGCACTGGGGCAGGGGCAGGTCCCACTGTTTCAGGGAACACCGCAGAGGTCTTCCAGGACAGCCAGTCTACCTCTGAAGAATCGCCTTTGTTGCCCTCCCCTTCCCTCCCTGGAGGATTCTGTGAGAGGAGAAAAAGGCTGCTCTGAGACAGAAAATGGGGCCCATGCCTGTCTCACGTCCTCTTAGAGGTGTGGAGACCTGGGGGGGGGAGCTGTGAAGGCGGGAAGGGGTAGCCCCTTCACCGATGTAAACAAGGATGTGGGTTCTGTGGCCACACTCTCCCCCACCCCCCCAGCAGCATTTCCAGCAAGTCACGTGCCCTGCGCAGAGGCTGGGGGCCCCCTGCTGCCGCCTTTCTTAGAAGCCCGGGACCACAGAGGCCGCTGTGGCTGCAAGAGCTATTTATGTAGAATGAGCTTGGGGGGCTGCGGAGGCAGTGCTGCCAGCAGCTGCAGTAAACAGGGACTGGGACGGCGGCAAGGGGGTTAAACAGGGGCCGGCCTGCCAAGCTCTAGGAGGGGGCTGAGATGCTCCTCAGGAAGGATCGACAGGCATTTCCTGGGAGATGGATCTACCTGAGCTAGATGCCGGATGCAAGAAAACAGAGGAAAGGGGAAACTGCAACAGGGAAGGGAGCTGAGGGAAGCTTGTGAAGCCCCCCCCCCCATTGCCCTGCCATTGGCCCCCTTGCCTAGCAGAAAGGCCCTGCTGCCTCCTAGCTGTGTGGCACTGGACAAGGCCTTCGAGCTCTCTGGGCTGCAATGTCTTCATCCGTGAAGTGGGGAGAGTACTACTCTTCCTTTCACAGGGGGCTGTCAAGACGACGGGTAGGGTTTGCTGAATGCCTACGACGTCCTGGGTGTTCAAGAAATGAACCTAGGGGCTCCGCTTGTCATGAGTGGACGACGACTCTCTCAGATAGCTAACCATCCCCGAGTCAGTCAGAATGTCACCGGAACCACTCATTAAGCCCTTCCTCATTTCTGTCGCACTCCCTCAACCAGAGGAAAGCCCCGAGCAAGGAGTCTAGGCTGTCCCGCCTCACACAGGCAGGGAGGGCTCTCTACCTTTCCTGAATCCAAAGGTCCACAGGCCTACCTCCTGTGTCCGTAGTTCAAATCTTTAGCAACCAAATTAACAGCAAATTGAAAATACACGCTTCACGAAACAGGGTCCTTAAATGACTTTCTCTACCTACCTACCTGTAAGGTTTCCCCTTCTCAATCCTAAGATGCACTGATAGGTGGTACCGTACACACATTTAAATCACAGCTTTTGTTGGGGGTGGGCGGCATGACCCACCTCACTGATTATAAGATATTAAGCTGGTTCTGGGATCATCAACGCGGAAGAAAATGTGCATATCTGAACACCAAGGAAACCGAGCAAAAATACCTCCCCAATGGGGGTGAGAAGGATCTTTTCAATGATATTAGGATGGGATAACCACCCAAGGCAGGGCTAAAACACAGGAAGTCCTCATCGAGGCAGTGCTTGTCTGACTTTGCTAGCCCCACCTCTGTCCTCCAGAAAGCCCCCTCCTCCCAGAGGGTTGGCATATGGGACTAAGGGCTGGGCTGGACTTCCCTGTGGGGGCCAAGGTGGGGGAAAGGGCCCAATGGACCTGCAGAGGTAGGGGAATTCAGAGAACTTGTTTTGATAGAAACTGAAACTCCTCTTGCTGACGCTGCACTTGTGGGCAATCTGCACCTGCTCTCCCCTCCCAGAGTCCAGCTGAAGGGGGTCCCCCACTACCTCACCTCTGTCCCCAACCCAAAGAGGGCTCGGAAATCCTCAGGACAATACCACAATTGGTTCCACCAAGGCCTTTTCACATTCCAACTTATTTCATCTTCACCCCAAAAAGCCCTACTTTACATAGGAGGGATAGGATAACTGAGGTACAGAAATGTGGCAGAGCTGGACCTCAGGGGAGGGTAAAGGCCAGGCTCTCAAGGAATACCTGGTAACTTCAAACACTGATGCTCCAGGTGACGTTACCACTACCCCTAATCCAGCTATCACCTTAGCCGCCTGCCTGCTGAGGGCAAGGCCTGATTCTGTCTGCCTCAGTTTCCCCACCAGCACAAGCAGGAATCAGCTGGAACCCTGGAAAGGCCTGCAAGTGGGCAGGACTTACACAGAGGTCAGCATAAACCTTACCTCCCCACAGCCTACGTCTGTCCTTTCTCTGAGCATGCTGAGACATGAGCAGAGAAAGGCACATGTGCACACACACACACACACACAAAGCCAGCAGATCCTGCCAAAGATGTTCCCTGAGGGGCGCCTGGGTGGCTCAGTAGGTTAAGCGGCTGCCTTCAGCTCAGGTCATGATCCCGGGGTCCTGGGATCGAGCCCCACATGGGGCTCCCTGCTCAGCGGGGAGCCTGCTTCTCCTCCACCTCGTGTGTGCGCGCGCGCTCTCTCTCTCTCACAAGTAAATAAAATTTTTAAAAAAAAAAAGATGTTCCCTGACCAAATATCCACACCACCCTCACAACTACAGAGACCTATCGCATTCAGCAAGTAGCTGTCCTTACCGTTAACCAAGATTAAAGGTTGGATAAGAGGCAAAGCTATATAAAGCGAGGACCCTTACCTCCTTCCTACCCTTTGCCAGGGGTTAATGGGAGGGAGGAAGAGCCAATAGCTCTTACAGGCTTGCCTCCACCTCCTTCCCCTGCTGCCTGGGGGAAGGTCCCTCAAACCTCTGTAATCCCTCCTCCTCAGGCTCTCTAAAATAGTCACTATTTGCCTAAGAGTTATGTGGAGAAGCAGGACAGCAGAGCCTGGACTACCTACAGGAGTTTAATTAAGCACAGGGCCCTACTATTTGTTTGAGAGGCACCTGGGAACTGTCTCCCCACCAGGCTGCCTGCCCGCCTGCTAGAAGAGCCGCAGCAAGTTCTGCTGAGGACAGAAAAGGAAGCCTGGTGTCTGCAGGCAATCTAAAAACAAACCACACAAATGTGTGTACACACAGCAGCAGGGGGAGACAGGAACCTGATCTGTTCCCCACTTGCCTCCTGGCCCCACTGAGGAGATGAGCCAGGAAAAAGGCCTCCCCTGCCTGTCAAGCGGCTATGGTGTGCACCTGGCCCATGGCCCCAAATGGCACACCCTCAATGGGGGAGACACCCTAGGTGAGGGGAGACAGAACTCCGTCCTCTTGATGGCCTGGTCTCCGAGATGCCCGCTCTTCTACTCAAGGATGCCCATGGCCAAGTTGGGGAAACTGGGACAGAAAGAGCCCAATGGCCATGGGTGTCCATGGGAATCTTCTCCTTCTGGCCTAGTTCAACCTCAGACACCTATGTCCTGAGGCTGCCTATGTGATCTAGGTAATAGGGTGCTGGCTTTCTCGCAAGGCCTCAGTTTCCCCATTCATAAAACAGTCAAAATTAATCGAAGATCCACCCCCGCGACACGTGATGGTCCAGGCTAATGTTTCTGGGCCCCATTGTTCTAACATGTACAGCTCCAGCTGCTTCCTCGTGGCCCGTGCAGACAGACGCCCATGTGGCTTCCACTTTGCCCACAGAGGCCAGGGCCAGGGCCAGAGGTTTTCGCTGAGTCAAAGTCCTATGGGGAGAGGGCCGGAGAGATGCAGACCCATGTTTCCAGGAGGAGGTTATCTGAGCCGAGCAGGGGCAGGGTGGGCCACAGGGTACCTCAGGAACGTGGGCTCCTCCTTCCACCCAAGCCTTCACTGATGCTCACAAGTCCCCAACAGGAGGTTGTGGGAGAGAGCAGTGAGTACTGGTTCACACGAGGGACACCCAGACCTCAGAGGCAAAAGAGGGTAGAAAGCCACCTGCCTCAGGATTCCCAACAGTAGAGGACCACAGGCTCCTAGTTAGAGGAAGCAAGGCCCAGAGAGGTCAAGGAATATACCTGAGGTCACCCAGCCAGTCGACAGCTAAGCTGAGAAGCTAGGGCTTTCCCAGGGTCATAGAAAGAACACGTCCTTTGGACACGTCTGGGCTCCCATGCCGGCTCCGCCGCCAATGACCCCAAGCGTGTCATTTCCCTTTCCTGAGCCTCAGTCTTCTCACCGGTCTCATGGGATAACGATCCCAATTTTGCAGGTGAATCTGAAGCACCCAGCTGAATGCCAGCAAACAGTCAGGGTCAAGGAACAACACTGTGGCCTCTGTGTGTGCAATCCCCTCTCCAACTCCAGCTTTTGGTTATGTGCTCCTTCCACTATGCAATGCGTGGCAGGAAGCTAGAACCTGTAGGCCTTCTCATCAGAGCTCAGGTGCTCTGCCCCTGCTGCCTGTCCCTGCACAAGCTAGGCTGGAAGCAGAGGGACATCAGAAAGCCCGAGGACAAAGTCCCCTTCCCAGGCACATGTCCTGTGCACTCTGGCCCAGGGAAACCTCCAGATGAGGCCTAGAGACCCAGGAGCCACATACTTCCAGGGAGTGGCCATGGGGCTTCTGAGGTTTTACAGAGAAAAGCCAAGGGCAGTCCAGTTGGGGGAAATGGGTAGCCATAGTGCTGATAGGGAAAGGCCTTCAACCTGCTGCGGTCAGCTCTTCCTGTAAGCTCAGGCCCTTTACTGGAAGGCCCTTGAGGGGGGTGTCAGAGGGTGTTTGGGGAGGTCAACTGGATGGACACACATGAAAATATTGCTGTTTAGGGGCGCCTGTGTGGCTCAGTTGGTGAAGCGACTGCCTTCGGCTCAGGTCATGATCCTGGAGTCCCGGGATCGAGTCCCACATCGGGCTCCCTGCTCAGCAGGGAGTCTGCTTCTCCCTCTGACCCTCTTCCCTCTCGTGCTCTCTATATCTCTCATTCTCTCTCTGTCAAATAAAGAAATAAAATCTTAAAAAAAAGATTAAAAAAAAAGAAAATATTGCTGTTGAAATGAAGGGGGGAAATCAGAGGGGGGAGACGAACCATGAGAGACTATGGACTCAGAAACAAACTGAGGGTTCTAGAAGGGAGGGGGTGGGGAGGATGGGTTAGCCCGGTGATGGGTATTAAGGAGGGCACGTACTGCATGGAGCACCGGGTGTTATATGCAAACAACGAATCGTGGAACACTACATCAAAGACTAATGATGTAATGTATGGTGACATAACATAATAAAATCAAATGAAAAAAAAAAGAAAATATCCCTGTTGATATGGATTACTGCACAAGCCAGGTCCTTACTAGCTCCAACATCTGCCTCAAAGGCGGCCTGAGACCAAGGTGCCCAGATGCATTCTCTTACACTCACTCCACCAGCAGCCCCGTTTGCCCCACATCTAGCCTGAGGCTTCAGCACAGGGCCTAGCACCTAACAGGCCCTGACCTATTCTTTCTTTGCCTTCCTTTTGTCCAAGATGCCCCCAAACCCAGCTCTCTTTCTAGGAAACATCCCAGGGAGAACACAGGATTGAGCCACAGGGTTAGAAAGGGTGGCATTTTCCTAGCCCAGCAGAGTCCACTGCCTGAGCCTCTTCCGCTTGGTAGAACAGGGAGGCAAGCACTCAACCCACCTAAACTTCTACTCATTCAACAAACATTTGTGGCTCTGAGACCCCACTGAAAACAGCGTTCAAGCTTCACCACTGCTACTGTTCCCTGAGGGTCTACCAGGTGTCAGGCACCAGAGGGATTTACTGAAGTGATCTCATGTAACCATTACCACTCTGGGTCTTCTGCCTCCTGTTACAGCCTCGGAAACAGGCTCAGGAAAACAGAGCTGCTTGCCCAAGTTCGCACCAAGAATCAGTGGCACAGTCAGAAGTGGAGTCAGTCCAGGCTACCAGGAGACACGGGGCTAGCCACATGGTGAGAGAATAGCAGACCTTGTAAGGATTCAAGGAGCCCTTCACAATCAACACCATTTCACAGATGGGAAAATGGAAGTTTTTGAATCATGGCCAGAACTGGAAGACAGGGCGTCTGACTCCTACTTCAAGGCTCCTATCAGAGGGCCCTTCTCCCTGGTAGATAGCAGAGCCCCAACAGAAGGGTCAGATCACATTCCCAAATTCCCCCGGACAAGGGCCTTCAAACTGCCTGCTGGGTCACAAGATTCGGAGCCAGAGCGGCCTCAAGGATGTCGCTCGGACTGGATAGATGTTATTAAGGAATTATGAATGTTGTTAGGTAGGATAATAACACTTTGGTTATGTTAGAAAAGAAAGAATCCTTATCTGTTAGAGAAACATACATAAATATTTACAAATGAAACGATCTGATGTTGGGGTTTTGCTTTAAAAATACTCGTTTCAGGAGAGCAAAAAAGAGTGGGCAGGGTAGTGATGAAACAAGGTTGGCCAAGTGTTGACGACTCTTTTGAAGATGAACGATGGGTGTACATGAGAATTCACTATTCTACTTTTCTGTAAGTTTAAAAAAATTCTATGATCCCAGGGTGACAGCAGTGTGCTGTGGTTAAGAACATGGGCCTCAGGTCGCCTGAGTGGCTCAATCGGTTAAGCGGCTGCCTTCGGCTCAGGTCATTATCCCAGGGTCCTGGGATCAAGCCCCATGTCAGGCTCCCGGCTCGGTGGGAAGCCTGCTTCTCCCTCTCCCACTCCCCCTGCTTGTGTTCCCTCTCTCGCTGTCTCTCTCTGTCAAATAAAAAAAATAAAAAGAACATGGGCCTCAGACTAACCCAACCGAGAGACTCCCAACTCTACTATCTGACCCTGGGCAAGTCACTTCCCTGCTCTAAGCTGCTTTTCTCTTCTGACACATGGAAACCACAATAGTTCCTACACTTAACCTAGCTTGGAGGGGAATGAAAAAGGGTTTCCTTTAGTGTCTGACAGTGCAATCTGTCCCTAAGTAACATTTTTTATCACTATTATTGTTATTACTTTCACACCACCGCACTGCCTCATGACCAAAGGATAGAGGCCAGATACTAACTTGAAGCTGGGGTCTGGAGCCCCTGCAACACCAGTAAACTCTACCCTCAACCCCGTCTCAGGGGTTACTCCTAAACACCAGAAACAGCTCAGGGGCAGTCCTAGGCCCTTGAAAGCTAAGGCACAGACTCACCTACAGCCCGGAAGAGACAGGCACCGTCCTCCTTCATCTGCTTGATGATGAAGCCCTTCTTGTCTCTCAGGGCCTTTTCAAACCAGTGCTCCTGCTGAAGGGAAGAGGTGGGAGTCAGCAACAGGAAAGACCTGTACCCCCTCCCCAGGGCCCTGCCCTCTAGGTTCCCGAAGGGCCCAGCTAACTGGCTGAGAGGACACTGGGCGGGGTCAAGTTCCCAGCCCTGCTTGACACTCCATGCACATGGAGGAGGAAGAGACCCTTTCTTTTAGGGAATCAGTCATTGTGTGAGCAGAATACTTGCTCCCAGAGGGGTCTCATCTGTTTTCTGACAGGCCCTGCTGACCATATTGGGAATCCAATACTGGGCTCCTTCAGGCAGCCAGAGGCCCAGACCCGGCAAGTACCCGGGGGTGGGGCCTTGGGGACAGGGATGGACCTGGCTCTATCTCAAGGAGTTCCCCAGTTCACCTGGGGACCTTCTAGCCACTTAAGGTAGGGAAGATGTTGAGGAGGGAGTAACTGGCTAGAGCCTAGATCCCAAGCCCTACACGTATAGCTAGGGACTGTCAAAATATATCATACAAGGCAAAATGCATACGCTGTATGATCTCACTCATAGCTGAACCCGTTTAACGTATATATGCATGTGCATACAAACACATGAGAGTTGCAAAGACCATACAACAAAATATCCCCAAAAGTTGGTATTACACAGGATTTTGACTTTCTTCATGAGAAATATGCAATCCCTTGTCCAAAATTCCAAAACTCAAAAAGCTTTGAAAACCAAAGTCTTCCTCTTAACTCATTTGCCATCATTACCTGACCTGAGCTGGCAGGAACCTATTTATCCCACTTGGCGGTGAATATTCAAACATTTCTATGCAGAAACATTCAGGTGTATGGTTATGAAGTACTACCACAGACCCCACCAGAGGTGTTACATAACACACAGTACACACACCAGGTTTTTCTAAATTCTGAAATTTCCCTAAACTCCAAAGCACATCTGACCCCAAACGTTCAGGTTCAGTGAGCCTGTACAAATGTTTATCTTCAGACTTAAAAAAAAATAATGGAGAGATGAATAGGCAGAAAAGAGGATGTTTAGGGCAGTGAAACTACTCTGTATGGTACCTTAACGGTGGTTATGTGTCATTATACATTTGTCCAAACCCACAGAATGTAGAACACCAAGAGTGAACCCTAATGTGAACTGTGGAATCTGGGTGATTATGATGTGTCCTACATGGACACTGACTGTAACAAATGCACCACTCAGGTGGGGGGCTGTTAATAATGGGGGAGACTATGCATGTGTGAGGGCAGGGTACAGTATGTGGGAACTCCCTGTTCAATATGGGAACTCTTGTTCAGTTTTGCTGTGAACCTAAAACTGCTCTAAAAATTTAAGTCGAGGGGCTCCTGGGTGGCTCAGTCGTTAAGCATCTGCCTTCTGCTCAGGTCATGGCTCCAGGGTCCTGGGATCGAGCCCCGCATCGGGCTCCCTCCTCAGTGGGAAGCCTGCTTCTCCCTCTCCCACTCCCTCTACTTGTGTTCCCTCTCTCGCTGTCTCTGTCAAATAAACCTTTATAAAAATAATTAATTAAGTCGATTAAAAAAAATGTCCATGTGTCACTGAAAACATATTTTCCATTTCAAAACAAAATCAGAAGCAGCAGACCTTTCCCAGGCCCCTCACGCCCTCTGCTGGCCACCAGAAGAAGCCAGCCTTATCCAGCATATGGGCTAGGGACCAGGAATCCCAAATCCCCTCCTTTGGGACACTACCCTGCCCAGGGATTTAGAGGATCCGGGCTCTGACTAGACAGAGGGGATCACTTCTCTGCAGTCCACTTTCCCCCAGCAGAGTAGGAAGTACAAGGTTCGGAGGCTCTGCATTTCAACCCCACCCCTGTCACTCACTCGCTGTGTGATTTCAGGTAAACTACCTGAATTCTCCAAGCCTCAGTTTCCTATCAAACGAGGGATATGTAATCTACCTGACAGAGCTGTGAAGAAGCTCAGAGCAGCCTCAGGGCCTAAAAAGGCTTGGTAAATAACAGGTCCTCAGCCACAGAAGGGGCAAGACTGGCACAGACACAGACCACGTACAACTGAGAGGCCCTCAACAAGCCCCACTGGAGTAGCCGGACAGTAGGGGATGCAGAGCGGGGTGATGAGGGAATGCCGCCCAGTAGCCCCACCATTAGGGCCCACACCCCAGGAAGGTGTGGCTGGCTTGCCAGAGATGACAAAGGCACCTGGAAGCCCTTAATGGGCTTCCATGGACAGCAGAGAGACTCTTGTTTGTGCACAACACTCCAGCACGTGCCTCACCTGCCCCAGAGGCTGTGGACTAGCACACTTCAGCCAGTTTCCCCCAGTCCATCCCTGCCCTGCAGGGATACCCATCTCCCAACACCACGGTACCTGCCCCAATCAGGGGTCACCAGCAGGGAAGCTGCAACTGGGACTACAGGCCCACACTGAGCAGAAAGAAAAGTTCTAAAGAAGGGCGCATAGTAACCTCCTGCCCTCTAGTGCAGGGGAGAAGATTGAGGGGGGAGGGGATCAAAGAGGAGGAGAAGGGCTCCTACTTATTCCTCCAACAAGGGTCTACCAGGCAGCTGCCAAATCAGACCCCGGCTGTAGTAAGCCAGGCAACGAGGACAGCGCAATGAATCAGACTCGGTCTCTACCCTCCGTAAGCTTGCTGACTGCTGGAGGGCATGGGCAAACAGGGAATGACCATGCACAAGTGTGAGCAGGACAGTGAAGAGCTAACACAGTGCTATGAAATACACAGGAAGGGACCTAACCAATCATTAAGGTTGGCACCTGAGAAGAGGTGCCACCTGATGGAAGGGTTAAAACACGAAGACCTCCAGAAATGCTTGTTAACTGGGTAAAAAATCACTTCAGGGGGTGCCTGGCTGGCTCAGTCGGAGGAGTACGCAATTCTTGATCTTGGGGTGGTGAGTTCAAGCCCCACATTGGGTGTGGAGATTACCTAAATACATTTAAAAAATCACTTCTACCACAAAGCACCAGGGATGCCAAGAGAGGCCCAGCAGTGAGTCCAGCACAACTAAAGTTCTGGGTGGGACTAGGCAGGTAAACAGGGTGGGGCCAGGAAGAAAGATGAACTCATATTAGCCAAATGCCTGCCCCGTACCAGATGCCTGATGCAAAAGGTGACTTCATTTAATTGTTCTTACCACAGCCCAGGTGGCAGTGAGCTTTATCCTCATTTGACAAAAGCAAAAAGAGCTGGGGTTTGGGCACCAGCAAAGCCTAGTATAGAGGCAAAAGGGGAGGCCTCATGAGCCACAACATGGAGACATACCTGGCAGCCCATCCTGGGAAAATCCTGGTTTGTCCCTAAAAATGAAGGAGGCCTAATGAGCATACCCTTTGCACAAGTAGGGCTTTGGTACTGGGACGATCCGGGCCTGGATCTGGAGGCCAAACCACGACCCTCCCACTGGCTTTGGCACCAGCAGCCTTAAGGGCTTTGGGTCTGGCTGAAACCCTGACTCTCCTTTTGGGGAGAGAAAACAGGGATGCCATGGTCCTGGGCTCCAGGAAGAGTTTAGAGTCCCAGAAGCCCCTAGCTTAGTCTCCTCCTTCCCCTGGCTAGACAGGAGCCTCTGAGAAAGGTGCCAACTTGGGAGTTGTTTAGGAAAGTGGCCCAGGAAGGAAACGCTGGTGGGAGAGAGGGATGGGGACTAACCCTGCCATTGGTAAGTTTAAGCTGCATCAATGCTCTGGCCTGAAAAAGTCAAGTCCAGACAGTGAATCTCACAAGCCCACTGCTGAGCCTGCGGGCGAGTCCCTCCACATCCCTGAGCCTCCACAAGGGGGCTGGGCAAAGCTCTCTGACATCAGGGGATCCCAGGTGCAAGACTCTGCAACCTACTGGTCCAAAGGCCCAAGAGAAGTTGAAGCAGACTGTGGGACCCAACTGACTTGGGTTCCAGTGCAGCTCCACCAATTATCAGCCATGTGATGAACCACTCTGAACACTCCACAGTTTTCCAATCTGTGAAATGGGATAACAAGCTTCCCAGTAACAGGGTAACTGGAAAGACTCAAATGTTACATGACTTTGCCCAGTAGGAAAGCACTTAATGGGTTCTGTTCTCCTCCCTGGAAGGGAAACAAGAACGCTCCTGTAGGAGGCCTAATGATGACCACCCAAAGATATCAGGCCCTAATCCCGGGAACCTGTAAATGCTACTTAGTAAGGAACAAGGGTCTTCAGTGTGATTAAGGATCTTGACATGGGGAGATTATCTTGGAGTTTCTGGGCAGGACCTAAATGCAATCACAAGTGTCCTTAGAACAGCAGAGAAGACCTGACACAGAAGAGGAGACTGCACATAAACAGAGAAGACGGTGTGAAAACAGGGAGAGGATGGAGTGATGCAGCCACAAACCAAGGAGAGCCGGCAACCACCAGAAGCTGAAAGAGTACTGGATTCTCCCTAAAGCCTCTGCAGCGACTACAGCCCTGGCAACATCTTGATTTTGGCCCAGTGAAACTGATTTTGGACTTCTGGCTTCCAGCACTGTGAGAGAATAAATTTCTGTTGTTCTAGACCACTCAGTTTGTGGTAATCTGTCACAGCAGCCACAGGAAACTAATACAACTCCCTTGAAGCACTCGCTGGTGGGAGCCATGGGGCAATATGGCATGGTTCCACTCCCACAGGATCCACCTCTGTAGCATCCCCCCAGGGAGAGAATTAAAATGAAGGCAGCAGGGGCCTGGAATTCCCCCTCCGAGTCTGGGAAGCTACTGACCCTGCCTATCAATGAATGAGCTGCCACCGAAAGGGGAGGGGGCAGGGGAAGATGGCAGCAGGAATAGCCGCTCTCAGGCAGATGTCTTCTCAGAGCCCAGGGCCAAGAGGTGTTTAATATTCTGGCCTTCACAGCTCTGTCCCAGCAAGCCTGATGCCAAGACCACCCTTCTCTCCCCCCAAAACACCCAGGAACACTGGCTCAGCTCCATGGGCAAAACACAGGCAACCCATCCGATGAAAAACAGGCGCACTGCTCTCTTAGGAGCAACACAAGCTTCTCCAGGGCGAAGGAATGGGAAAAGACCAAGGCCCCCGAACCTACTGCCGGGCCACTGATGGGGAGAAGGGAGAGGAGATGGGTTAAAAAACGAAGATTCTCATTATTCTGCAACGACAAGAAACAGAGTACTGGCGCACGCTACAACACGGATGAGGCTTGAAAAGAATATGCTAAGTGAAGCCCGATACAAAGAACCGCACATTGTATGGTTCCATTTACATGAACCATTCAGAACAGACAAATCAATCAAGATGAAAAGTAGATTAGTAGTTGCTGGGAGGGGATGAGGGCACTAGGGGATGGTGATGGTACAGGGTTTCTCTGCAAGTGATAAAAATGTTCTACAAGTGATCATGGCAGTAGGTGCACAACTCTGTGAATACGCCAAAAGCTACTGAATTGTACACTTTAAATTGGCGAATTCTACGGTGTGTGAATGACATCTCAATAAAGCCGTTAAAATTAAACAAGCCCAAGGGCCTATAGCACTACCAGGGGAGAAGAAAGCCAAACACTGCTTGAAACTTTACAGCACACCCCCACAAGCCAATGGGCCTCACCCAAAACTTTCAGAATGGGTAGGAGGAGTGGGGAGCAGGGAATTAAAGACGAGATCACAACTAGCTTCCGAGAAATGAGTCCAACCTCCCTCCTCACTGTTACCATTTTAAGGCTGGAGAAACTGAGGCCCAGATAGAGGAAGTGCCTGAAGACAGAGGACTCAAACCCAGACAGCCAGGGAAGGGACTACTTCCTGCTGTAGGACTCTGTCTCCCCGCCAAAGGAATCAGCAGGTTTCCTAGATGCCAAAGCTCGGCTATTACAAAGGATTCCAGGAAGAACCAGATGATCCCGGGAAAACTGCAAGAGAAGAATCAGCCAAATTGAGGTGGGCCAGGTCAGGTATTCATACACTCAATAACCCCGGGCATGGGTGGCCTTTTGGGGAGAGGGGGAAAAAAAAAAAAGCTGAGAGTTTGCCTAAAGCCATGAAACAGCCAAGCAGGAGATCCTGGGGTTTGAACTCAGGCCTGCCCAGCTCCAAAGCCCAAACTTTTTCCACACTACCCCCACACCATCCAGTAGGCCCCCTGACAGGCAACCCCCAAGCTTATTATTCACCGTAACACAGGTGGACATAAAATTCACTGTCTGCCAACCCCAAGCCTCACACTGAACAGACACCTGTCCTGCCCACCAAGCTTGGATGGGGGGGAGGGAAGAAAGGGGCGGGGGGAACCCAGATTTTCCTCAAAAGACACCCACCATTCTCTGTCACCTCCAACTCCAGAGGGCTTTGGCATGAGTTCCCTAAAATCCCAAAGCTAAACGACACTTCCCCAGCTCCTTCCCTGACCAGTGAGGAAACGGAGACCCAGAGAACACAGACCTAGCTATTCTGGTCCATCCAGCAAAGCTCCAGCAGAGCCAGTGGGAACCTAGGTATCCTGACTACAGTGCCAGGTCCAGCTTCTCCCACCACTGGAGCATGCATGTTCCCCTCTGAAAATGCTCTGTGGGGTCCTCAAGCCCAGGAGACTTACAAGCCACTCTCTTCACAGGGTAGACTCAGTAAGGCAGCCATGCCTGGAAAAGGAAACCCCTGACATTACCACCAACGCCGCACCAGGACCCCAGGGTGCCAAAAGGGCTCCTCAAGTCCTACAGTAGTCACAGCACCCGAACAAACAGGAAATCTGAGTAGTCAGAACAAGGATTCACCATCTGGGCCTCCTCTCAACAACTCCTCTCTTTCCCAGGAGATCTAATGGGCCTCCAAGGCTACAAATGCCCCAGGGGACAGTTCAGGACCAAGACTGGAACAGCAGGAAGCATCTTCCCTCTTCTCATCCCCAAAAAGTCCCAAGTTGGATGAGGCGAGGCAGGGAGAAGCATCTTAATTCTCTCGTCCCAAGAAGTGAGAGAACAGGAAAAGCCTTTCCTCTGTCATCAGGAAGATGACATGCAGCCACAGAGCTTTACTTCCATGTTCTGATGGGAACAAGTATGAGGGAGGGAGCCTAGGACATGCACAAGGGGTGTAAGGAGAGGTCTTTCTAGTCACCATGGCAGCACACAACTTTCTTCCTTTATGTCCTTGTGCTTATTTCTGTGGAGAAAAGGCAGACTCCCCCAACCAGGAAGAGAAACGATTCCTGGTCCTGACCCTATGGGCTCCGACAACTGACTTTACCTGCATAGTCAAGGGTAGAAAGGGAGCAAGGACAGGGTGCTCAAGACAAGGCCCTGGCCCCTGTGAAGTGAAGAAAGATTTATCTGAACCAAGGGGAAGAGAGATATGGGTAGAAAATTTCCCTGGAGTGGGGCTATCTCTGGTGAGAACAAAGCTTGTTGAAAGCAATTCAGGAAGCTCAAAACATTTCCCTGATCCTGGAAATGAGAGGCAAACAGCTGGGTCAGGGACAGACTCAGGGGAGGCCTCAGCCACCACGTCCCCAGTACCTGGCAACCTTCTCATAGACAACAGGGAGATCTTCCTGGTAAGGGGTTCTTAGGACTATGAAGAGCACCCACGTCTTTCTGTTTAATGGAGGAGGCCGCAGGCCACACTGGAGAAGACCTCATGTCCCTCTCACTGGTGAGAAAGGACTGCCTGGTTGCAGGGTGGTGGAGAGAGCCTCATACTCAAGGGGGGAGCTCAGGCCCCTCCCTAAGGTGAAGGATCTCTTGTCCCTGAGAAGCTTAGGCCCCTCGGAAGAGGCTCAACTCTTCCTCAGAATCCCATCCTATCCATGTCCCAAGGGGAGTGGGTAGTTCTCAGGATTTAGTTCACAAATGGTCTGAGGCTCAAGTCCCCAAGGCAAAATATCTTAAGTCCCTAAAAGGTCCCTATGACTGGGGTATACATATGCTATCTGAACTGAGGTGACAATTACTCTCAGGGAAGACTCAGGTCTCAGGTCCAAAGGTGGGCTGCGTTGTCTCACACACCAAAGAGAAAGTTTAAACTCTTGAGGGGGAGACCCAAGAGCCTACTCCCTAGGGACCTAGGGCCCAAAGTGGAAGGAGACTTTCTGTTCCTGAGGAATACCTTAAATTCCTTGAGGGGGAAGCCCAGACATCATCTCTAGAGACACACCAGTCACTGAGGTATGTATGGGTCTCTTGTCCTTGAGGGCAAGTTCAAGTGTCCTTGGCTCAATGGGTCTCAGGCCCTGAAGGCAGACTCAGATCCATGGGGAGGCCTCAAGCTCCATCTCTGCGACTCCATGCTGCCCATGTTCCCTGAAGAGTGGTATCAGGCTACAGTTCCCAAAGCAGGGATCTTACATCCCTGACAAGAAGCTCAGGCCCAAGGCGCCTGGGTGGCTCAATTAAGCATCTGCCTTAGGCTCAGGTCGTTATCCTGGAGTCCAGGGATGAGCCCCACCTCAGGCTCCCTGCTCAGCGGGGAGTCTGCTTCTGTCCCTCTGCTCCTCCCCCACCCCCCCAATCCCTGCTTGTGCGCGCTCGCTCGCTCTCTCAAATAAATAAATAAAATCTTTAAAAAAAAGCAGCAGCTCAGGCCCTTGGGGTAGGGGGTGCTCAGATCCCTGTTGCAGGGAGAGAAGGAGCTGTTACGTACCCAAGGTGTGTTCCGGTCCTTCATAATTAGAAGGATCTCATATCCCTGTGTTTGTCTGTGTGTGTTGGGAGGGGGTCAGACCCCCCAAGGAGAACACTCAGATACCAATCCCTGATGAGAAAGGACCTCTGAAGGCCTCACCTTGCCTGGGACCTCTGTGGGGGGGGGGGGAGTATCCATCTCCTGAAGAGGCTTCAGACCCTGTCTCTGTAAGCCCCCATCCATAAACAGGGGGATCTTGGGCTCAAGTGCCCGAATCAGTGAGGCTTATTTTCTTGAAGAAAGGTTCAGGCTGGTGAGGTTGAGGGAGAGAAGAGCTGAAAGCCTATCACTTTAAAGAAGCTTAAGCTCCTAGAGAGAAATTCAAATTCAGACTCTCGGCCCCAAGAAGGTCTCAGACTACTGAAAGGAAGCATAGACCCTTGTCACTTAGTAAAGGGACAAATCTCATGTACCTTAGTAGTTTCTGGTCCCTGAGTGTTAGTTTTGGCTCTTGTCCCCAAAGGGAAGAGAATCTTGTCTCCCTGGAAAAAAATTCAGATCCACCTTCTCTAAAGAGAATATATACACACGCATGTATCAGGCTCTTGATTCTAGAAAAGGGAGTCTCAGGCACTCGAAGGCAGGCCTAGGACCCTTAAGGAAGTCTCAAACTCCACTGCAGGGTGGTCCTGAGCTGTGTCCCCCTGAGAAGGAAAAGGACGGGAGATTGTCCTGTAGACTCCTGAAAAGGGTTTATGTATCTTGGGGACGCTCAAAATTCCCCTGAGGTCTCCACCTTACTTGCGTTCCCTGAAGGAGAAGTCTTAGACCCTTATCCCAGGGGAAAGGAAATCTCAAGGCACGGAACACAAACCAAGGTCCCTTGCAGTCACGAGACTCCCCTCTCAGGAGGCAATCCCATCTAATGGCCCTACATGATGAGGTCTCATGGCCCGGAATAATGGCTCTGGGTCCCAGAAGAGACCACAGACTCCATCCTTAAGTCCGCCATCTTATCTGGGGCCTCTAACCCCCAAGTCCTTGGTGGGCGGTGGGGAAGAGGGTGCCTCAGGCCCCCACCACCAGAGAAGAATGCCAAGCTCCGGGAGCAGACGTAGGTCCCTCGGGACGATCTCAAACAGCCTTCTTTGGGTCCCTACCCGGTCTGGGGATCCCACCCACCATGGGGATCCCACCCACCATACCCACTCACCTGTTACCCCCAGCCCATACCTGCTCAACGGTTGCGGGGTCCATAGCCTCGATGCGAGCTGCAGCCGCTTCATACTCGTCTTCACTGTTATAACCCGCGCCGACCTCCTCACGCTCTGGACTGCCCCCTCCAACCGCTCCGACCCCGGGGGCTTGACGCCGCCGCTTGCTGTGGCCCGGCCCTGAACAGCAACCGCCAACGCCTACGGCTCCGCCCACGCCCACCACCACGCCCGCCGCGCCCACACCCGCCGCCGCTGCACCCAGCGCGTCGCCGGGACCGCCGCCGGGACCAACAGGGCCCCCGCAAGGAGGAGGTGAAGCCTGCTGTGGCCGCGGACCCGCCACGGCGCCAGGCGGCACGGCCAGCGCCCAGCGGTGAAGCGCTCCCGGTGGCCCCGGTAGCGGGCCCTGAGGCGGTGGCGAGGCCCGGGGACGGGCCCCCACGACGCCCGAGTCACGGTCGCGGTCGCCACCGCCCACACCCGTGCCGCCGCCGCCCACGCCCACACCCCCGCCGCGACGCGGCGCCGGGGGCAGCGGCCCGGGCGGCGGCGGTTCGTTGGCGGGGTCGGCGTCGGGAGGCGGCGGCTTCTTTTTGGGGAGAATAGTCATGGCGGCACCGCCAAGTACCCCCCAGCAAACCCGGCGCGAGGCACGCCGGGAGAGAACCCGGATGAGGGGGCTACTGTGGTGCGCGAAGCACGACGGGATCGGCGGGACCCGGATAAAGAGATTGATGATGCACCGGTTCGAGAACCGTCGGTGGCGCGCGGGTCACGCGGCAGGAGAACCCGGATGTGAAGTCCTAGATGAAGGCACCGCGGCGGGTTTGTCGCAGCCTTCTCTCCAGTCCAACAAGTTTATTGCTACACTCGCTCGTTCCGGCCTGCTGCTTCAAAGGAAACAGAACCAAAACAAGCACCTCTTCGCCCCGCCCCCTCGCAGGTTCTTGAACTACCGGGTGGGGCCCCGGGGCGCTGCGCATGCGCGCCAGGGCACGGCCCCGCCTCTCGTTCGGAAGTACGTGGGCAAAATCTTCGCCGCCGCCACAACAATCGCGGGCACCAACCAATCGGGGCAGCTGCGTGGGTGCTCGATGATGCCCACGGGCCAATCAGATGCGAGCGATCGCCCTCCCGTGCCCTCTGTCTCAGATTTCAGTCAAAGTCGGCACCCTCGTTCCTTGCCTTCCTTTCTCGTCCGCCCTGTTGCGCTCTCCTCTCCTCTAGGCTGTGACTCGTAGGCGGGGGTACTAAGACAGGACAGCGTGGCCGGCCCCGCGCACGACAATTTTGGAAAGCGCCTCCCTGCCAGGCTTCCAACTTGGCCGCAGTCAGCCGGACTGACTGGAAAATATCAACACTCCCAGAGCATAGCACTCCCCTGAAGCGTCAGTTCCGGTCCCACCCACCTGCAAATCCACGTCCGGCGGGGAGGCGGGTTCCGCTTCACCCTGGCAACAGACCGAGTTCTGGGGTGATTGGTTAAGGGGAGCCGTCATTCACGTTGGGCCGGCCAACCCTGGGACAGACGTGCACCGTGGGGACCTTGGGTGTTTGGGAAGCAGACACACCTTCTTTGGCTCCGCAGCACTCTCGCCCTCGCGTTGACCTCCCCGCCCCTGTGGCTAGTGCGCAAGCGCAGCACAGCCTTTCCACCGCCCCTCCCCGCCCCCCGCCCCCCGCCACTGAGTTTACCCGGGTTGAGCAAAAGTTTATGAACCAGCGCTGTCACCAGCCAGTGCTTTGCAAAGGGGGTTGGTAAAATCCCTGGTATTGAGCGGTTGGAGAGCTACAAGCTAATCGGAGCTCTGCCCCTCCTGTCTGAGCGATCTTTGGCAAGTCATTTAACATCCATCCCACCCACAATTTTTCAAGAAATTTTTTTTTAGTAATCGCTGTACCCAGAGTGGAGCTTGAACTCACAACCCCCGAGATCAAGAGTCGCATGCTCTTAGGACTAAGCCAGCCAGGCGCCCCTATCTGCAATTTCTACTTCTCTGTAACATGGCAATGATAATTATGATTTAAGGATCAGAGCTTAATGCTTGTAAAGGGCCTAGTGCTGTGTCTGACACATAGTAAGTGCTCAATAAATTAGTCTGAATGGCAGTGCAAGGAAAAGGATCCCAGGCTTTGGAGTCAGGAAGACCTCAGTTCCAGAACCTGATGGACCGTTACCAACTGTATGACCTCGAGCGAGTCATTGTGTCTCAAATTTGAGGTTAATTTTTTTTTGAGAGTTAATGATTTATTTCACATGTCGTTTTAAGATTCAGACAACTACAGAGATTCAGAGTCATACAGGGAAAATCTCCTGCACATAGCAGATGCGCATTAATGTCAGCCATTGTGACGTCACCATCGCTTCTCCCCTCTCTTCCCATTCCTATTGCCCATCTTTGGGAATTCTGGTGTCCCAAAGTCTGCCCAGACTACCTCAGGGAGTAGTTATGGGGTTCAGATGGGCTTATGAACCAAGAAGTTGTTTCGAGAGGTGAGGGCTTGCTGCCAGTCTTGGGAGTCAAGCCATACATGTTGACCGAAAGATGATCAGAAAGCTCTTCCGAGTGCCATCTAACCTTCTTCCTTCAGATGCTGACCTTGGTTGAAGTTCTTCCCCGAAGGGTGTCAGTTACAAATGGCATGTTGTGTTTTCTGCTCTGAAGACTTAGTGGGAGAGGACTCACGTTTCCTGGGCCTATTGTGTTCAGGGCACTATGCCAAATGCCTATGCATGTTATCATATTGAATCCTCTCATGATCCTCTCACTTGACCTATATTTCCTACTAGATATTTGTCCAGCACTACATGTCTAAAATTGAATCTAGGGTAACGTTGTAGCTAATCTTCACCAAGTACTTTCTATGTGCCTGGGGCTGTGTGCTAATGGGTTTGAGGTTCCTTTTGACAGTGAGTGCCACCCCCCACTCAGGCTTTGCCCAAGCCAGAACCTGGGAGTCACCCTTGTCTGCTCCCTCTTCCTCAACTCCCACATGCCTGTCAATCCCAAGTCCTGCCAATTCTACCTCTCAAATCTCTTGATTCTCCAACTCTTACCACCACTACACTTCCAAGCCAGCATCACCCACCAACTGGACTACTGCAAAAGCCTCCTCACCACCCTTCCTCCTGCCAGGACTGTTTCTCTAGAATCCACTGTCCACAGCCAGAGCGATCCTTCTGAAATGCAAACCTCAAGATGACTTTCCCGTCTACAAGCCTTCAGAGGTCCCCGTTATCCTTAGGATAAAGTCCAAAATCTGCATGTTAGCTTCAAAGGCTTTTTGTGATCCGGCCTATCTCCACATCCTTACTCTCATCACAGCCTCACACTCTCCTCCCCAGCTGAACTGAACTAATTTCAGTTTCCCAAAGGCCCTGAGCTTGCCTCCTAACCTCTAGGTCATTGCACATGCTGTTCCATCTGCCTGAAACATTTTTATCCTTTTGCCTGGCTAACTCCGCCTCATTCTTTGGGTGTTGGCAGGGTTAGGTCCTCCTGTCATCTGCATGCTTCTGCAATCCCATCGATTTTAGTTCTACAACACTACACTGTAATTGCTTAATTGTCTGCCCTCCATGCTCACCTCTGTGGATCAGAGACAATGTCTTCTTTGCCCATCTTTGTATCCCTGGGGCTAGCACATGATACGCGGTTAATAAATATTTGGTGAATAAATGATTATTATTTTACAGATTAGCAACCTGAGGCAAGAGAAGGTTTAAGTGACTCTCTCACCTGGGGATTGGAACCCAGGTCAACCCAAATCCAAGGTCTGTCTTCTTGGTGCTCCACAGGGCTCAGTCACACACTAGCCTAGTGTACCCAGTAGCCCAGCAGAGAGAATGCAGGGGATGTCCACAAGGAGGGGGAATTTACCAAATTTGAGAGATGCTTTCTTTCTTCTTCTTTGTAAATCTTGAGTTCTTTCTTTCTTTTTTTAAAAGCGAGCTCTAGGCCCAATCCAATGTGGGGCTTGAACTCACGACCCCGAGATCAAGAGCCGCATGCTCTCCTGACTGAGCCAGCCAGGCGCCCCTGAGATGCTTGTAATCAGGGTTCAGTTCAGAGTCATTTGCTGCCAGGAAGCCCGGGGTTTAAGTCTCCTCTAACCAAGCGTGTGCTGCTGTGGGTCTCAGCTCTTCAAACCACCCTCTTTAATTCCTCCTAGATCCCCATCTTCCAGAACATGTCACCAACCATTGACCTCCCGATACCTGTACCCACACCTGCCCTTCTCCTGGTTGAAAGGAATTGAAACCAGAGTACTTTCAACTCCCCCCCCCCACCAGCCCAACCCAGCCTCCGAACCCACAGAGCCAGGAGGTGCTCATCCCCATCTCTCCTCTCAGGTTTTATTGACTGATGGAAACTACATCTTTGTCAGCCACCCGCTCCACGGGGACAGTGCTGGGGACAGGGAACCTGAGATGATGCCAGATTTCAGCCTGAGAGCAGACACAGAGTTCTGGAAGGTGACCCAAGAGGGAAAAGAGAGAGGAATATGTGAAAAGGCTCTGTGGGGTTGGGGGAGGGAGGAAGAGGAGATCAAGAAGTTCCTCCTGCCCCCAACAACTCCCAGAGTTCAGGAACAACCCAGGCCTCAGCCCCTGATGCTTCTGGACTCCTGCCCAAGAACTTGGAATCAGCTATGATCTCCAAACACAGCCCAGCTCTCGCTGGCTGCTAGGCTCTTATCTCAGCCAGTCCAGACTCCAGCTGAACCCAGGAAGGAAGCAAACCAGAGGAGAAGAGAGGAGGAGTGGGTGGAGGCGGCCCCTCTGATTAGGGCAGATGTAAATGCTGCAGCAGACTGGGCAGAGAGGCTTTGCATAATTGTCATGGCAGCAGCTGCTATTGCTAGAGTTTGCTGGGGGCCCAGCGGAGGACGGGGTTGCAGGCACCCGTTTCCAGCAGCCAGGAAAGGGGAGTGGTGTTTGTGCTATCTGTGTGGATTGGGAGAGGCAGCCTGACCCCTGAGCCAAGGCTGGGGGCTGGCAAGTCACTGCTGAGGCCACAGCCCATGAAGCCTGTGGTTGCATTCCAAGCTTCAGAACTGGGGATTTGTGGGGCTCGGTGGAGGGCAGGGACATCTCCTAGAGGCCAGATCAGAGGCGAAGGTTCTCTTCTCTGAACCCCCAAACCTCCACAGCCCAGCCAGAGAGAAGAGGGAATCTCATCTCTCCTTCTCAGGCCAGAGCTCAGATGTCAGGTGGGGCCCCCGGGGGCCCAAGAGGAGGAGCATGCAGGAGGCCAGCTAGGGGAGAGAGGCCAGCCCCAGCATGCTGGGGCAAGGAGGCCGGGGGGGGGGGGGGGCGGGGGGGCCTGAGGAGGCCCAGCACTTCAGCGCCCCCTGGAAAAACCATCGGGGGTGGGGAAAGTTTCCCCTTCCCTGGCTGCTTCCCCACCAGGTGAGCCGTTCCATCAAACTCCATTGCATAGTTCTCAGTGGGGGGCAGAAGGGGTCCCCAGGCCTGCCCCTCCCGGCCTCCCCAAAATATGGCTTTGGAAAGGAGTCCCCAAAAATCGAGAGGGCCCTCTGGACGGGCGGACCCACCGCTCACAGGGAAGAGATCTTGACAGTCTCCGGGAGGAGGCAAGGGGTGCCCAGGCTGGAGTTCCTGAGGGTGCTGCTGGCCCCACCACCACCACCAGGGGAGGAAGGTTGGCTCTCGTCCGGCGTGTTGGCAGGAGGGGTAGGGATACTGATGATGGCAGCCACAAAGTCCCGGCTGTCGCAGTTCAGGTCGAGGCTGTCATGGGGCTTGGCATTGAGGCTTGAGCGGCTGTGGATAAGGGTGGGGAGATGGAAGCTTCTTAAAAGGTCCGCTTAATACTTGCCCCAGCAATCGTGACATTTATTGAGCACCTGCTGGGTCCCTAGCACTGTGCTAAATGCTTCGCCTGCATCCTCAATTATGGCAGTGCCCAGTGAGGGCCCTGGGGTCAGGTGCTCCTGGGTCGAAATCCTGGTTTCACTTTGGCCCCTCTGAACCTCTCTTCTCTCTTTCATCTCCAGCATGGGAATAACAATATTTCCTACCTCATAGGGTCACTGTGGAGATTAAATGAGATAAGAGGTACTACAAAGTGTTTGGAATAGTGCCTGGAACATAATGAGAACACATGCAAAGATGTTCTCCATTACGGTTACTCCTTACAATGCCAAAATCCTCACAAGGATCCATTGTGAGAGCTGCACAACCTGGTCCCTGTTCCTTTCTGATTTGGCTTCCTACCACTCTCCCCCTCACTCACTCCACTCTGCTCACAGGAGCTTCTTGGCTGTGTCTCTGACATGCAGACCCATTCCTGCCTCAGGGCCTTTGCACAGGCCGTTTGCTCCCTCCCTCACCTTCTTCAGATGTTACCTCAGCAAAGCCTCCCCTGACCACACTATTTAAACTGCGCCATACCCTGTTCTGTACTCTCTGCCCCCCACCCCCGATTTCTTTTTCTTCTTGGCACTTAACACACCTCATCATCTGTGTCTTTGTTTGTTTATTAACTGTCTCATCACACTAGAATATAAATTCCAGAAGGTCAAGGATCTCTCTCTGTTCTCTTTGCTGCCTGAAGTGAACTCAATTCCTAAACTCCTACAGGGAACTCCAAAGTACCTAAAAGTGTGCCTGGCATATAATAGGTGCTCAATAAATGTTTGCTGAAAGGACCGACAAAGAACAAGCTCCAGACAAGAGAAGCCCAAGCTCCCAGCATAGAGGAGTTTGGGCTCAAGCTTGGCTTGCTGGGCCCGAAGTCATGACATCTCAGAACCCCCACCCCTGGGGCCAAGCTCTGAGCTCCCTCTCGGGGGGTAGCCAGCAGGTGGGGGTGCTTACCTCTGAGGGGCAGGGCTCCTGCGCAGCCCTGCCAGTGTGTCCAGCTCCTGCATGCTGCCGCGACTGACCGAGGCCGTGGAGTTGGCGAGGCGAATGGCACGGCGCTTGGCCCTGCGGGGGCAGCAGGAGGACAGCAGGCCGCCGGGCCCCACTGCCTGGGAGGACACGGAGGTGCTGCGGCTGGTGCGGCCCCCCAGTGAGACGGCGCCCAGAGCCTCGCTGAAGGTCAGCTCATCCGTGAACTCATGGCACTGGGGGCAGAAGGGAGGCACGGTCACCAGGCAGCACACGGGAACTGACCCCACTCCTGGGCCTTTGCTTAGGCTGCTCCTTCCTTTCCGGAAGTCTCTCTCGCTTCCCTTCCCTTGCCCACCCTTCGAGGCTCAGCTGTACTGGGGCCTCTTCCAGGAAGCCCTGTGGGATTTCCACAATTAGTAGTGAGCCTCCCATCCTGGGGGCATGGGGGGAGCTGGCTTGGCCACAGAGGAATGCCCCTCCTTCTGCCACGCCGCCACCTCTCCTTAGGCCTCACCGTTGTCTTCTCTAGACAGTGCAGGAGGTGGTGATGTTGTTGCTCGAAAGCAGACCGGTTCCGGACACACAGCGCCTGTTCCTCCCCACTGCCGCTGTCCTGGGTTGGGGGGCGGGGACGGAGCAGGGCACTGAGGTCAGAACCTTCTTCCTCCTGTCACTGCTCCCCTCCCCCCAACCCCAAGGCAGGCCCCTCCCCACCTCAAGGCCCCCATTCTGCTTGTACTGCAGGAAGGCATTGGTGGTACCACTCTTCGCCAACCGGATCCTTGCCAAGCGCACCTTCTACAGAGAAAGGAGGAGACAAAGAGTCAGGTGGGTAGACACAAGAGTAGACTGGCTTGGGGTGTGGGGAGCAGGAGGTACTCAGAGGGAAGAGGCAGTTACCTGCTGTGCTCGGCGCTTGTCAGCACGCTGGTTCTGGTGGTAGATGCGGCTAAAGTTGGACACGATGACTGGCACAGGCAGTGCAATGACCAGGACACCGCTGAGGGAGCAGATGGATCCGAAAATCTTGCCAGCAATGGTGCTGGGCACCATGTCTCCATAGCTGGGGCCAGGGGAGGGAAGTCAAGGTCAAGAAAAGTGCCCACCCACCCCTCAGTCTCCCACTCCGTCCCATCCAACCCGACACGCTCTGCAACCCTGGCCAGGCACTGAAACTTTCTGAGCCTCAGTTTCCTGCTCCGCAAAATGTGGGGAAAGACCTCTCTGGCCACCAGTGGGGGTCAAATGAGAAACTGGCCCTTGGCCCCTGCCATCTGCTGCCCCCTGCCATCTGCTGCCCCCCATCTGAGTTGCACACCGAGCATCTGAGTCAGCTGGAAATCTATTAATACCAAACAGAGGGGAGAAGGAGGAAGTCATAGGCAGTAAATATAGTCTCCTGGGGAGAGAGTCCCAGCACCACAAGCCAGCTGAGGGGCTCTGAGTCCCAGGAGCAGTGCTCTGTTAGTTTTGCTTACATCTGTCTTACCTTCTCTAGGTAGGACCCCTTCTTATTACACCAGAAGAAGCCTTGAAACTGTCCTCCTATGAAAAAATAGGGGGGAGCCTTGCAACTCCCTCCTCCTTTTCTCCATGCCACCTCTTCCCAAGGAGATGGAGAAGTGCCGATCTTACCAACTTGTTTCACGGGGCCGGGGTGGGGGGACCAAAACTCAGGGAGGTTCCGTAGCTGACTTGCACAAGATCGCACAGCATACTTATGTTCGGACCACGGGAGCAATTAGACCCCCTCCCCTCTGCAGTCCCAGCCTCTAGGCCTTCGCTCAGTCCATGCCCCCCTCCCCCGCCCCAAGGATGGCTGTTCCTTATTTCTTTGTTTTGACTCATTTAAAAGTCTCTCCAACTTGGCCATTTCTGGTCTGTGATGTGTCATCTCAGACTGTGTCCTCAACTATGAGACGCAGGCAGCTGTCCACCCTCCCAGGGTTGCTGTGAGGACTCGCTAGGGTAAAAGGCACCCAAAGACCCAGTTCCAACCCACTCTCAGGGCTCAGTATTTGTATGTCGATCCAATTCTGAACCTCCAACCCGAATTAATTTCTACTCCTTAGAAACCTGAAAGCCATTTTTCTGTACCTCTATGAAAGCCCGGAGCAAGCCCAAATCACCCGTTCGACAGATCCTGAGCAGCAACTGCACACCTAATCCCAGCGATGGAAATTTAGAGAAGGAGCGCGATATCTGCCCTAGACAATGTCTTTAAGAACAACATGAGTTTGGTGATTCCATTTGATGCCTTTTATCCCAACTGTTTCCTCTCAAGGACTGACACTAAAAACATAATGCCGAAAATACCTTGACCTGGAGAACATCAAGGAATCACAAAGCCACAGAGGTAGTACCCCATATGGCAGATGATTCTGGAGGTTTGGGAGACATGGGTCCTCAAGGTGGGAAAAGGAGGTGATGGAAAGCCAGTACCTAGGTATCCTACACCAGAAACTTTCAGAGAACTTTCGCAACCATGAGGTCACGGAATCCCCTCTAAATGATGGAGGGATCACCATTTCTCATTTGACACGGGGAGGGGGGGAACAGGCCCAGAGAGAACAAGGTCAACAGAAAGAGTGCAGCTAAGACAATCCTTGGAACCCAAGTCTCCTGACCCGGACAGTGAAGGCATCGTCAGACCTGCGAGGGATTTGGAGATTGGTCCAACTCCCTCTGTTTTTTTTTTTTTTTTTAGAGAAGAGCAAACAGAAGTGCAAATAGAGAAAAAAGAGATCGTTTATCTACCCTTCTTACTCTTACAGAAAAAGGTGAGTGTAACTGGTCGGGCAGCTCCCAAGACAGGGTCTGCACTCACCCAAGTGTGGTCATGGTGACAATGGTATACCAGAAGGCCGCAGGGATGCTAGTAAAGTTGGTCTTGTTTGTGCCCTTCTCGGCATAAAACATGACAGTGGCGAAGATGATGATGGCCATGGTAAGGGAAAAGAGGAGAAAGCCGAGCTCAGAGGCACAGCTCTTGAGGGTGTAGCCCAGAATCCGCAGGCCCTGTGAGTGCCTGGAGAACTTGAAGATGCGGAACACCCGGAACACACGTAGGGTGACGAAGGCGCCCGAGACATCCTCGTTCTTGGGCACGAAAAGCCCGATGTAGTAGGGCAGGATGGCCACGACATCGATAAGGCTCATTACACTCCGCAGGAAGCGGCACCGGCTGGGGGCGGCGAACAGCCGCAGGAGGTACTCGCCCGTGAATATGAGCACACAGGCCGTGTCCATGCAGAAAAAGGCCAGGGGGAAGCGGTCGCCGCAGGGCTGCTCCCTCGGGGGCCGCCGCGCGGGACCGCGGCACGGGATGGTCTCCACCACGTTGGCGATGACCGACACGGCGATGAAAAAGCCCGTCACGTAGTAGAAAACGAGGGCTGCGGTGCTCGTGTGCGGGTTCTCGAAGGCCCGCCAGAGCCGCTGCCGCAAGGAGCTGCCGGCCGGCAGGGCTGGGCCATCGCTGGCCTGCTCGGCCTCCTCGTCCTCGGCCAGGCGCTCGGCGTTCTCCTTCTTGCGGTCCCGGTACTCTTCGAGGCAGCAGTCGCCCACGAGCTCGGGCACCAGGCCGTAGAAAGCCAGCTCTTCGTCGAAGGCCTGGATGCACTCCTGCCGCGGGCAGTGCAGGCGGCCGGTGCGGTAGAAGTTCAGCACGTGCCGGAACATGTCCGGGTCGCGATCAAAGAAGTACTCGCCCGAGTCCGCGTCATAGAAGAATTCCTTCTCCGAGCTGCCTAGCAGGGTGTCTGGGTAGCGGTCCAGCGTGTTCTTCCAGGTCTCGAAGCGCCGGCCGCTCACGTTCACCACCAGAACCTCGTCCCCTCGGGACGCCTTCACCCCCGGCGCGGGGGGCAGGGGCTGCTGGGCCAGGGGCAACCAGCCCACCGCGGCCGCCCGCGCGAAAGGCAGCCACGTGGCCACGCCTGCCGCCATCCTGCCGCGCCCCAGGCCCACGGAGACTTGGGGGGGGGTGGCCTTTAGGAGAGTGTGGCTGTCTCCAGGATGGTGGGGGCTTGGAGAGGCCCTGGGCCACTCGCACAAGCAAACTGGGGGTGTCTACAGAGGCCAAGAGGAACCAGGAGGAACTAGAGAGACAGGCAGGGGCTTGGGGGGCATTTAGAGGGTCTGGGGGGGACTTGGGGGTTGTCTTGAGGGACCTACGGAGGAGGGGCTAGGGCGCATGGAGAAGAACAGCAAAGGGGCGCCCGGAGGGGCGGAGAAGGATCTGAGGGAGTGTTTAGAGAGACAGGGATGGCTCTCGAGGGGTCAGCATGTGCCTGCGAGATGTCTGGGGTGCCTAGGAGGGCAAGGAACACTGGGGAGTTGTCCACACTCTCAAGAGTTCTGAGGGAAGATGGGGCTGGGACCCCTTAGTGGGCTTGGAGAAGGGACCGGGGCTGACGTCCAGAGGGGTGGAAATGGGAGCAGAGGTGTTTCAAAGAGGCCGAGAGTGTCTAGAGGGGGGTTCTAGAGGGGCCGAGAAAAGTGAGGCGGGTCATCCACACCCTCAAAACTTCTGAGGAAAAGATTAGGGGATTGGAGCTCCCTCATGGATCCAGGAAAGGGGTTCGTGCACGGAAGAGGTGGCTATAGAACCAGGAGGTTGTAAAGAGGCTGCCAGGTGTCTTGGGAGTGCCTGGAGCTGCCAAGAATAGCCTGGGGGGGGTATCTACACTCTACAGGAGTTCTGGGGAAGGAAGGCAAGGTGGGGCCCCCTAGAGGGGCTGGAGAAGGGAGTGGGGCATCTAAAGGGGTAGATATGGGGCTAGGTTATTTTTCAGAGACCGAGAGGTGTCTGGGAGCGAGGGGTATGGGGGTGGTGCTGAGAAAGTCTGGTTCACCCTCTCAAGAGTTCCACGGGGGGGGGGGGGAAGAGGCCTGAGGAAGCCCCCTGGGGCTCAACTGGAAGTTGGGCACAGCCCCAGAGCACCCAGAGGTTGGATAAAGACTAAGAGGAGGGGTCCCCCTTCCCCCCAGCAAAATGGGTTGGAGAGCGGGTGGGGTGTTAAAGGGAGTTGGGTGTGTCTCCAGGGAGGGGGGCTGGCGGGCCTTGCGGGGGGGGGCGGATGGGGGAGGCCGAGGCGAAGCTGCGTCCCACCGTTAGGGGCTGGTCTGGGGAAGCCACACCCCGAGGGGCCGGCGGTGGAAGCGGCGGCGGCGGCGGCGGCGGCGGCGGCGGCGGCGGCAGAAGAGGGGAAGCAGCCACAGTCAGGCCCGGGAGAGGAGAAGGTGGCACAGGCAGGGGGAGGGGGCCGGGGCCCTGGAAAGACAAGGGCCCGCAGAAGCCCTGGGGACTATCCCAGGATGGGCTAGGGCATGAGGGCCGGACCAGGGAAGGGACAAGGACAGCGCTGTTGGTGGCCCCCTCCCCCTCCCCCAAGGGCCGTCCTCACCTGTGTCCCCGCTGCAGCGGCGGCCACAGCGGTGGGGCTGGGGGTACCAAACACCGGAGCTCCTGCCCCCCGCTGCAGAGCTGCCCGAGTTCTCCTCCTCCTCTGCTTCTCTCTCCCCGCCCCTCCGAGCTTGCCGGGAGCTGGAGAGAGAGGCAGGGAGGGGCCTCGTGGCTCCCGGAGCCCCCTCCCCTAGGACAGCCTGAGAGGGACCCTGGGGAGACTCCGCCTCCTACAAAGCTGGTTGGGCCTCAGTCGCGTCATCTGGAAAATGGGGGTGGCAGGGAGCTCTGCCAGTTCTCCCCACCTCCTTCCTGGACTCCCCCCTCTTCCTGCCCAGCTCCTACCCCCTCTGCCCCCGGGGGCCCCCACCCCCACCCGTCTGAATCAGCAGCACTTAGCAGATCCGATCGATGGGGAGGCGTCTGTTAATGGCCCCAGAGCGGAGTGCCATGGGGAATGATGCAGCGCTGTGTCCCCTCCCTGCCCCCATGCTGGAGAAGGGCTGGAGAAGGGGGTGGATGGAGGGACTGGTGGGGGGCATTTCTCTAGATGGCCAGGTCCCCAAAGCTGCTCCCTGGGTGGGGGGGGGCGGTGCATGCGTTAGAGCCCAGCTCTGACCAAGACTGTTGCTATGGGACTGGAGCACCAGCCTGAAATAGGGGGTAAGGGGAGTGTGGATGGGGGCAAGCCAGGTCCCACCCCCATGCCAGGGTCTCTCTCAGGCAGGCCCCACTCTGAGGGGCAGTCAGCCTCATCCCTCTGCGTCCAGGAGCCTTAATTCACGCCGCCTCCCCTAGAGGACTCTGCTCCCGGGTGGCATAGAGTACTGGGTACCGAGTGCCTCAGGACCACGGATGGGTTCGAACCCCAGCTTTGCTGCTGACTTGCTGTGTCCTTGAGCAAGTGACTTGCGTTGTATCCTCAGCTGTCAGATGGAGAGTTACCCCAACTTGATAGTATCGTGGGGGGCATTAAATGGAGTCATGTGAGAGGGGATGGCACAGGGCATGGCGCACAGGGGAAGCCTCGTTTTTTAGTAATTAAAAGTGTGGCGAGAGGGGGAGCACTAAGGGGGGACCAATTTTCCCCTTTCAATCAATCTACCCACCCGCGTAATCCTGTTTGCTTACTCATCACACTCCCGATTTGTCTGTTTCTCTATCCCTCCATCCACCCACCACGCACCTATCAATCCATTCTCCCACCCCACAACCCAGTGCTCTACCTATCCCTCCACCCACCCGCTTGCTCATCCATTTGTATGTTCACCCCATCCACCTATTTGCCACCCTATCCTTATGTACCCCCGGCACCCATCTATCTGTCCATCCATAGCCGTGCCCATCACTTACTTACCTACTCTTCACTCTTCCTCACCCATCCATCCATTCCCCTGGCCATCCGTCTACTTACATCTCCGACCTATCCATCTATCCATTTATTCATCCATTTGCCTATCCATCCATCTGCCTGTGTATTTCTCAACCTCCCCCATCATTGATCTGTGCAACCTTCCACTTATTTATCCATCAGTCCACCTAACCACTTATCTATCCTCTCACCTGCCCACTCTTATCCACACCCATACCCCACACACATCCACCCACATACATATCTGTAGGTATTTCTGTGCCACTCAGTTGGAGGGGCGGGCCCACGGTAACCGGAGACAGATAGGGGAGGGTGGGGGAAGGAGAGTAAAATTGCAGCCACAGACCTCCCTCCCCATTCCAATGGTGTGACCTCCCCATCCCCAGCACATCCCTCCGGGTTGGAAAGAATGAGAGTAGACAGTCAGTGGGTGGGCCCATCTGGCCAGATGGTATTTTGGCTGTAGCCTTTACACACACACACACACACACACACACACACACACACACACACACACACGTTGCTAGAACACTGAACACGGACCACGCCCCACCCGAACATCCCCAATCCCAGATGCAGAGTAGCCAGGCTTCCAGACATAAATTAAAAAATAAAATAAAATAAAATAAAAAAGAGTTGGTCTCTGGGGAGGGAGAGCTCATGCAGAGATGAAGGCAAAGGCCTCTGGGAGCCAGGGCAGAGAAAGACGAGAAATCCCTGCCCCTCCCCTCAGGATCCCCACTTCCCCGAGGGCTTCTGCCCTCAAACAGGGTCACTAACACCAGCCAACAGGCCTGCAACCCCTTTAATGTCCAGTCTCCCAACCTATTTGATTTTGGCCCCATTTTCCCACCACAGCCCAAGGGGATGGTGTCCTGGAGGCAGGGGTGGGGAGGGGAGGGAGTAGGTGCAGCCTTCAGGTCTTTAGCTGGCTTCTCCCGGTTCTAGGTCTGGGTCAGGGGACCCCACGCACTCCTTGCTGAGCCGCACAATTTCCTGGGAGAGAACTTCGATGTCCTGAGAAACAAATGAGCCATCAGGGGCCAGGGAAAAGAGCAGGCGACACTCCCTCACCAAACCCAGGGTGTCATCCTTCTCACCTCGTTCATCAATGCCCAGCTATGTCTAGCCTGGCACAGAAAGGTATTTGGAGAGGCTCACAGAACCCCAGCAGTGGGTTGGGCTTGGAAAAGATGGGGGGAGGGGGGCGGGAGCCTCCCAGGGGAGGGGGACCTAACGATAGGGATATGGGAGCAGATCACCCGCTGCATGTGGTGCGGCTGGAGGATACAAACCTCCCCTTGCCACCAGCTTTTCTACTAAATGGTGAGCTCACTTCTCAGAGGCAGGGGCTGGGTCTGCCACCTTTCCGACTCCCCCAGAAATGGGGGAAATATTTGGGGGGGGCAGGATGGGCAAGCAGATGTACGGGGTGATCCATGGTAGGTAAACGGGTGAGCAAAGGGACGGTTCAGAGGACGGATGGAGGACAACGGCTAGGCAGGCAGGTCACTGGGCAGGTGGGTAAAAGTTCAGACAAGGGGTGACGGATGAGGTGGTGTGAGAGAGAGAGAGAGGTATGTCAGGAAATGGGTGGAAAGACACGGGGCAGATGATTAGATGGGCAAGTAGGGCAGGTTGATGGGTGAGCTGGGTGAAGTGTGCATGAACAGATGAGCGGGTAGGTGCAAGGACAGAGCGAAGAGTGAAAGGTACAAGGGAGAGCAGGTGAGTTGACCGGAGGATGGGGAGGTGGGGATGGAGGCGCGGTCAATGAACGGGTGGGGGGTTCTGGGTGCTGGCAGATGGCCCGGGGGCTGTGTGGCACGGGAGGCAGGCGGCGAGATGGACAGATGGGTAGGCTGGTAGGCCACACTCGCCTTGTGCAAGTGCATATTCTTGGTGAGTTGCTCCTCCAGCATGTTCTGGAGCTTCTTGTTCATCTCCCGAAGGTTCTCGTCACCTGGCTTCACGAGGTCTCTCAGGACGCTGCCCAGTCCACTGCGGTCCGTGTGGCCTGCTGCCACAGACACATCTGCAAGGGCCCATGCTGAGAACCAGCGCTTCAGCAGAGCCGGAGCACAGAAGACAGAGACGGGGCGGAGAAGAGGGAAACAGAGAGCGGGGGCCAAAAGCAGCGGGGAGAAGCCGTGTGATGTCGGGGCCGAGGCTTTGCCACGTGAAACCCCGGCCATCACTTACTAGAAATGGGGATAATAGCCAACTCGTGGGGCTGGAAAAAGGTCTCTGACCGCATGCAAAGCACAGAGCACCCAGCTCTCAGCATGCATCAGTCCATGTTATTCTGACTCCTAAAGGAAAAACAGGGGTAGGAGAAAGTGTGAAAGAAAGGAGCAAAAGAAACAAAGACGGGGGGGGCGGAGGAGAAAGAGGAGAGAAAGTGGGAGAGGAAGAGATAAGGACCCCCCAAAGGGGTACACGTGCAGAGGACGAGAACTTCCGGAGGAGACCCGGTACAGACAGGCAGCAGGAGCAGTGAGACGAGATGATGGGGTGCAGCAGAAAGAAGAGATGGGGAGAGGAGAGGAGGGAGACAGAGGGGACAGAGAGCCACACCAGAGAAAGGAGAGTGGAGTGAGGACAGAGACCCAGACCGTAGGGAAGAGCCGAGGTAAGAGACAGACACACAGGGGACGGACAGGCCGGGCCTGCTCTTCCCTCCAGCGGCTGTGGTCTTGTCAGTACCTTTGCTGAGTCGCAAGAGGAGAGGGGACAGTGGGGGAGGAGGAGGCAGGTCAGCGGCCGGGGTGAGGGGGGGTGAGGCTGGGGAGGAGGCACTGACCGATCCGGCTATCCATGACATAGGTCTCGATGATGGCGCTCTTCCGGCAAAGGTCCTCCGCCATGGAGGCGCTGCTCACCTCCAGGTGCTTCACCTGCAGGGCGGCCCCGCATGTTCACACATAACGAGGGGCCCAGCCACACATCCCCCCTCCACGCTCCAGCCTCCCCTCCAACGGTGTGTCAAGTGAGGACATGCAGGCAGCACCTTCTCCTCCAGCATCCACTTCTCTTGCTGCGTCTCTGCCAGGCGCTGAAAGAGCTCAGCCACTTCCTCATCTGACAACTCTGCTGGCCGAGGGGGCTGGGCCTGAGGGCTGCTGGATAAGGACTGCGGGGAAGAGGAGGGGAGAGGCCAGCCCAGGGTCAGTGCTGTCGCCCACCCCCAGTTCGGATCAGGGGCTGAAAGGGAGCCAGGGCTGGGTGGGGGTGGGCTCTGTGACAGGGGCTGTAGACCAAGTCTCAGCACCCCCGGGGGACTCTGGATCTCCCTTTGCCTAAAGAGGGACACAGGAACCGCCACATCATTTCCTCATTGAGAGGATGAAGGGAGAGCCTCTAGCAAATGAGATCTCGTTTCCAGTCGACAGGAAAACTAGAGGACAGAGGAACAAGGTAAATGATACCACTAGGAAGCCAGCAGGAGAACCCAAAAGGTGGGACGTTTTCTTCAGGTCAACTGGCTGGTTTCTTCTACGGGTTGGGTCATGGAAAAAAAAAAAGGACCACACTAGACTCAAGAGACTTAAAGGGCATAAAGCAACCAGATGCGACATGTGCTCTGAAACGGAATGCTGGTTTTCGAGGACATTTTGGGACCAACCAGGGAAATCTGATTAAGATCAGAGTACTAGAGAAGATGAACATTTACAAAATTGGGAGGATAAAGATCAGCTGAACAGGGGCGCCTGGGTGGCTCAGTCGTTAAGCGTCTGCCTTCAGCTCAGGTCATGGTCCCAGGGTCCTGGGATCCAGCCCCACATCAGGCTCCCTGCTCGGCGGGGAGCCTGCTTCTCCCTCTCTCACTCCCCCTGCTTGTGTTCCCGCTCTCGCTGTCTCTCTCTCTGCCAAATAAATAAAATCTTAAAAAAAAAAGATCAGCTGAACAAAAACAGGTTACTTACAATCTCATTTAGGTTTAAGAAAGAGAGGGGCGCCTGGGTGGCACAGTTGGTTAAGCATCCAATTCTTGGTTTCAGCTCAGGTCATGATCTCAGGGTCGTGAGATGGAGGCCCACGTCGGGCTTGGAACTCAGCATGGAGTCTCCTTGAGATTCTCTCTCTCCCTCTCCCTCTGCCCCTCCCCCCACTTGTTTGATCTCTCTCTCTCTCTTTCTCTAAAATAAGTAAATAATATCTTTTTCTTTTTTTTAAAGAGCAAGATCTAGAAAGGCGTGAACCCAGGGTTTATAGTGGTGATCTCTGGATGGTGAAGATGTGGTTTCTTTGGATTAAAAAAAAAAAATCTTTGCTTCTGTGTGTTTTTTAAATTTTTCTACATGGCACACATACTACTTATGGAATAATCACAAATGATTTCCAGAGAAAAGTGGCCGGCCAGGAAGCTGACACAACAGACGACAGTAACGAGTGATAATTACAAGTTGGAAAAAAGGACCTCCTACCTGGGTGGTGCACCTGCTATGAGCTACATATTTTATGACACCGGGAAAGGTGGAATTAGCTCACAGATGAGGGAACAGAGGGGCAGGGAGAATAATTTGCCCACTCCCCATTTGGCAATCTGAGTCCCAGTTGGCGAGCTTAGAGAAAAGTTGGTAAGAAAATGTGTGTGCTGGGCCCAGAGAGGTAGATGGCTGCAGGGGAGGGCAAAAGGTGGGCCCCAGAACTGGGGTAGGAGAAGCTGGACTGTCGGCTCCTCCTTGCCCCTTACCCTGGCTGGAACAGTCGAGCTTTCCTTCTCCCGCAAGATCTCCCGGTAGCTGAAAGAGGAGACGCTACTGCTGTCCCCAGTTTGGGTCCGGCTTGGTGAGTTCATCTCTGAGAGAACCAGCTCCTCGAGGCCTTGGGCAGAGAGGGAACAGAAACCTGAGCCCCAATCCCCCAGGGTCCCAGGGCAGCGACTGGCAGGAAGAGGCAGAAATAGATTGGACAGAGATGGAAAGAGGCGAAGTGACACTTGAGCGTGGGGAAGGTGGAGGCACACAGCACAACAGGGAGAGGCAGAAACGGAAAAAGGAGCTGCCTCTCCGGGCAAACACACATGCCAGAAGAGAAACAAAGGTGAAGAGGCTGGGAGAGAGTGGGCAGTGTGGACACCTACAGGCATTAAGGGACGTCTGCACTTGGACTTGGGGTATGCACAAAGAGGACCGACAGCTGGGGAGAGCACGGGGCGATGCCCACATGCAGAGAGAAAACCCGACAGGCAGCGAGCCACAGCAGACGGGAGAGGCCAACAGAGACCGGGCATAAGGACACGAGTCAGCAGAGACGAGAAGGGGGAAAAAAGATGGAGAGAGACATGTAACCATGACCCTAAATCCTCATTTCATCTAACGGACAAGGACAATGTATGGCACCACCACTGGAATCTGCTTGTTGATTCATACATTAATCTGTAGCAAAACAGAAACCAAACCCCTCTGATAAAGAGAGGTTACGGGCACCTGGGTGGCTCAGTCGGTTAAGCGTCTGCCTTCGGCTCAGGTCATGATCCCAGGGTCCTGGGACCGAGTCCCGCATTGGGCTCCCTGCTTCGTGGAGAGTCTGCTTCTCCCTCTACCCCTCCCCACTGCTTATGTTCTCTCTCTCATACTCTCTCTCTCTCAAATAAAGAAATAAAATCTTTAAAAAAATAAAGAGAGGTTACTTCAGGATAGACAGAATGCCTCAGGGAGACATAGATTGGGTGAGAGATAGATCCATTTTTGCCATGTCACTTAAAGCAGGCCCACTGAGCTTGGGCCTCTGCTCCTGCGGCTGCTTCTGGGTATCAGGGGGTGCTGACAACCCACCCCAAGGATCTCCAGCAAGAGCCGATGGCCGCAGGGGGACAAGGGAGCAAGTATTCTCTGAGCCTGAGATATGGGAGATGTACCAGTACCCTCACCACTGCGTCATATCCATTTATTTAAACATATTTATAGGCCATTTCCTTCCAAAAAAAAAAAAAAGGTCCAAAGAAACTCAAGGTTTTTGGTTGCATCTTCTGCCTGAAGTGGCAGAAAGAACATGGATTTTAGCTGCATTGGGAGAATGCCGCAGTGTTGCTGTCTGAATGTAAGTCTGTCTCCCTAGCTCAACCCGGGGCTCCTGGAGGACAGTTTTGGGGGGGGGTTCCTATCAAGGACCCTGGATGTGAGCATGGGGGCTCAGTCCACATTTACAGAATGAGAGAATGGACACGAGAGATTTACAGACACCAGGTGAGGTGTGGGGATGTGTATGAGAGGGTTGTGGGGATCCAGAGACAGAGAAGAGAGAGAAAGAGAGAGTTAAAGGGACAGAGAAGAAAAAAGCAGCAGGAGAAAAAAAGAGAAAAAGAAAGCAGGGAGAGGGAAAGACAGAGACAGAGAGAGACTAGCGCAAGGTGTCACAGAGAGACCAAGAGGAGACACAGAAAGAGGTAATGCAGAGAGCAGGAGAAACAGGGAGACCGACCGACTGACCAAGTTGGAGATGGACAGAAAGCGCAGGAGAGCCGGTGGATAAAGGTGCAAAAAGCAGCTCTGGCCCTCGGGCCCAAGCCCAGCTGCCCCTGCACCCCAGCGCCCCCTGCCCTCCCGGTCCCTCACCAGAGCGGCTCTTGCTGTTGGTAAGGATGTCCTGCAGCCGCTCCTGCAGCTTATCGGCCCTTTTCCGCTCCAGGTGCAGCTGCCGCTTGAGGTCCTTGAGCTGTGGGGGACGGGGGGGGGGGGGAAGGGGCGGGCGGAGGCCCCGAGGGCCCCGGGGGGGGGGGGGGGGGGGACCGTGCCTGGCCATCTCCGCATCATACCGCAGCACTGCCCTTCTTCTCCAGGATCCGCTGCCCGTCCACCGTGTCCTTCACCTCCTGTGCGGCAGAGAAAGCATGGCTGGCAGCTGCCGCAATGGCTGCGGGCAGTGCCTTCCCTCCCTGCCCCAGGACTCTGCGCTGGGGCCCGGGGTGTGTCCGGGATGGTGCGGGGGTGGGGGTGGGGGACAAGGGACCTGTTTCAGGTTGCTGATGGTCTTCAGGTGGCAGTCCCGCTCCTCCTGGGCCTGCTGGAGCTGATCCCGCACACCCTGTAGCTCCTCCTCCTTGCTCTGCAAACCAGGGGGCAGCTCAGGCCTCTGCCTGGGGAACCTCCGTCCTCCCTCCAGGGCCCGGCCCTCCCGGGAGAGAGGAACGGCGGCGGGCGGCGGGCACCTTCAGCTCGCCAGCATGCTGCTCCCGGCACTGCTGGAGGGTTTCCTCTTGCTCTTGCTGCTGCTGCTGCAGAGACTCCTACGGGACAAGCGTCGGGTCCGGCCATGCCCCCACCCCTCGCCCCCGCACACACACACAGGACACCACGGCCCATGAGGGCAGTGATGGCAGCAGGGGCCACTCCTGCAGGGGCCACCGTGTGCCCTTAGGCGGGACACGGAGGCGGCACATCTAGGGCTGCGCTGTCTGTGCCACCGACCAACGTGTGCATCTGATTTGATTTCACAAAACATAACACGGCACTCACTGCGTGCCAAGAACGTCGTAGGGATTTTACGTCCACTGACTCGGTTTATATAATCCTCCCATACCACCCACATGGCAGGTACTATGATTATTCCTTTTTTTTTTTTTTTTTTTTTTACTGATGAAGAACACAGGCCACAGGCCAGGTGAGTTGTCCACGGTGAGCAAGCGGCCCAGCCAGGACTCGAACCCACACTAACGACCGCCTCCAGCACCTGTGCTCTTCACTACCGCGTGACACTTCCTCTTAGGTATTATGATGAGTTTTCCCCCCACAATGGCAGTAAAAGTCCTTGTTCGAATAAAATCAGGATATTATAATGATTTCCTGACGGAAGCGGTTCCAGAAGGAAGGGATGCCTTTTCAAATCTGCTCATGTGGCATTCTGCCTCACTGATGGCCAGCCCCTGATCCCCTCTGGAGGGCTGCCGTAGAGCTGGCGGGCGGCGGGGCTACCCTAATCCAGAGTGTTTCAGAAAGTTCCAGGGCCTGACCACTCCCGGTCCCCTGGTGTGGCATGGGTGTCCCCCCACCAGGCGTCTGTGCCTCATCAGGCACCAACTCACCTCAGCCTCCTTCAAGCGCCGCTCAAACCAGCCCTTGGCTCCATCCATAGAATGTACCTGAGCTTGAAGTTCTTCCACTGTCTGCTGGAGATTCTCCAGCTCTCGTGTCCGGGCCTGGGAGAGGCGAGACCGTCAGGGCGAGGCAGGCGGACGAGTGGACCCCTCACCCGCACCATCCCCGAACCCATCAGCGATGCTGTGCTTCCCCCTAGTTTAAGAGAAGAAGGACATCGCCACCCACCCACCCACCTTCTCCTCACGGATCTGCCCACGGAGCTCCTCCTCCTGCCGCTTCTTGTCTTCGTGCAGCTCTCGGAGCTCACGCTCATAGCGCGCGCGCACCCCCAGCACCTCCTTCTCGTGCCTTAGTCGGACGGCTCCCAGCTCTTCCTTATGCTGGGACTTCTCCTGCAGCGTCTCCATCGCCAGCTCATCCAGCATGGCCTTCCGCTTTTCAGCACTCTGGGGGGCAGGAGGATGCCAGTCAGCCTCCTCCCTCAATGTTAGACAGGGCCTCCCACCCTCTCCCCAGGCCCAGGGAACGAGCCCAATTCTGCCTCCTCCCCAGTCCCATAGAACTAGCTAAGTCACTCACCTAGCCTCATGGCACTGGTCACTTTTCACCCTCTGCTGGTCCCGTGTGTTGGCCTACATCACCTGCGCCCTCCCCACGGACCAGGGCCGATCCCTCCCCACCCACGCTATCCACCTTGCAGAGCTGCCCACCTTCCGAGCCTCCTGTAGTTCCTGGGTCAATTGCTCTTTCTCCTGCCCGATTTCTTGAAGTTGTTCCAGGAGCCGACTATTGGCACGTAATGACTCCTAATGAGGGGACAAAGGAGAGGAGTTTGATAGAGCCTCCAGGAGGTGATCGTCGCCCAGGACACCTCTGGTGGACGGGTCTCCCTTAACCCCAGTGAAGTTGGTATTGTTCTCTCCGTTGAGATGAGAACATGGCAGACGTGCTAGGCGGCTCCCCAGTGTTCCGTGCATTCCCCTCTCTGTCCCTAGCAATAGATTTCATACTTGGACACATGGCTGTCGAGCTGACTTTTCCTTGCCTCCTTCGCAGTGAGGTGTGGCCACGTGACTAATTCCCATATGCAGAAGGGGTGAGCATGAGGTAGGTTATACTCATAAAGGAAAGGGGCATGCTGGGCCCTTCCCTCTTCCTTCCTTCTTTCCAGACGGAAAACATGATGAAGGGGGGGGCCTGGGAAGCATCTCGGCTACCAAGATAGAAGTCTTGCGTTGAAGGTGGCAACGTAGAAGGAACCTGGGTCACCGGTCGTGGCACAGCCATCACTCCATCCCTAGACAGCCCACCTGGACTGTTCCATGAGAGAGAACTAGCCTTCTATCTTATTTCAGCCACTATGATTCCGGTCGCTACCATGGACTCAGAATGGCTATCCTGTCTAACTTAGGAGGCTCAGTGTCAGCGAAGGAGAGCAACATGGTCTAGGACACGAGGTGCTAGTGAGTTAGACCAGACTGGAACCCAGATCCTCCCGATCCCACAGTGTCCCTCCACTCCACCGCACCTCGAGGAGGGCTCCCCTGAGCTTGCACGAGGGAACTGGGAGAAGCCAGGTCAGAGCCAGAGACGTCACCTGCAGTTGGGAGTTGAGGTCATCTTTCTGTCCCATGAGGTCCTCATACTCAGTCTGCCGCTGCTGCAAATCAGCTGTCAGCCCGGCATTCTCGTCACGAAGCGTATTGAGTTCTTGGGTCTTTGCTGTTTGGATCTGGGATGAAAGGGGGTGATGGGAAGCGGAGTGAAAAGGGCCCCCCGGGGGCCAGCCACAGGGTTTGAGCCTCCTGGTCCGGGGAGACAAGGAGGGAGGCGGGAAGAGAGCCAGGAGGAAAGAGAAAGAATTTCAAAGGGAAAAGGAATGAGAAAAAGAGGTCAACGGGGGAATGGATAAAGTAGTCTAGTCATACAGTGGAATAGTAAACAGAGATGAAAGAACAGACCAATGCTACATATGGATGAGCCTCACAGGAAAGAAGCCAGACACGAAAATGGGTGTCTGATTCCTCTACATGAAGTTAAAGAACAAGTAAAACTAATCTGTGTCGCTAGAGGTCAGAGGAGTGGTTATTTCTGGGGAAGTATTGATTGGGAAGGGGTAAAAGGGGCCTTCTGGGGGGTGCTGAAAACGCTCTACATCTTGATCTGGGTGGTAGCCACATGGAGACAGACAGACAGACTGCCAGACAGATAGGATTCACTGAATGTACACTTAAGATTAGTACACTTCTTGTACTTTACTGGAAAGAAACTAGAAAATGCAAGAGAAGCGGGGGTGGGTGGCCGGAGAGAAGAGGAGTGGAAGCCATCGGAAAGGGAAGCCAAGAGGGGCGCCTGGGTGGCTTGGTGGGTTAAGCATCCGACTCTTGATTTTGGTTCAGGTCAGGATCTCAGGGTCGTGACATCCAGTCCTGAGTCAGGCTCTGGGGCTGGGTGTGGAGCCTGCTTAAGATTCTATGTCTCTCTCTCTCTCTTTCCCTCTGCCCTCCACCCTGTTTCCCCACTGCTGCTCTGGCTCTCTCAAAAGAAGAAAGAAAGAAAGAAAGAAGAAAGAAAGAAAAAGGAAGGAAGGAAGGAAGGAAGAAAGAAAGAAAGAAAGAAAAAGGAAGGAAGGAAGGAAGGAAGGAAGGAAGATCAAACAGAAACAGAGGCAGGAGAACGGCATGAGGTCCAGAAGACCCTGCCCTAATGTGGATCAGAAGCAGGAGGAGATGGGAAACCGGAGAGGGATCAGTGAGGGCTCCCAGGTATCCTGTACCTGCTCCAGGGCAGCCAGGCTGGTCCTCAAGGCATTGTTCTCAGCCAAAAGTCCTTCCATTTGTTCCTGTGCATCTGCACTCTGGATGGACACCTGGCCCCACCCCACACCAGGTGAGAGTGGGTCCAGAACAGGGGGGACAGGACCCACCCACAGCCAAGAAAGAAAACACATGTGCACTCGCACCACGACCAGGGGGAAACAGGACTCCTGGGGCCTTCCCTGCCTGTATAATACCTGCCGAGGCTGGCCCCGCCCACGTCACCCTCCACCTCCCAGAAGCTGCCCAGTACCACGTACCTGATCCTGTAGGGCTCGCAGAGCTGCTGCATGCTCCAGGCGCTCCCCCTGCCGCTGATCTCTCAGTTCTGCCAAGCTCTGTAGGGACCAGGTCAGGGGAGCCCATGCCAGACCTCAACCTCCCCTGAGGTACATATAATCGTACAGACCCCCCTCTCTGACCACCTGACAGCGTGTCCCCAGCACTTGAGGGTCCCAGACTACCCAGCCATCAGACTCAGGCTCACCCAAATTCTAAGTCATTAGAATTTAAGATTAGTACACTTCTTGTACTTTACTGGAGAGAAACTAGAAAATGCAAGAGAAGCAGGGGTGGGTGGCCGGAGAGAAGAGTGGAAGCCATCGGAAAGGGAAGCCGAGAGGGGTGCCTGGGTGGCTCAGTGGGTTAAGCATCTGACTCTTTTTTTTTTTTTAAGATTTATTTATTTATTTATTTGAGAGAGAGAGAATGAGAGATAGAGAGCACGAGAGGGAAGAGGGTCAGAGGGAGAAGCAGACTCCCTGCTGAGCAGGGAGCCCGATGCGGGACTCGATCCCGGGACTCCAGGATCATGACCTGAGCCGAAGGCAGTCGCTTAACCAACTGAGCCACCCAGGCGCCCCAAGCATCTGACTCTTGATTTTGGCCTCGGATCCCATATCCCGGGTCTAAGAATCTTAGAAAAACACCTAGGTTTTGGGGGATTTCAAAGTCACCCACCCCCATCCATAAGAGGGCTCACACTCACCCAGATTCTAGCTCGGAGGCCCCAGGATTCTCAGACACACTTAACCCCCAGGGACTACAGCTTCACCCAGACTCCTGACCCCAACGCCCATGGGTTTCAGACACACTCCATCCCTGTGTCTCTAGCTCCCAAGAGTCTCAGGGTCTGCCCAAACTCATAGCCCCAAAACCTAGCAGTCTCAAACTCATACAGTCTCCTAGATTCCAGCTCCTGGTGAGGTCTGATTGACGACACCCCCCCCGCCGCACCTGCTACTTCTGTCCCCAGTCTCTGGGGATCTTCAGACCCAGGTAACTAAAGATCCAGTCTTACCCAGACTTCTGTCCCCAGCTCTTAGGGACCTTAGACCCACAAACCACTATATCCCTTAATCCAAGGGATTTCAGATTCACCTGCTCTAGGGGGAAGCCTAGAAGCTTAAAAGTCCCCTAGCCCCTAACCCTCGGGAGCCTGAGACCCATCTAGACTTTTGCTTCAGTCTCTAGACGTCTTAGACTCACCAATTTTTTTTTTATTCACAGCCTCCAGAGGTCTCAGGACCACTCAGCCCAAGTGATCCAACTTATTAGTTGTCTCAGCCTTCCAAACCAGCCCCCATACCCTGAGGGCCTCAAATAGAGTCAGCCTCCAGGCCCACCTGTCCGCCCTTGAAAAGTCTTGTATCTATCCAGCTCCCACAGGTCTCAAAGTCCCCCAGCCTCCAGGGAGTTCAGGCTCATTCCAGCTCCTCGTCCCAGTCCCCAGTGACCATAGATTTCTCCAGATTCCTGTCTCCAGTCCCCCACAGTTTCAGATTCATCTGAACTTTGGCACACAGCCCACAAGTCCTCAGCCTCCCTGAGATCTCTAATTCATGAAGACTCATAGGCCAACTCCTAAGGCTCTCGGGACTCCCTAGGTCCCATTTTCCTAGCTCCTGGGGGGTCCGGGACCCATCCAGTCCCGATATTTCCAACACAGGAACTACTGGCTTCCCCAACTAGTCTCCGCAGACCTCAGGGTTCCCTGGACTCCCAGCCCTGGCCTCTACCCCAGCAATCCCAGAATCCAGCCACTCACCTGATTGGCAGCCTCGAGTTCCTGTTGCAGCTTCTGAGTACGAGCCAACTGGGCTTTGAGATCCGCTTCCTTCCTCTGTTGTAACTCCTCAATCTTATTCCTGGGGGTGATGGGGGGCGTGCTGTCCATGGCCTGAGACCCTATCCCCCAGCTCTGCCCCTGTGGTCTTCAGGCAATTCTGCTGGGCAGTCCCCACTGTCTGCCCATACGCCCACCCCTCCTAGTTACCGGCTGTCGTTGAACAGCGTCTCCTTTTCTGTCTGCAGACGGCAGAAACTGGGCGCAGAAAGATAGACATAAATGGGTCAGTTCCACAAGTCGGTTCCCCCCCCCGCCCCCGCCCCCGCCGCTGGTCCCTCCAAACCCCTCCCCCCGCCTTGGGAAGAAAAGAAATTTACCTCTCTTGTTTCTTTTTCAGTTTCTCAGAGAGCTGGTGGTGAGGGACAGGGGTGCAGACAAGTAATAACATATTAGTAAAGACAAAAATAAATTTAGTATTTATAGACACTTCTCACTGAGTCCTTTTCGGAAGCTGGAAGTTACTTATGTTATCTCGTGGAATCCTCGAAACAGTCCTGAGAGGCGAGGACTACTGGTTTTATAAATGGGTTTTATAAATGAGTCTCAGGAGGGTTAAGTAATTTGGTTGCCCAGGTGGTCAGTAGCAACGACATGATCTCCACCCAGCTCCCTTAGGCTCCAAAGGCCAGCATTTACATCCCCAACATATGGACTGACAGCCACATCAAAGAATGGCTAGGGCAGGAGGCCTGGAAAGCAGGATCATGACTGTCTGCCTCATCATTGGGTTGCCAATACCTAAGATAAGAGCCAACAGTCTATAAATGCTTGGCTGGCTGGGTGGATGGATGAACAAGGAGAGCTGGGAGGATACAGAAGGGAGGGATGGGGCTTGCCATCCACAAGACAGAGGAACCACATTAGCTTATTCCATATTGAAAGCAACTATGGGCCGTAAATGTGAGTCTCTCCATTTCACAGATGACAAAACTCAGGCTTTGAGGGGGGTACTCTGGTCCTTCTCTCCTGCCAGGAGAAGCAGGGCAGGTGGGGAGTGGGGTGGGGCAAAGTCCCGGGAAAGCTCAGAAGCCCTACCTTAGCAAGCTCCTCCTGCAGCCTGGATGTTTCAGCCTGCTTTGAGCTCTGCAGGGAAGGATGAGGGAGGGGGTTAATATCAGCAAAGGGAGAGGTAAGGCCTGTGCCTTCCCCTGCCCTCCTGCCTCCCCAGTCTGTCAGCCCACGAGTTGGTGATGTCACAGACATCTCCGTGGGACCATAGGCAGAGCTAGGGCATCTGCCTGCCTCCTGACACCCCGGCCCCAACAGACCCAGATTCACCTCCAAGCCTTGCAGTTGCTCCCAGAGCAATCTCTTTTCTTCCTTCTCCATTTCCCATTTCAACTCTACTTCTGCCAGTGGCATGGGGGCCAGGACAGCGGGGGCTGGGCCCCCCGAGGGGTCCCCTTGGCCCTCACCGGCAGCTTGGGATCTCCCGGCCTCTTTCCCATAGCGCTCCTGCAGGGCTGGTGGGCAGAACAGATATATATGATGGAGGAGGTGGTCTCTGAAGACCCCTGCCATGCCTCAAGTAGATGGAAGGGTTGGCCTTGGATCCCTCAGGTAGAAGAGACCCTGCCCCAAATGACCAAAAGCCTACAAAACAAAGGCTCAGCCCCAACCACACTCCTCACAAATCTCTTAAGCTCTCCCATCCACTAAAATCCTGTCTACAATCAAACCAGCCCAAGCTAGTTTCCCCAAGCTCCACCTTCTATCCCCAGGCCCCGCCCATAGCCCTCCAAGGTGCTGCCCACCATCCTCTAACCCCCCCCTTACAGCTGAATCCTATAACCTCCCAATCCTCAGTCAAATCTACAAAGCCTCCCTCCTGATCACCAAACTAGTACCCACCACACCATAAGCCCCAGCTACTCTCCAAACATCCCCATGTTGGGACCCCCCCACACTCTACCAAGCCTTCTTTGAGACTTCCTCCCAGACTCCACTGACAATCTGGCCTCAGAGTCTTCCGAAAGCTCCTTCATTCACTCTCTCCATTTAGCAAAGAGCTCCTTTCCGATGTTCAATCTGCTAATCGGTAACATTTGCTAGGTACCAGGCACTGAACTGAACTCAGAAAGATACCACCTCTTATCTCAGCTCTACCGCGATCTTCCACGTGGTGGACATCCCCACGAGCACCTTGTTGATGAGGAAGCTTTGGCTCAGAGGTGAAATGGCTTGTCCAAAGTTACACACTGGTTCATGGCAGGGCTGAGCCTCATTCTGAAGCCTTTCCCCTCCCCCCAGGGGGGAAAACACCCTACTCAATCCCCAAGATCCCCACATCCCCAAGGAGGGCCTGCTTGCACCTGCCACATTTTTCTGCAAGGCCATGTTCTCCGCCTGCAGTCTCAGCAGCTCGCCATCCACAAGACTCCCAGCTTGGGCAGGGCCTGCCCTGGCAGCTCCATCCTTCAATTGCTGGTTCTCCCGCTCCAGCTGCTCCATCTGGCTGCAGAGCTGAACAGGGGAGGAGTGAGGGAGCAGACAAGCAGAGAATCATAACAATGTTGGCTGCAATATACACAGCGCTTGGCTGATGCGCTTTACAGTTGATGTAATTCCCATAATGCTCCCGCATTATGTAGGGTGCCGTCATCACTCATTATCCCCACTTCACAGATAAGGACACTGAGGCACAAATGTCAAATGACTTCGAATTCACCCATCTGTTAAGAGGCCGAGTCACAGAGGACGGAGGCCACTGAGGGCAATTTTCTGCTTGCCCAATCACAACCTCACAGTCGTAATCAAAGACCTCAGGCAGGCTCCTACTGGAAGTTGCTGGTCCAGGATGTCAGCATCACAAATTAGCCCCACTGCCAGACCTCTTCTGTGAGGGCGAGGTCTGTGTCTGGGAGCCTAGGCACCACAAAAAGCTTTTGGGGCATTTCCAAAGCCAGCGCTACCCACAGCCCCTCATCGTCAGCCCTCAGCCTTGGAGAAATGTACAATGCAAATAAAACTAGGCCAGCCCCTTGCTCAACTCCTGGCTATAAGAGTTCTCACAGTGGTCCTGACAAGATCCTTTGTCCCCGGGGCACCTGGGTGGCTCAGTCGGTTAAGCGTCTGCCTTCAGCTCAGGTCATGATCTAAGGGTCCTGGGATGGAGCTTGAAATCGGACTCTCTGCTCAGCGGGGAGCCTGCTTCTCCCTCTCCCTCTGCCTGCCGCTCCTCCTGCTTGTGCTTTCTCTCTCTGTCAAATAAATAAATAAAATCTTTTTCTTAAAAAAAGGTCCTTTGTCCCCATTTTCAGATGAGAATATCGAGGCTCACAGAGAATTTTTATTCTCTTGCCTGGGTTATTTTCTACCCAGAACACTATTCCTTTCATCCAGTTCTTCACACGACTGGCTCCTTTGCATCCTTCAGTGCTCTGCTCAAATGGCACCCTTGAAGTGGTATCCCCCAACACAGAAATTCCAAAACTCTCTTGGCACAGCGCTCTGTTCATTTCTTTCTTACCTAGTACTAATTGCAATTAAATTGACCTAGTATGTTTTTAATTTCTTTTTTTTAAATTTAATAGTATATTTTAACAGGATTTTTTATTTAAAAGCAATATATGCTAAATTTTAAAATGTAGAAAATAAAGAAAACTGTAAAAAATCATCTAGACAACATCCATTTCCCCTTTGTCTTACAGATAAAGCTCTGCAAATGTTTGGATTCTAAACTGTGATTGACAATTACACTTTGTTTTGTAATGTAGGGTCACAAGCACAGATTCTGAAACTAGCCTACTTGGATGTGAACTTCTACTCTGCTGTTTATTAGCCATGTGACCTTGAGACAAATGACTTCATCTCTCTGGGGCTCGGTTTTCCTCATCTGCTTGGTAAGGATCTTAATAATATCTTGTTGGCCTGTTTTAAGAATAAATGAGTGGATAACGTAAAGCACACCAAACAGGACCTGGCATGCGGTAAGCACTACATAACTGTCAGTTATCTGTACTATTACTATTTTTAATTTTTATTTTATTTCAGATTTTATTTTTAAGTAATCTTTATACCCAACGTGGGGCTCGAACTCACAACCCTGAGATCAAGAATCACACGCTCTTCCAACTGAGCCAGCCAGGTGTCCCATTATCATTTTTTAATACATTATCTTTCTCCCCATCCCACAACCAGAATGTAGGCTACCCAAGAGTGGGGGCCAGGTTGTGCTGCTTACAACTATCTCCAGAATGCAGAGCGTGCTGGGGGTGCTCAATTACTATTTGTCGAAGGAAAAATGGAGCTGAAATATCTTGGCAAGTAAGTGGTGGAGGCAGGCCTTGAAACCAGGTCTCTCTGTGAGCACTACCAGTTCCCAGGAGGAAGAGGGGGAGTGGGAAGGAGGTTCTATACCTGGTCCAGTGCCTGGCCCAGGACAGGTGCTGAGAAACACAAGTTGGACTGATGGAAGAATGCTTGCCCCTGCCTCATCCTAAAAGAACCACGATACCATTGAGGCTGGAGGCAGGAAGCAGTGAGAAGTGAGACAGTGAGGTCAGCTGTTATGTGAGCACCAGGGGCTCTGAACAGTCAGGGTCAAGGACCCACTCGGAGCTGTTGCTTAAAGGAGTGATGTGAGAAGGCCTGCAGGTCAGGACAAACTCTAGGGCATGGGCTGGTAGGAGAAACTAGATGTGGAGACACCAGCAAGAAGGCTATGGGAATAGAGCAGATAAGAGGTAGTAAGGGCTGAGGCAGAGCAGGGCCACAGGATGGATCTAAGATTTTTAAATAGTCAAAAAACATTTTAGCGGGAAAATTAATCAGTAATAATAAAAGGATACTATTAGTAGCTAACACCTAGGGCACCTGGGTGGCTCAGTCGGTTAAGTGTCTGCCTTTGGCTCAGGTCACGATCCTGGGGTCCTGGGATCAAGTCTTGCATTGGGCTCCTTGCCCCGTGGGGAGCCTGCCCCTCCTCCCACTCGTTCTCTCAAATCTCTCTCTCTCAAATAAATAAATATTTTTTTTTAAAGTAGCTAACACCTACATAACCAATACTATGTACAAGGCGTTTACAGACATTAACCCATTCAATCCTCACAAAAATCCCGGCAAGGCAGGCACTGTCATTATCATTTCCAATTTAAACATCTGGGAACCAAGAAGCAGGCAGGTCAAGAGACTTGCTCAAGGTTACACTTAGTAAAAAGTAGAGCCAAGAGTTTAATCTAGGCCTTATAGCTCTTAACTATTAGTTGTCAAATCACCTCTCCTGACATTGTACCTGTTTAAAGGCTGTTTTCATATTTTGTTTGTTAAGGTCTTAAGTTCTCACATGGAGTCCTGGAAATACCATTTTTGTTGCCATGAGAATTTTTTCCTTAAAATACACTAAAACCTTAGAGACTTTTTTTTTTAAGATTATTTATTTATTCGTCAGAGAGAGAGCACAGCAGGGGGAGCAGCAGTCAGAGGGAGAAGCAGGCTTCTTGCTGAGCTAGGAGCCATATGTGGGACTCAATCCCAGGACCCTGGGATCATGACCTGAGCTGAAGGCAGATGCTTAACCAACTGAGCCACCCAGGCGTCCCCCTTAGAGACTTCTTGACCATGGACACAGAAGATAGATAAGGAAAGAAAAGATAATATCTCTAACTCTCTAGTAGGTTTAGGAACAGCCAGGACACTAAAATCAGTGAGAAGACAGAATTATCTAATCTGGGATGAATTATCTAGAAGAACTAGAACTCCAGGCTCAGGTCAGATGAAGGGGAAGGAAGAGAAAAGGGAAGCAGCTAGAACATTTTTCTATTTCATGCTCAGCATAAGAACTTTACCTTAGACCCTCCAATAACCAGGAGCTCCCTAGCATCAGCTACCAAATATATACAAAGGGACTTGAAGCTTAAAGAAAAAGAGTGCTTTGGTCTGGAACCAGCTGTCCTCAGGGCTTGCAGCCTTCTAATCCCAGCACAGCGAGCGGCCCCATTTATCAAATCACTGCCCCCCAGCACAGATCCAGGATCTGTTTCAGCACCATGGACAGTTATCCAGGGCCAGCCTCTGTCCAACCACCTTCAGCAGCCCTCCAGCTTCAGCCCAGGGGGCCCCTACCCCTCCGATCCCGCTTGGCTGTCCCAGGCACCAGTACCTTGCTGAACTCTGCCATAAGCGTGCTGTTCTGCAAACGAAAGTCCTCTTCCTGGCTGTGCAGCTTTGCCTGCAGCATCTCATTTTCACTCAGCAGCCCCTCGACTTCCTGCAGTGGCAGACATGGGCCAGGTCTCGAACAAGGGTAGAAAAGGACAGAGAGATAGGGCAAAGAAACAGAGATGGAGAAAATGATGGGGGCGGGAGGGGATCGTAGGGTACAGAGAATGAGATGGGTGAATCAGGAGATACAGGGAAGGAGAGAGACAGACATGGAAGGGTAGAGAGAAGGAAGATGGAAATGGGGGGAGAGAGGGACATGAGGGGAGAGAGTGGGAGGAAAGAGAGTGGTAGATAGAAATAGGTGAGAGAGGAGGTACAGAGAGATGGGGAAAGGGAGATAGATAGGGAAGGAGAAAGGGATGGAGAGGGAGAGAGAAAAAAGAAAAAGCAGGAAGAAAGAGAGATAGGAACAGAGAGATCAATGGGAGGGAGAACAGAACAGAGGGAAGAGAGAGGAGGTCAGGGAAATAAATGACTCAGGAAGCAACAAAGGAAAGGGTGGGAGAGAAAGAAACAAGGAGTCAGAGAGAGAAAGAAAGGGAAAGAAGAAAAGAGAAATGATGGCAGATAGGAACAGGTGAGGGAGAGAAAAAGGGAAGGTTGGGGAGAGAAGCAACAGTCAGAGAGGAACAGGAAGACAGGAAGAGAGAGATTCAGAGAGAAGGCCAGCCAGAAAGGGAAAAGGAACGATGGAGAGGCCCGCAGTGAGACAAACACGGGAAAATACAGACAGACTTACAAACACATGACAGTGAGGTAGTCACAGATGCAAGTGCACACACAGAGAAAGAAAGGCCAGTACCAGGAGATCCCAGCATACAGAAATATTGACTCTTGGTCTCCCAGACACATTCACCCACCATGGGTCCCCTTACCTGAGCTTTCTTGCTCTTGCTCAGTGCCTAAAGGTGAGGGGGTTGGGAAGAGAGATAAGGTGAATGGAGATGGACTCCCTCACTAGGGTATGGAGATATTGTGGCAAGTGTCAAGGGGGGACAATGATGACAGGTTGGGGGATGGGAGCATCTTCAACCACAGAACTTGCGTGAAATTTGTAGTCCACGGAAATGATGGAGTGAATAAGTGAGTGAGTGAAGGGCATCCTGCTTACATGCTTTCCTCTTAGCTCTTGAGACTGTTCATGAGTCTTAGTATTTAACCCTTCCTGGGCTGGGTTTCCAGGCTCAGAAACTGTGGCTGCATTGCTACATTGGTCCAAACACGCCTATGTGGATCCCTCCCACGCACCGTGAAAACTGCTCCTCCCTTGTTGGGCAGCTGAGGGCATTGCCACATTCTGCAATCAGCACCCTACCAAAGAGAAACCCAGCTTCCTGACTGCCAGGTTTTCTGCATTCTGTATGCCTTCATCTAACAAATATTTATGGAGCGCATAACGTTGAGCTATGCGTGGGGACAGAGCAGTGAAGAAAGAGACAAAAGAGGGCCTTGAATGCTTTGAGGGGCCATAACAGGTTATACACTATTTCATCTTCAGATGATCTGAGAGGTAGTTCTAGTCTCATGTTACCAACAGGACCAGGACAGGGATGGGAAGTGGGAGCACAGGCAGGAGTTTGAGTGGAGGACAGAAGGCAGATTCAAGGCAGATTCACCTATGGAGGTGACTATTTAGTTAGAAGTTAGTGAATGAGATTGAGTAATTGAAATTGAAAATGCATTAAGAATAAATTAAAATTAATCAATAACTAAGCAGGATTAGATAAAATTAGCAAACTAAAGAGATTCCATGAGAGTTGTTTGAATGACTGATGACAGCATATAACATTAGGCCTGGTTTCCTGTAGGGGCTCCCTGGATAGATGAATGAGTCAGATGGTTACAGGGAAGCATGGGTGGGTGAGTGGGTGGAAGGAGGTACCTTCTGAGCTTTGCTGAACTCCTTATCCAGGTAGGCGACCTTCTGTCGAAGACTGGTGAGCTCTGGTGTGGGGAAAGCAGGTTGTCTCAGCCTCAGTCAGTGGCAGGAAGCTGAAAGGTCTTCCTGCCAGGCCTCTGAGGTTTTTTCCCTTGGCCTCTGTCCCCCAAAGCCACCCCCATCTAATGAGACCCTCTTGGCTCACCAACACCATTCTTGCGTAATTCATCTGAAAGTTGGTAGTTATTTGTCCGGAGTTCCAGGAGCTGAGCCTTCGGGGAAGCAGAGAAGGGAAATGACTTGGTTAGGAATGTGCCCTTATTTTCACCATGAGGGAACCAATCCCCTGAGTCCCACGGACCCTGCTACCCTCCCTGTAGCTACTCCTTAAGACCGATGCACGCTTGGTCCTAAATGAGCCTCCAGCCCCTCAGCCCCTGTCCCACCTTCTCCAGCTCTACTTATAACCACAGTCAGCCTCACTCTTCCATCCCTCCCCTTCCTCCATCCCTTTGCACTCAGGCCATAGAGCACTGATGCAGTCAAGTTCTTGCTCATGCATGTTCCATGGCTCCCCACGCCCACAGGATAAAGTTCTCCCTCCTCATCCTGGCTCATCTCATCAGACACTAAACACTGTTCTATCTTTCTGTCATAGTAGAGTATTGTTTATCCTCTTGGCCACCCTTGGAGGGCCCTGAGTATAGGGGGCAGGGGCCTGTATTCCTCCCTTTTTTCAAGGGAAGAGGGCCTGGTATTCTCCTGTCCAACTTACACTAAGTTGGGGGCTGCCTGGGATCCTCACCCCCAAGGCTCGAGAGAATTAACCCCTTTCAAGAATTAAGAGAAAGTGAAGTATGGGCCACTCCAAACAGCATACCCCTTCCTAACAGCCCTGTAGGGCACTGAGGCCAGTTCTTCCCAGACCTACTGTCCCTTACCCCATCAGGACCTTTCCCTCCTCCCATGGCACCAGCCTTCACCCCCTGGTGGTCTACCTAAGGTCAAAGGGCTTGGCCCCTACAGAATCTTTCCTGCCCCATTAGTCTACCAGATCCAATGATCTGTCTCCCCCGTCTTGATCCAATTTGTACACCCTTGGCACCTATAGAAGCCCTATCCATCAGAGCCAAATGGTTTTTCCCTCACTCATGGCCCAGTGAAATCAATCTTCACTCAAGGGTCCCCCACATCCCTCAAGAACTCCCCAGTCATGATCCAATGGGATGACCCTACATCCTTCAGGGTCTCTCCTCCACAAAGCCTTGGGTGGGCCAACTGGATTACTCTTACTCACTTAGAATCTCCCCTCACAAGTTACAGGTTGTAACTTCCCCTTTCACGGTCCAGTGATCTCACCCATTCACCCTAAGCGTGCCTCGCACAGGAACAACAGGTTTCTCTCATTCAAGGATCAGTGGATCACCTATCCTCACTCGGAGTTCCTCCTCTTCTCCCACAGGATCCTACTCAGGGCTTCCCCCTTTTCAGAGTCTCCCCAAACACAAAATCCAATGGTCTTCCCCAGTGAGGAACTCTCTCAACAAGGGCCTACTCTGGCCTTTCATCCCAACTCAGAGTCGTCCCCAAAAGAATCGAGTGGTCTGGGTACCCAATTGGGGTACCTCCCCAAAGTCCAGTGATTTCCCCTCCATGTGGTCCAAGGTATCACTCTTTAACCTCTTCTGGTCCTCTCTCCAACAGGAATTCATGGTATTATCCATTCGGTGTCCTCTTCACCCCAGGCCTAATGGATCACCCCTAATCTAGATCCAAAGGTACCGCTCCCTCTTAGGATCCACTACCAGCACTCACACAGGATCTCCACCTCCCAGGAACAATGACGACATGTGGGGTCTTTCCCCAATTCCCTGGCATAGTGGTATCTCCCACAAACATTTCCACCTTCCACCGGGTAATGGTACTGCCTTCTCAAGGGCTCCCCCCACCATGACGCAAATGGCCCAACGCCTGCTTCCTTCCTCTCCAAACAAAATGGTTTCGCCCTCTCAGGATCTCCTTCTCTCAAGACCCAATGCTATCATCACCGACCCATGGTGTCCCCCGCACGGGCCCAAAGGTCTCGTCCCCTCCAGGGTCTGAGTAAGGTATCGCCCACTCTAGGACTCTCTCCGCCCGCAAAGCTAACAGACTCCAACCCCTCTGATCCCAACAGTATCTCGGAATCCAAGAGTCTCACCCCACAGAGCCTCAGTTTCCCTTCTCCAGGCCAACCCCTTAGACTCAAGGTCCACCCCAACCAACCCCTTCTCAGAGCCAGTGGCACGACCTCTCTCTACCCCGCCCCCCGTCGCCTAGCGCGGTGGTCTTTTCCCAGCGAGCGGCACCTGCATCCGCTGAAACTCCTCCTCAGACAGAGCTTGCGCCATGTTCCTCCCCCCCACCCCCCCAACAGCCTTCTGCGCAGACGCAGCTCGTCCCTCCTGTCAGTATTAGGGTCGGATCAAACCACTGGCCAGGAATGGAGGGGGAGGAGTCTACTCCGGAAGTTCAGTGTTTTGGAAACGGAGAGTAGAGAGTGAAACTGACAGGTCAGGTGAATTGCAATTTAATGTTTTACCGCAAACTAGGTCATCTGATCTGGCTTTTGAGCTCTCATAGACCACCCATTATGATGCGACACTGTGGCATCCCTATGTCATGGGTGGACTTGTCGCTAGGGAAGTGTTTGCCGACAGAAAATCACCCTTCCGCCGTACTCCTTTAATGAGAATGGTTGACTTATAACCCTAGAAATGAAAGCGGAAGCTTTGCGTTGGTCTTGTTCCCGCCCTCCTCGGAGTGACCCTGGAGGGAAACCCCACCTCTGGTGAAGCCCTTGGCTTTTTTGGGGGGGGTGGCAAGATTTGATGCTGATTTTCTTAACATGACGCCGTACATCCTGTTAGGTAAAGGACCTAGCCACAAATAAATGTAAAATACCCAAGAGGAAAGAATGGCAGTGAATCAAACGAAAAAGCTTCGTTTAAAAAAACAAAGCAAAAACAGGATGGCGAAACCCCAGGAACATCCAAATAAGTAGTAAAATGCATTATAAGCCTCTCTTGTGCTTTCTGGCTCCCTATACAAACCCCACCACCCAAGCAGTAGTTTTTATCTGGGAAAGAAAAACATTAGAAAGCATGTTTAGAGACATTATCAATACTAGCATACTCTATTTTCTTTATCTTTCTTTGGTGGGGGGCGGTAACTTAATTTTTATATCATTTTAAATGTACCCCAAAGGAAGAATGGTACAAGGAAATTCCAGGTACCCTTTACCCAGATTCATCCATTGTTTACATTTTACCGCCTTTGCTTTATCATTTTTTCTCTCTATATAAAATTTCTGAACCATTGGCTTCAGTATTCAGTGATGATTTTCTAACACCAACATTCCTTTGGTATTTATTAGTTGCCATTCTACCGTAAGGAAGAATTTTCTCTTTTCCCCCATTTATGTATGTATATCTGTACAGACTTATTTTATTCAATGAATTATAATCACTATCATTATTTCCTTTGGTGCTCAAACTGTCCCAGATTTGGCCAGTGGGAGCTCCTTCAAGTTGACTTTGGTGTCCCTTTGACATGTCCGCATCGTTTTGGGTTGGGTTTTTTGGGGAGTTTTTTTTGCACTTTCTTGTTGGCACTATAAGATGCTCCAGACTCACCTTATTCTTTTTTTTTAATTTAAATTCAATTAATTAACATATAGTGTATTATTAGTTTCCAGAGGTAGAGTTTAGTGATTCATCAGTTGCATATAACACCCAATTCTCATTACATCAAGTGCCCTCCTTAATGCCCAGCACCCAGTTACCCCATTCCCCCCCCCCGCCGCAACCCTCAATTTGTTTCCTAGAGTTAAGAGTCTCTTATGGTTTGTCTCCCTCTCTGATTTTGTCTTATTTTGTTTTTCCCTCCCTTCCCCTATGATCCTCTGGTTTGTTTCTTAAATTCCACATATGGGTGAAATCAAATGATAATTGTCTTCCTCTGATTGACTTATTTCACTTAACATGATACCCTCCAGTTCCATCCATGTCGTTGCAAATGCTAAGGTTTCTTTTTTTTGATGGCTGAGTACAGACTCACCTTATTCTTTTTCATCCCCAGTTGACAAAGTGTTCATTGCTCCTAGGGTGTAATTGTGTCTGGGCCCTCTCAGTGTACAAAGCTAGGAAATATATGTATGTATCCTAATCCGTCTAGCCATACATATCTATTTATATATTTTGCTATAGGTATCTATATTTTGAAAACATAAATTCATTACTAATACCTTACATTTCAACCCACCAATGCAAGGTTCATTCTAGTTGTCTCACTTTCCATATTTGTAAATCGCTTCTTCAGTGGAAAGAAACCTGGCTGTCATTATCCACAATAAATTTGCTTATTTGTGCAATCGTATAATACCCATTAGGTAACCAGAATTGCTAAACCATAAGAATGCAAAAAAACAAACCTACCAACTAGAGGTCAATATAGTTGTTTTACAGTCTCTTGTCTTTAGGCTCATGGCAGTCTATAGTCAAAATACTGGGTTTAACAAGCTTCAATATTTGATGCAGTTCCTTTTGTCTTTAATCTGATGATAGTCAAAATACAGTGTTCAAGAGCTACTTGGATTAGTTCTCCTCCTCCTCGCCCCCTTCAATTAGGCTGTGTGATTCATTTGAAATATAGTCAGATTCCTTTGTTTCTGTTAGAATTCCATTTTGCCCCTCCCCACCGTTGTTGAGGTAACCAGTCTACTTACTTTCTGGTTTAGCCTTTCTGTGTTTCTTTTTGCTCAAATGAACAGATATATGTATATTATCTTATTTATCATATATGAAGGGGTATATGTGATACCATATAAATATCATATATTTATCATATATAAAGGCTTTGCATTTGTCATTTGATACTATATCTTGTCTCTCTTGCAGCTACACAGTACCCCATTTTGTAGGTGTATCATAATTTAACCACTCTCCTATGTTTGCCAATGTAGGTTGTTTCCGATATTTTGCAATTATAAACAATGCCAAAAAGAATGCCCTTGTACATGTATGTAATTTTGTATTATCTGAGGTGTATCTTTAGGGTAAATACATAGAACGAGGATTGCTGCATCAAAAAGTGCAGATGTAGTTTCATTAGGTATCTCTAAATTTCCTTCCCAAAAGGCTGTTCCAATTTCATTCCCACTAGCAATGCATTTGACAGCCTGTTTCCCCCACAGCCTTTCCAACAGACTGTGTTGTCGTATTTTAAAATTTTCTCTGATCCAGGGGCACCTGGGTGGCTCAGTCGGTTAAGCGTCTGCCTTCGGCTCAAGTCACGATCCCAGGGTCCCGGGATTGAGCCCCGCATCTTCGTTGTGCTCCCTGCTCAGCAGGAAGCCTGCTTCTCCCTCTCCCGCTCCCTGTGCTTGCACGTTCTCTCTCTCTCTGTCAAATAAACAAGTAAAATCTTAAAAAAAATTTTTTTCTCCGATCTGAGAGGTAAGAAATGGTATCTCATTGAAGGGGTAAGTAATTTGCCTGCTGTGGCAAAGTGTTTTCAGCCAGAACTCCTTTATACCTTTTGTAATTTCATGAACCTTATTGAGATGCTCTCCCTCCCTCCACTTATATATAGTTAAAAGATAAACTGAGGCATATTAAAATTTTTAAGAGTTTATTTGAGCAAAAACCTATTTGAATTAGTCAGTATCTAATCTAGCAGATGGAAAAGAGCCCTGAGAAGCTGTACAAAATGCCATTTATGGCCAGAAGGGAGCAGGAATAAGGAAATTTTCTAGGTAGAAAACCCAGGATGGTTATTGCAAGGTTACTTTCTTTTAAGGCATGACAGAAGTTTGTCAGAAAGACTACCAAACTAGTGCTGAGCAGGTGATTCTTGATCGACTGGTGTAAGAATCCATATCTGGGAGAGCCAAAACTGTAATTAAGTCTTGGTTTGGTGATGTGGGGCTTAGCATAAGCAACTCTATTTTGGACATGTTGTCTTGTTTGTTTGTTTAACAATACATGTACTTAAGGGTACAGTTCAGTGAGTTTTGACAAATGTATTTAACCTTATAACCACTACCACAATCGAAACATAGACCATTTTCACCACCCCCTAGAGGTTCCTTTGCACCCCTTCCCAACACCCCCCCACACCTCACAAAACCACTAATTTGTTTTCTGTCACTGTAGATTATATTTGTCTTTTTTAGAGTTTCATACAAATGGAATGAGACAGTATGTACTCTTGTATCTGGCTCCTTTCACTCAGCATAATGCTTTTGAGATTCATCCAACTTGCTGTGTGTATCAGTACCTTTTCCCTTTTAATGATGAATAGAATTCCATAGCACAGATATTTCACAATCTGTTTATCCATCCTCTCAGGGTAGTTTTAATTTGTGTTTCTCCAACTACGAGTGAGATTACACTTTTCATATATTAAAGGGCCATGTTAATATCCTTTTTAAATGCGTGAATTGTCTGTTCACATCTTTTGCTCATTTTTCTATTGGCTTTTTTGACCTTTCTCCCTCAATTTTCAAGAGTTTTTTGGATATTGAGGGTATAAACGCTTTACTGTGATAGATGTTGCATGCATTTTCTCCCAGATTGTCAATTGTCTTTTGACCTGTTTATGATCTCAGAGATCATAGGATCTCAGAAATAGAAGTGTGTATACTAACCCATGTATACACACATATCTATAATGGTTTCTGTATCTATCCGTCTGTATATATTTTAAGACAAACATGAATTCATACTGATATTCCAGTACCACATGGTTCATTCTATCTCTTCTTGCTTATCAATGTCCTCCCACTCCAACCATGAGAAACCAGGCTCCAACCATCCATCACCCATTTACTTAATTATTCAGTTGCAGTAAACATGTATAGCAATATCAGAATTGTTAATCTGTACCTCTGTGGGAAATAACTTGACCAAAATTGAGCTAAATGCTTTTCTATGGTTCTTTTGTCTTTAAGTTGGAGTTTTCAGTCAAAGTACCATTTTCCAAGGTTACAGAGGTCAGCATGTCTTCTCCTGCCCCCTTCAGTGAGGTCATGTCATTCCTTAGTAATACAGTTAGATTATGTTGTCACAGTCTGCATTCCATCCAGGGATTCCCTGACCTCCTGGTTGATTTTTTTTAAATTTTCGTACATTAAGATTCATTTTTTGTGCTGTAAAGGTCTATGAGTTTTGACAAACAAATTTTAAAGTTTTCTTCACATAGATTTTTTTTTTTCATTTCTTGTTAGGTTCCTTCTTAAGGTATATTATCTTCATTGCTGCTATTGTAAGTGGGGTTTTCTCTATCATTAGATCCTCTAACTGATTATTATTTGTATATATGAAGGCCATTTTTAGTAATCTCTACACCCAACGTGGGGCTTGAACTCACAACCCTGAGATCAAGAGTGGCACGCTCCACCAACTGAGCCCACCAGGTGTCCCATGAAGGCCACTGACTTCTTTATGTTAATTTTATGTCCCTCCACTTTGCTGAATACTTTTATTGCTATAGTTTTATCATTAATTCTCTAGGGTTTGCCAGGTATAAAATAATATCATCTGAAAAATAAAGATACCTTTATTTCCTCTTTTCCAGTTAGTGTACCTCTAATGAATTTCTCTCGTCTAATTACCGTTTTCCTCTAACAGGAACCAGAGCTCCTTGATGAAATGGTTGATTGCAGGGCTGGGGCAAGGAAAGTACAAGGTGAATCTGGAGCATCTTGTTTTACCACCCATTGAATGAATTTAAATTTAAAAAGAATCCATGAGGGGCGCCTGGGTGGCTCAGTCAGTTAAGTATCTGCCTTCCACTCAGGACATGATCCCGAGGTCCTGGGATTGAGTCCCACATCAGCCTCCCTGCTCAGCGGGGAGTCTGCTTCTCCCTCTGCCTGCCACTCCCCCTGCTTGTGCTCTCTCTCAAAAATAAATAAATAAAAAATCTTTAAAGAAAAATAAAAAGAATCTATGAGTCTGGTTAAGCGTCGGCCTTTGGCTTAGGTCATGATTCCAGGGTCCTGGGATTGAGCCCTGCTTCAGGCTCCCTGAGCAGGGAGCCTGCTTCTCCCTTCTCCCCACCTGTGCTCCTTCTCCCTATCCCCATCACCATCTCTGTCTCTCTCTCAAATAAATAAATAAAATCTTTAAAAAAAAAAAAAAGGAAACCATGAATCCCAACTAATCTAAATAAATGAATGGAAGACAAGGGAAAACTCCCTTACAGTGGATTAGAACTACTAAATGTAGAAAAAATGATGGAATTAGAAAATAACTATATGGCAAACACCACTGCAGTAATTATTTCAGGCAAGAATCATCAATGGGTGCTAAAACTAGTGGGTAAAAGTATGCTGCAAAACACTGCATTTACATAGTATTAAAAGATCTCCCCACAAATTACTTCTTTTTAAAAATTTTTTAAAAGATTTTATTTATTTGCCAGAGAGAGAGAGGTTGAGGGAGAGAGAGAGAGAGCACAAGCAGGGGGAGCGGTAGGCGGAGGGAGAAGCAGACTCCCCACTGAGCAGGGAGGCTGATGTGGGGCTCGATGTAGGACTTGATCCCAGGACCCTGGGATCATGACCTGAGCCGAAGGCAGACGCTTCACTGACTGAGCCATCCAGGCGCACCCCCCCACACACAAATTACTTCTTAATTATAATGAGGAAAAGGGTAACTTTATAGTGGAGAAACCTGGTGGACACCACCTTCACCAAGAGGACAACATTAACATCATCAATATGGGGACAAACTGGTATTTCCTGCCCCCAGATATGATGCACTGAGAAAGACGCTTCACCTCTGCAGTGTTGCTGCCAAAAATTCAAACCTAATCTAATCATGAGAAAATATCAAGCAAACGCCAACTGAGGGGCATTCTACAAAATAATAGTTTGTACTCTTCAGAAATATCAAGGTCATAAAAAGAAAAACTGAGGAAGTGATCCAGATTTAAGGAGATTAAAGGAACATAACAACTGAACGCAACATGTGATTCTAGATTGAATCCTGTACTAGAAAAAAGGTTTTTATTTTACTATAAGGGATGTCAGGGGCGCCTGGGTGGCTCAGTCGTTAAGTGTATGCCTTCTGCTCAGGTCATGATCCCGGGGTCCCGGGACCGAGCTCCGCATCGAGCTCCCTGTTCAGCAGGGAGTCTGCTTCTCCCTCTCCTCCCCGCTCTTGCTCTCTCTTGCTCTCTCTCTCTCTCTCAAGTAAATAAATAAATAAAATGTGTCAAAAAACAAGGTGTCAGTGGGACAATTGGCAAACTTTGAATAATGTCTGTAAAATAGATAACAGGAATATATCAGTATTAATTTCCTGATTTTGATAATGATACTGTGATTATATAAGGGAATGTCTTTCTCTTATATATCTTTGTACAGGAAAGAGTTAACACAGTGGCCCAAGACTGGCTATCCTTACAAAGACTTGATTGCAAGGTTAGCCCTTGACTGGCATCTGGTAACTTGGCTGATAAACAGTTCCCTAGACTGATATAAAAGTTTTTCTTTTTCTTTTTTTTAAGATTTTACTTATTTATTTATTTGACAGAGAGAGAGAGAGTGAGAGCAGGAACACAAGCAGGGGGAATGGGAGAGGGAGAAGCAGGCCTCCCGCAGAGCAGGGAGCCTGAGGCAGGGCACCATCCCAGGACCCTGGGATCACGACCTGAGCCGAAGGCAGATGTTTAACCTACTGAGCCACCCAGGCACCCCTGTAAATCTGAAATTATTTCAAAATAAAAACTTTAAAATGGAAAATGAAACTAAATCTGTATCTTAAGTGGGTACATTGCTTATTGCTAGAGGTATATCTACTTTCAGGCTCTCTCCGTGAACAAACATGGGAAATACACACACACACACACACACACACACACACACACACACACACACAGAGTTCTCTTTCTCTATCTTATCTAAAATCTTTTGATCATCTTGTTACCTCCAATTCCAATTCAATACTTCAGGGTACATTCTTCTCTTCCTCCATCCATATTTATAACTTCCTTCTTATATTTGTAACTCCATTAGTAAGTAACCTAGCTCCCATTATTTCTAATATATTTACATGTTTCCTGAAGCCTAGATTATATAGAAGGGATTTTTGGAATTGTTAACCCATACCTCTACAAAAGCAAATCTATTTATTAGAGATCAATATTTATTTATAGGCATTTTAATTTTATTTATTTATTTATTAAAGATTTTATTTATTTATTTGATAGAGTAAGAGAACAAGTGCACAAGCAGGGGGAGTGGCGGGCAGAGGGAGAGGGAGAAGCAGGCTCCCCGCCGAGCAGGGAGCCCGATGTGGGGCTTGATCCCAGGACCCTGGGATCATGACCTGAGCCAAAGGCAGCTGCTTAAACCATTGAGTCACTCAGGTGCCTCTATTTTTATTTTTTTAAAAAGGGATTGAGAGAGAGGCCTGGGTGGCTCATTTAGTTAAGCATCTGCCTTCAGCTCAGGTCATGATCCCAGGGTCCTGGGATCGAGTCCTGCATCGGGCTCCCTGCTCAACGGAGATCCTGCTTCTCTTTTTCCCTCTGCTGCTCCCCCTGCTTGTGCTCTCCCTCTCTCTGTCAAATAAATAAAAAAAAATCTTTAAAGAAAAGAAAATATTATCCATTCAAGGGGTGCCTGAGTGGCTCAATCGGTTGAGCATCTGACTCCTGATTTCAGCTCAGGTTGTGGTCTTGGGGTCATGGGGTTGTGGGATTGAGCCCCAGGTTGGCTCCGTGCTGGGCCTGGAGGCTGCTTGAAATTCCCTCTCTCTCTGCCCTTGCCCCCCACCCCCACTTGTGCTCTCTCTCTAGAGAAAAAAAGAGAAAGAAAGAAAGAAAGAAAGAAAGAAAGAAAGAGAAAGAAAGAAAGAAAGAAAGAAAGAAAAGGAAGGAAGGAAGGAAGGAAAGAAAGAAAGAAAGAAAGAAAGAAAGAAAGAAAGAAAGAAAGAAAGAAAGAAAGAAAGAAAGAAAGAAAGAAAGAAAGAAAGAAAGAAAGGAGATATTATCCATTCTGCACTACCTTTGTACCTTTTTCAAGTCAATTGACCGGGGTACCTGGATGCCTCAGATGGTTGAGCGGCCGACTCTTGATTTCAGCTCAGGTCATGATCTCGGGGTCCTGGGATAGAGCCCCGCGCCAGGCTCTGCACTCAGCATGGAGTCTACTTGAGATTCTCTCTTTCCCTTTACCTCTGTCTCTCCTCCCTCTCTCTCTCTCTCAAATAAATAAGTAAATCTTAAAAAAAAAAAAAGTCAATTGACCATACATGTGTGGATCTATTTCTGGAGTTTCTATTTTCTTTCATTGATATATGTTGCTGTCTGGACACCAATACCAGAATGTCTTGACTGATAGAGCTTTACAATAAATCTTGAAGTCAGGAAGTCCGCCAAATTTGTTCTTGCTTTTCTAAGTTGTTTTTTTTTTAAGTTTTTTTTAAAGATTTTATTTATTTATTTGACAGAGAGAGACACAGCGAGAGAGGGAACACAAGCAGGGGGAGTGGGAGAGGGAGAAGCGGGCTCCCCACCGAGCAGGGAGTCCGATGCGGGGCTCGATCCCAGGACCTGACCTGAGCTGAAGGCAGACGCTTAACGACTGAGCCACCCAGGCGCCCCTAAGTTTTTTTTTCTTTTTAATTAATCTCTACACCCATCATGGGGCTTGAACTCATGAACCCAAGATCAAGAGTTGCATGCTCTTCCAACTGAGTCAGCCAGGCTCCCCTCTAAGTTGTTTTGATCCTTTTCATTACATATGAATTTTAGAATCTGCCTGTCAATTCTACAAAACAAAACATGCTAAGATTTTGACTCAGATTGCATTGAATCTATAGATGAATCTTGAGAGAATTTACATCTTACTATACTGAGTCTCCTGATCCAAGAACCTGGTTATCTCTCCACTTATTAAATCTTTAATTTCTCTCAGCAAAGCTTTGTACTCAATGTACAGGTCTTGTACTTCCATATTTTTGATGCTACAATGAATGTGATTTTAAAATTTCAATTCCCAGGGCACCTGGGTGGCTGTCAGTTAAGTGTCTGCTTTCAGCTAAGGTCATGATCCTGAAGTCCTGGGATCGAGCCCCACGTTGGGTTCCCTGCTCAGCAGGGAGTCTGCTTCTCCCTCTCCCTCTGCCCCACCCCCTGTTCATGTTGTCTCGCTCACTCTATCTCAAATAAATAAAAATCTTTTAAAAAAATTTCAATTACCTATGGGTCACTGCTGGTATATAGCAATACATTTAAGTGTAGTATATTGATCTTGTATCATGCAATCGTGCTAAAGTCACTTATTAGTTCTAGTGTTTTTTTGTAGATTCCACATGATTTTCTACATAGATGAATACATACATACATGTCACTTCCAAATAAAGACATCTTTGGTTCTTCCTTTCCACTTTGTATGTATCTTTTTTTCCTTTCTTGCCTTATTGTACTGACTAACCCTCCAAAACAATGCTGAATTAAAATGATGAGAGTGGACATCCTTGCTTTGTTCCTGATCTAGGGAGAAAGGCATTCAGTCATACACCATTAAGTTTGATATTACTACCATTTGCAACATGGATGGAGCTAGAGAGTATGACACTAGGCAAAATAAGTCAGTCAGAGAAAGACACATACCATATGATTTCACTTTTATTTGGAGTTTAAGAAACAAAACAAATGGGGCGCCTGGGTGGCTCAGTCAGTTAATCCTCTGCCTTCAGCTCAGGTCATGATACTGGGATAGAGTCCCGGGTCAAGGTCCCTGCTCAGTGGCGAGTCTGCTTCTCCCTCTCTTTCTGCCACTCTCCCTGCTTGTGCTCTCTCTCTCACTCACTCTCATTCTCAAATAAATAAAATCTTTAAAAAAAGAAGCAAAACAAATGGGCAAAGGTGAAAAAGAGAGAGAGAAGCAACCCAAGAAACAGACTCTCTCTTTGTATCTCTCTTTTTTTTGGAAACAGATTCTTAACTATAGAGAACAAACTGATGGTTACCAGAGGGGAGGTGGTGGGGGAACAGGTTAAATAAACGATGAGGATTAAGGAGTGCTTTTGTAAGGAACATCAGGTGTTGTATGGAAATGTTGACTCACTCTGTTGCACACCTCAAACTGCTATTACGTTGTATGTTGACTAAATGGAGTCAAAATTAAAACTTAAAAAAAAAGTTTGATGTTACTATAGGCTTTTTAAATGCTCTTTTTAAGATTTTATTTATTTGACAGAGAGAGACACAGAGAGAGAGGGAACACAAGCAGGGGGAGTGGGAGAGGGAGAAGCAAGCTTCCCGCTGAGCAGGGACTCCGATGCAGGGCTCGATCCCAGGACCCTGGGATCATGACCTGAGCCAAAGGCAGACGCTTAACTGACTGAGCCCCCCAGGCGCCCCTTAAATGCTCTTTATCATGATGAGGAGATACTACCTTTCATTTCTAGTTTTCTAAAAGCTTTTTTTTTTAAATCAGAAATGGATGGTGGATTTTGTCAAATGCTTTTTCTGCATTTGTTGAGATGATCATATGGTTTTGCTTGCATTCATGGAGTAAATTCAAGTTTCTCTTGATGTATTCTCTTTTGTATATATTGTTGGATTTGATTTACTAAAATGTTGGTAAAAACTTTGGCATCTCTGTGATGCTTGGGTGGCTCAGTTGGTTGAGCAACTGCCTTCAGCTCAGGTTATGATCTTAGGGTCCTGGGATCGAGTCCCGCATTGGGCTCCTTGCTCAGCGGGGAGCCTGTCTTTCCCTCTCTGACAAATAAATAAATAAAATTAAAAAAAACTTTTGCATCTCTGTGAAGGATACTCATGTATACAGCTGACTCTTTTTAAAAAAAAAAAAACTTTTTATTTAAGAGTACCTGAATGGCTCAATCATTAAGTGTCTGCCTTCGGCTCAGGTCATGATCCCAGGGTCCTGGGATCGAGCCCCACATCGGGCTCCCTACTCAGTGGGAAGCCTGCTTCTCTCTCTCCCACTCCCCCTGCTTGTGTTCCCTCTCTCGCTGTCTCTCTCTCTGTCAAATAAATAAATAAATCTTTAAACAAAAACAAAAACTTTTTATTTATTTTTTTTAAGCAAGCTCTATGCCCAACACGGGGCTTGAACTCACAACCTGGAGATCAAGAGTCACATTCTCCACCGACTGAGCCAGCCAGGTGCCCCTACAATGGGCTCTTGCACAATGCGGGGGTTGAGGAACTGACCCCCTGCACAGTTGAAACTCCGCATATGAATTTTGACTCTCCAAAACCTTAACTTCTAATAGCCTACTGTTTACCTGAAGCCTTACCGATAATATGTACAGTTAACACATATTATGTATTATATATCATATTTTTACAACAAAGTATGCTAGAGAAAAGAAAATGTTATTAGGAAATTCATAAGGAAGAGAAAATACATATACAGTACAGTACTGTACTAATAAGAAAAAATTCACATATAAGTGGACTGGTGCAGTTCTAACCAATGCTGGTCAAGGGTCAGCTGCACTTTTCTTATTTTTTAAAAAGATTTATTTACTTATTTGAGAGAGAGAGGGACAGACAGACAGCACAGTGGGAAGGGGCAGAGGGAGAGAGAATCTTCAGTGGACTCTGCTGAGCGCAGAGCACAACGTGGCACTCGATCCCACGACCCTGAATCACGACCCGGAGATCACAACCCCAACCTGAAACCAAGAGTCAGACGCTCAAACGACTGTGATACCCAGGCACCCTAACTGTAGTTTTCTTTTTTTTTTTTTTGTAGTTTTCTTATAATGACATTCTCTGGTTTAGTATCAGAGTAATGCTAGACTCATAGAATGAGATGGGGAATATTCCCTCCTCTTAAATCTTCTGGAAGAGTTTGTGTAGAATTGATATTATTTCTTCCTTAACTATTTGGTAGAATTTCCCAAAAAAGCCATCTGGGCCTGGAATTTCCTTTGTGGGCAGATGTCTTAATATAAATTCAATTTCTTTAATAGATAACAGGGTTTTTCAAGTTATCTATTTCTTCCTGAGTAAGCCTTGGTATTTTGTGTCTTTCAAGGAATTTGTTGCCAGAATTATTGTGATAAAGATGGTCATAATACTCCCCTATTTATTATTCTTTTTAAAAGTTGTGGTTAAGGGCGCCTGGGTGGCTCAGTTGGTTAAGTGACTGCCTTCGGCTCAGGTCATGATCCTGGAGTCCCGGAATCGAGTCCCGCATCAGACTCCCTGCTTCTCCCTCTGAGCCTCTCCCCTCTCATGTGCTCTCTCTTTCTTTCTCTTTTAAATAAATAAATAAAGTCTTTTAAAAAATTTAAAAAATTGTGGTAAAATATGCATAACATAAAACTTAACCATTTTAACTATTTTTAAGTGTACAATTCAGTAGCACTAAATAAATTCAGTGTTGTGTAACCATCACCACTGTGTATTTGCAGAACTTTTTCATCTTCCCAAACAGAAACTATGCACCCATTAAGCAATAACTCTCCATTTTCCCCCAACCTCCAACCCCCAACCCCTTTTAACCTCTATTCTACTTTCTGTCTCTGGGAATTTGCCTACCCTAGACATCTCATAAAAGTGGAATTACACAATACATACAATCCTTTTGTGTCTGGCTTATTTTACTTAGCATAGTGTCCTCAAGGTTCATCCATGTTATAGCATGTGTCATAATTTTATTTCTTTTTATAGTCAAATAATACTCCACTATATATATCTACCACATTTTGTTTATCCATGCATCTGTTGATGGACACTTGGGTTGTTTCCACCTATTGGATGTTGTGAATAATGCTAAGAATGTTGGTGTATGGGGCGCCTGGGTGGCTCAGTAGGTTAAGCGTCTGCCTTCGGTTCAGGTCATGATCCCAGGGTCCTGGGATTGAGCCCCCTGTCGGGCTCCCTGCTCAATGGGAGCCTGCTTCTTCCTCTCCCCCTGCCCCTCCTCCCACTCATGCTCTCTCACTCGCTCTCACTCTCTCTATCTTAAATAAATAAAAAAATTTTTAAAGATTTTATTTATTTATTTTTGTGAGAGAGAGAGAACGGAGGAGTGGGAGGAGGGGCAGAGGGAGAAGCAGGCGTCCCGCTGAGCAGGGAGCCCGATATGGGCCTCCATCCCAGGACCCTGAGATCATGACCCGAGTGGAAGGCAGACACTCAACAGACTGAGCCATCCAGGCGCCCCAATAAAAATCTTTAAAAAAAAAAGATGTTAGTGTACAAGTATCCCCTATTATCCTTTTAATACCTGTAGAAACTGTAGTGATGTCCACTCTCTTGTTCTTGTTATTGGTCATTTATATCTTGTCTCTCTTTTTTTTCCTGATTAATCTGGCTAGAAGTTTATCTGTTTTACCAATCTTCTCAGTAATACTGGTTTCATTGATTTCCTTTATTGTTTTTCTGTCTGCCACGTCACTGATTTCCACTCTGACCTTTATTATTTTGTTTCTTTTGCTTATTTTTCTCGTTTCTTTTTTTTTAAGATTTTGTTTATTTATTTGAGACTGAGAGAGAGCACAAGCGGGTTGAGGTGGGGAAGAGGCAGAGGGAGAAGCAGACTCCCCGCCGAACAGGGAGCCCGATATCGGGGCTCCATCCCAGGACCCTGGGATCATGACCTGAGCCGAAGGCAGATGCTTAACCGTCTGAGCCACCCAGGTGCCTTAAACCTTCCTTTAATATAGGCATTTTTGTACTATAAATTTGTAAGTATTGCTTTAGTTGCATCCCATACGTTCTGTGATATATTGTTTTCATTTATTTAGTTCATTTTATAATTTCCCTTTATAATTCACTTTATATTTTGCCCTTTGATTTCCTCTTTGACCCATAGATTATCTAAAGATGTATTATTTAGTTTCCAAACAGTTTTTTGTTTCCTCTCTCTTTCTCTTTCTCTCTCGCCTTCTTTTGAATTTACTATTTTTTTATGATACTTTCTTATCTCCTTTGTTAATTTATTAGTTATAACTCTTGGTCTTATTTTAGTAGTTGCTTTAGCATTTATCTTTAACTTATTATTAAGCTTTACTTTACAGTTTACCATCCAATGGTAGTGTACTATTTCATGTATAGTATAAGAAACTTAACATATACTCTTTTTTTGAAGATTTTATTTATTTATTTGGCAGAGAGAGAGAGAGAGAGAGAGCGCCAGAGAGCCCAAGCAGGGGAAACGGCAGAGGGAGCCAGAGAAGCAGGCTCCCCGTGGAGCAGGGAGCCCGATGTAGAGCTCTACCCCAGGACCCTGAGCTCATGACCTGAGCCAAAGGCAGAGCTTAACCGACTGAGCCACCCAGGCGCCCCTATAGTATAAGAAAATTAAAACTGTCTATTTCCATTTCTCCCCTTCCAACATTTGTGCTATTGATGGCCATATATTTTATTTCTACATGTTTATTTCTCCATGTGTTTCTCACAATACGGTGTTCTTCCTCTGCCTCTCTCTCCTGCTTTAAAGTTATGTTGCCTTCTAAAGATATATAAATACTAAAAAAAAGTCTTTATGTTTACCCACGTAATTATCAATTCTGGTGCTCATCATTCCTTTGTGTAGATCTAGGCTTCTATATGGTATCATTTCCTTTCTGTCTGAAGGACTTCCTTTAACATTTCTTGGACTGCAGGTCTTCTGGTGATGAATTCCCTCAGGTTTTTCTTTTTGTCTTCCATATTTGGATAGCTTTTATTTTGAACACTTTATCATCAGAATTATATGTTAACATCTTTTTAGGTTTTGTTTTAATATATTTTTTTAAAGATTTTATTTATTTATTTGACAGAGGGAGACACAGAGAGAGAGGGAACACAAGCGGGGGGGGGTGGGAGAGGGAGAAGCAGGCTCCCCGCCCAGCAGGGAGCCCGATGCGGGGCTCCATCCCAGGACCCTGGGATCATGACCTGAGCCAAAGGCAGACGCTTAACCATCTGAGCCACCCACACGTCCCTCTTTTAATATTTTTTAGTTATTTATTTATTTAAGTAATGTCTATACCCAGCTGGGGCTCGAACTCACAACCCAGAGATTAAGATTCACATGCTCTTCCAACTGAGCCTGCCAGGTGCCCCTTTTTGTTTTAATTTTTAAATGTTATTCTTTTTTTTTCTGTCAACTTTCAATACTTTTATTGAATTGTTGTCCAGTATTTTGTTCTGTATCCCGCCCCCTGCCAAAAAATGTCTGATATCATGGTTTTATATTATCATTCCTTGGGTACCTCTACAGATATATTTACCATTATCATTATGTTCACTGATCCTATTTGCATATCAGGTTTCCATCTGGAATCACTTTTCATGTGCACAAAGGAGACAATTTAAGATTTTCCCTTAGCTCCATAAACTCTGTTTTTGTTTTCCAAAAATATTTATTCTTGCCTGTAGATATGAAACATAGTTTTGGGCACCTGGGTGGCTCAGTCGGTTAAATGTCTGCCTTCAGCTCAGGTCATGATCCCAGAGTCCTGGGTTCTAGTCTCATATCGGGCTCCCTGATCAGTGGGGAGTCTGCTTCTTCCTCTCCCTCTGCCCCTCCTCCCTGCTCAGGCTCACTCTGTCTCTCTCTCTCTCAAATAAATAAAATCTTTTTTTAAAAAATGGGGCACCTAGGTGGCTCAGATGATTTAGCATCTGCCTTCAACTCAGGTCATGATCCCAGGGTCCTGAGATTGAGTCCCACATCAGGCTCCCTGCTCCGCGGGGAGCCTGCTTCTCCCTCTGCCTCTCTCTCTCTCATGAATAAATAAATAATATCTTTTTAAAAAATTAAAAATTTTAAATTTTAAAAAAAGAAACATAGTTTTTGCTGTTTATGGAAATCTAGGTTAAAAATTTCTTTTCCCTCAGCGTGACAAGGATATTACTCCTCTGTATTCTGGTCTCCATTATTGCCATTGAGACGTTATCCATTAGGCTGTCATTCATTTGTAAATAATCTAATAATCTATCTTTTCTTTCTTTTCATGATCCCAGGGTCCTGGGATCGAGTCCCATGTCAAGCTCCCTGCTCTCGGGGAGTCTGCTTCTCCCTCTCCTCCCTACTTGGGTGCACTCTCTCTCTCTCTCAAATAAATAAATAAAATCTTAATGAAAACAGATGTTGTTTTCAGTTCTAGAAGTTCAACTTGGGTTTTTTATATATGTTCCACATTTCTACTTAATATGTCCAATCTTTCTTCTAGCTTCTTGAACATACGGAATACAGTCACAATAACTCTTTTAATGTCCTTGTCTACTAATTCCCTCATCTGTGTCATTTCTGGGTCTGTTTCCATTGAGTTTTCTCTTCATTATGGGTTGTATTTTCCTGTTTCTTTGCATACCTAATAATTTTGTATTGGATGCCAGACATTATGACTCTTAACCTTGTTGGGTACTGGATATTTCTGTATTCCTCTAACTATTCTTTTTTTTTTAAGATTTTGTTTATTTATTTGACACAGAGAGATACAGTGAGAGAGGGAACACAACAAGCGGGGGGAGTGGGAGAGGGAGAAGCAGGCTTCCCGCCGAGCATTGAGCCGGATGCGGGGCTCGATCCCAGGACCCCGGGATCATGACCTGAGCCGAAGGCAGTCGCCCAACCAACTGAGCCACCCAGGCGCCCCTCCTCTAACTATTCTTGAATTTTGTTTGGGGATGTGATTAAGTTACTTGGAAACACTTTGTTACTTTTAGGTACAGTTTTAAGCTTTGTTAGGCAGGATCACCACAGTGTTGAGACTTGGGTTAAGTGTCCCCACTACTAAGGCAAGACCCTTCTCAGTACTCTACCCAATGAGTTTTTCCCTCTCTGGCTTTTGGGAAAAGGTATTATTTCCTGCTCAGTGTGAATTCCAGGTATTGTTCTTTTTAATCTTTTCGTGTATTTTTCTCTGCCCTTGGGTAGTTTCCTCACAAGCCTGTGATTAACACTCAACTGAATACCAGTGGAAATCCCCTGGAGGTCTCTGGAATTGCCTCTCTGTGAATCCCTCTATGCTCTGATACTCTTCCCTGCTAACTTTAACTGCCTTGGCTTCCACTAGACTCTCAAGATTTGTCTCCTCGGACTCCTGGGTGGCTCAGTTGGTTGGGCGACTGCCTTCGGCTCAGGTCATGATCCTGGAGTCCCGGGATCGAGTCCCGCATCGGGCTCCCTGCTGCTCGGCGGGGAGTCTGCTTCTCCCTCTGACCCTCCCCCCCTCATGTGCGCTCTCTCTCTCTCTCTCGTTCTCGCTCTCTCAAATAAATAAATAAATAAAATCTTAAAAAAAAAGATTTGTCTCCTCAACACAGACAGACTTCTAAGTTGTTGTTGTTGTTGTTTTAAGAAATGTTTTCTTATTAAGTAAACTCTACCCCCATTGTGGGGCTCAAACTCACCACCCTGAGATCAAGAGTTGCATGCATGCTCTACAAACTGAACCAGCTAGGTGCCCCTAGGCTTATAGGTTTTGCCCGAGTTGGCCCTCTCTGTCTTAGGCAGTAAGCTGGGCAATCATAAGGCTCACCTTGTTTATTTCCCATCTCTCGGGGATCACTTTCCTTCATTGCCTGATGTCCAATATCTTGAGATTTGTTGTTACATATATTTTGTCTAGATTTTTATTTGTTTCAGGCAGGAAGGTAAATTTTGTCCCTGTTACTATATCTTGGTTGGAAGTGGAAATCTCTTTATTTTTTTGTTAATCTTGTAATTCTACCTACTACTAAAGCAGGGGTATTAAAATCTCCGATCATGATTGTAGATTTGTGTATTTCTCTCTTTATGTTTGTGTTGTATCATGTATTTTGAAATTCTGTTATTAGGTGTCTTACATATTTATGATGTTATGTCTTCCTGATGAATTCCCCTTTTATCATTATGAAATGTGTCTATCTCTGGCAATACTCATAGTCTTAAAGTGTATTTTATTAATTTATTGATGCAACCATTCCAGCTTTCTTTTTTTTTAAAGATTTTATTTATTTATTCCTGAGAGACAGAGGGAGAGAGAGAGGGAGAGAGAGAGAGAGAAGCAGAGGGAGAAGCAGGCTCCCAAGGAGCAGGGAGCCCGATGCAGGACTCGATCCCAGGATCCTGGGATCATGACCTGAGCCGAAGGCAGACGCTTACCCATCTGAGCCACCCAGGTGCCCCCATTCCAGCTTTCTTAAGTTAAATGTTTGCATGATATATGTTTTTCTATGCATTAAATTTCTTTTTTTCTATTTTTTAAATAAATCATTCTGTTTTTAAAGATTTTATTTATTTGAAAGAGAGAGAGACAGAGCACAAGCCGGGGAGGGGCAGAGGGAGAGGGAGAAGCAGACTCCCCACTGAGTAGGAAGCCCAGCTTGGGGCTTGATCCCCAGACCCCGAGATCATGACCTGAGCCAAAGCAGCTACTTAACGACAGAGCCACCCAGGCACACCCTATGCATTAAATTTCAAACTATCTGTGTCTTCTTATCTAATGTGTTTCTCCCGAAGACAGCAAATAGTTGGGTGTAGTCCCATGCCAAGCCATATTGGAGCCTGAAACAAGGAAAACTGTGTGCCCCTATATATTTTTAATTAATTTAATTTAATTTGCTCTAGAACATTAAATTTGTGGGGAAAAACTGACAAATGGAGAAGTAGATGTATTAAAATACACTCCATTTAAATAAATAAATAAATAAATAAATAAATACACCCTATTTTAAGTTTGAATATTTTATTTATACCAAACATAGAATTTATTATACTTTTGCATTCCTTGCTTTAATAGAAGCAAGCTCACCAATAATTGTTTCAAAATACTGTTTCTTGCTTATCTTATTTTCAGTTGAGAGAATTGCCATGTTTGACACTTTCTCCTGACCAAGTAAAAATCTTTTTTTAAAAAAGATTTTATTTATTTATTTGACAGAGAGAAAGAGCACAATCAGGGGGAGCAAAAGAGGGAGAAGCAGGCTCCCCAGTAAGCAGGGAGACTGATGTGGGGCTCGATCCCAGGACCCCAGGATCATGACCCCAGCTGAAGGCAGACGCTTAATGACTGAGCCACCCAGGCACCCCTGACCAACTAACAAACAATCTAAAATAATTTTTAATCAACTTCAACTTACAGAAACTTCTTTTGCAGGACACCACTGTGACTCGTACTGTTAAAATATTCTCAAGGCGGGGCGCCTGGGTGGCTCAGTTGGTTAAGCGACTGCCTTCGGCTCAGGTCATGATCCTGGAGTCCCTGGATAAAGTCCCGCATCGGGCTCCCTGCTCGGCAGGGAGTCTGCTTCTCCCTCTGACCCTCCCCCCCTCATGTGCTCTCTCTCTCTCTCTCTCTCTCAAATAAATAAATAAAATCTTTAAAAAAAAATTCTCAAGGCCATGTATGAACTCACAAAAGACCCTGGATAGACAAAGCAATCTTGAGAAAGAAGAACAAAGCTGGAGGTATCACAATCCCAGATTTTAAGATATACTACAAAGCTGTAGTAATCAAAACAGTATTATACTGACACAAAAATAGACACAAAGATCAATAGAACAGAATAGAGATTTCCTGGAATAAACCCACACTTATATAGTCAATCTATGACAAAAGTGGCAAGAACGAACAATGGGGAAAAGACAGTCTCTTCAAGAAATGGTATTGGGGTGCCTGGCTGGCTCAGTCACTACAGCGTGCGATTCTTGATCTTAGGGTTGTGAGTTTGAGCCCCATGTTCTGTGTAGAGATTACTTAAAAATAAATCTTAAAAAAAAAAAGAGGGGCGCCTGGGTGGCTCAGTCGTTAAGCGTCTGCCTTCGGCTCAGGTCATGATCCCAGGGTCCTGGGATCGAGCCCCGCATCGGGCTCCCCGCTCGGCGGGAAGCCTGCTTCTCCCTCTCCCACTCCCCCTGCTTGTGTTCCCTCTCTCGCTGTGTCTCTCTCTGTCAAAAAATAAATTAAAAACTCTTAAAAAAAAAAAAAAGAAATGCTGGGGGCGCCTGGGCAGCTCAGTTGGTTAAGTGTCTGCCTTCAGCTCAGGTCATGGTCCCAGGGTCGTGGGATTGAGTCCCACATTGGGCTCCCTGCTCGGTGGGGAGTCTGCTTCTCCTTCTCCCTCTGCCTCTTCCCTTCTCTCTGTCTCTCGCTCACTGTCTCTCTCTCAAATAAAATAAAATCTTAAAAAAAAGAAATGGTGTTGGGAAAACTGGACAGCTACATGCGAAAGAATGAAACTGGACCACTTTCTTACACCATACACAAAAATAAACTCAAAATGCATGATAGACCTAAACGTGAGACCTGAAACCATGAAAATTCTAGAAGAAAACATAAGCAGTGATTCCGTTGACATCAGCCATAGAAACATTTTTCTAGGTATGTGTCCTTTGGCAAAGGAAACAGAAGCAAAATTAAACTATTGGGACCACACCAAAATAAAAAGCTTTTGAACAGCGAAGGAAACCATTAACAAAACAAAAAGGCAACCTACTGAATGGGAGAAGATGTTTGTAAATGATATACACAATAAGGGGTTAATATTCAAAATATATAAATAATTTATGCAACCTAACACCCAAAAAACAAATAATCCAATTAAAAACGAGCAGAAGACCTAAATAGACATTTTTCCAAAGAAAATACACAGATGGCCAACAGAAACATGAAAAGATGCTCAGCATCACTAATCATCAGGGAAATGCAAATCAAAACCACAATGAGCTATCACCTCACACCAGAAAGAATGGCTATTATCAAAAAGACAAGAAATAAGAAGTGTTGACAAGAATGTGGAGAAAAAGGAACCCTTGTGCACTGTTGGTGGGAATGCAAAGTGGTGCAGCCACTGTGGAAAACAGTATGGAAGTTCCTCAAAAAGTTAAAAATAGAATTACCATATGATTCAGTAATTCCACTGGGGCGCCTGGGTGGCTCAGTCAGTAAAGTGTCTGCCTTCGGCTCAGGTCACAATCCCAGGGTCCTGGGACCAAGACCCACACTGGGCTGCCTGCTCAGTAGGCAGTCAGCTTCTCCCTCTCCCTCTGCTGCTCCCCCTGCTTGTGTTCTCTCTCTCTCTCTGTCAAATAAATAAATAAAATCTTTAAAAACAAATTCCACTACTGTATATTTACCCAAAGAAAATGAAAATACTAATTAAAAAAGATATATGCACTCCATGCTTATTTTTTTTAAAGATTTTATTTATTTATTTATTTGACAGAGAGAGACACAGTGAGAGAGGGAACACAAGCAGGGGGAGTGGGAGAGGGAGAAGCAGGCTTCCCACTGAGCAGGGAGCCCGATGCAGGGCTCAATCCCAGGACCCTGGGACCATGACCTGAGCCAAAGGCAGATGCCCAATGACTAAGCCACCCAGGGGTCCCACCCCTATGCTTATTGTAGTATTATTTACAACAGCCAAGGTACGGAAGGAACCCAAGTGTTCACCGACAGATGAATGGATAAAGAAGATGTGATATATGGGGCACCTGGCTGGCTCAATTGGTGTAGCATGTGACTCTTGATCTCAGGGTTGTGAGTTCAAGCCCCAGGTTGGGCATAGTTTCCTTAATAAAAATTTTTTTTAAATGACAATAAAAAATTGGGACACCTGGGTGGCTCAGTTGGTTAAGCGTCTGCCTTCGGCTCAGGTCATGATCCCAGGGTCCTGGGATCGAGTCCCACATCGGGCTCCGTGTTCAGTGGGGAGCCTGCTTCTTCCTCTGCCTGCTGCTCCCCCTGTTTGTGCACTTTCTCTCTGACAAATAAATAAGATCTTTTTTAAAAAAGAACTAATATAACACTGTATGTTAATTATACTTCAATTAAAAAAGATAAAAGACCATTAGATGTAAAAAAATTCTCAAGGCTATTTCCAAATTTGGATAAGATTGCACTAAGCAGGGGTGCCTGAGTGGCTCAGTCAGTTAAGAGTCTGCCTTCGGCTCAGGGTCCTGGGATCAAGCCCCGTGTCCGGCTCATACTGAGCATGGAGTTTGCTTGTCCCTCTCCCTCTACCCTTCCCCCTGCTCATTCTCTCTCTCTCTCTCTCTCTCAAATAAATAAAATCTTTAAAAAAGTAAAAATAAAAGATTGCACTAAGCAAAATTGGTAAATCAGTTTTAGAAGATCTAAACATAAGGCTGAATTTATATTACAAATTATTGATATTCCATGCTGCTTCAAACTATTTTGGATAAATTTCTGCAGGACTTAGATCAAAATACTATGAACTAAGTCAATGGCTGCCTTTTGTAAATCAGATGCGTTTGTAGAAAATAACTTATCTCTGGATAAAATCCAAAATCTGAAACCACTAATTTTTCTTATCACCATTTGAAATGTGAAATTAGAGTATCTATGATCTTGTTAATTTCTGTTGGATATGCACTTTTCCTATTATAAGTGATATTCTCAAACAGTGATTCATACATTTGCAATTTCTTTTTTTTTTTTTTTACATTTTCAAATTCTGTACTATCCTTTTTAGTTTATTTTAAAATTTGTTGGGCGCCTGGGTGGCTCAGTTGGTTAAGCGACTGCCTTCGGCTCAGGTCATGATCCCGGAGTCCCGGGATTGAGTCCCACATCGGGCTCCCTGCTCAGTAAGGGAGCCTGCTTCTCCCTCTGACCCTCCCCCCTCTCATGTACTCTCTCTCATTCTCTCTCTCTCAAATAAATAAATAAATCTTTAAAAAAAAATAAAATAAAATTTGTTAATTATAGGGTTCCTGGCTGGCTCGGTTGATGGAGTGTAGGACTCTGGATCTTGGGGTTGTGAGTTCAAGCCCCACACTGGGTATAGAGATTACTTAAAAAAATAAAAGAAATGTGGTAAGTATATTCATATCTTGTGCTACCATTGTACATTCAGCAAAATTTCTTTATTTTTTTAAGATTTTATTTATTTATTTGACAAAGAAAGACACAGTGAGAGAGGGAACACAAGCAGGGGCAGTGGGAGAGGGAGAAGCAGGCTTCCCGCTGAGCAGGGAACCCGATGCGGGGCTTGATCCCAGGACCCTGACCTGAGCCTAAGGCAGATGCTTAATGGACTGAGCCACCCAGGTGCCCCAGTCATGTTTTTTTTTTCTTAATTAAAGAGCTTTACTAACTTTTCCCAACTGACTCAAAATAATCACCCCACACAGATAAGTCCCATACAAATTTGTAATTGATTTTCGCCAAGATGCTTTTGTTTTCAGAATAATGTATTTTGTCATTTCATAGTATATATCTTAATATATGATAAATGTTTTCTATTTGTGAGCAAAATGCCTTGATTATATTTGATCTTGGTGCCCATTAAATATCTGTACCTGTTTTTAATGTTGTTTTTAGGGCAGACATAAGAATATCCCATCTGCTAGTTGGATTCACAAATAATTTCACAATATATACATACAGGACATAATCATGTTGTATACCTTAAACATACACCCAGCCACCAGGCATCCCAATTTTGATTCATTTCTTTTTTTTATATAAAAGATTTTATTTATTTATTTGACAGAGAGAGAAGCAATGAGACAGGGAACACAAGCAGGGGGAGTGGGAGAGGGAGAAGCAGGCTCCCCACTGAGCAGGGAGCCCGATGCGGGACTGGATCCCAGGACCCTGGGATCATGACCTGAGCCTAAGGCAGATGCTTAATGACTGAGCCACCCAGGCACCCCTTTGATTCATTTCTTAACACATTTTTCTTTTTTCCTGAACATCGTACCACTTGGCTTTTTAAATGCCATATTTGTCTAGAATATTTCTATTGTAAATTTAAAATATATTTATTTCTACTAATATAATATTTTGAGTAAATATACATAATATATGCTTAATATATATTAAGATCCTATAAATTGTAATGTTTAATAAAACAGGTGTGCATAAAAATTTATATCAAAAATACAAAAATCAATCATTACAAATAGCAGAAAACTATGTACCCGATTTCCAGACAAAGTTAGTGAAAAACAAGTATTGAAAAATAATTTTTTGGGATGCCTGGGTGGCTCAGTCAGTTAAGCGTCTGCCTTCAGCTCAGGTGATGATCCCAGGGCCCGGGGATCAAGCCCCACATCTGGCTTCCTGCTCAGCGGAGAGTCTGCTTCTCCCTCTGCCCCTCCCCGTGCTCGTGCTCTCTCTCTCAAATAAATAAATAAAATATTAAAAAACAAAGAAAAATAATTTTTTATAAAAGAATTTAATAATAGCAAACTATCACTATTTTAAGTGAATAAAGTACAAATGTTTCCTGGTCAATTTTTTTTTCCTGGTAAAAAATAGTTTGTTCAGAAAATGTTTGATATTTGATCAAATTTAATTTGTGAAAAGTCAAATAAAGCAATAAATCAAATTTGTATTACTTACCCAAGTGCTCTCATTATTTAAAACATCACACAAACATGTGTTTGTAATAAAATAAAACGTTCCCTTTTACCTTGAAATACTATAGATGGCAGCTATAAACAATGGAAAAAACTTGTCAACTTCCCTCAGGATGAACTATGACCTTCAAAAGAAATTGCAAGTGAGAGTTTTTTTTTAATCAAAGTATAGTTGACATACAATGTTATATTTGTTTTCTTTTCTTTTTTTTAAAGATTTTTATTTATTTATTTAACAGAGAGAGAGAGAGAGAGACAGCGAGAGAGGGAACACAAGCAGGGGGAGTGGGAGAGGGAGAAGCAGGCTTCCCGCGGAGCAGGGAGCCCGATGCGGGGCTCGATCCCAGGACCCTGGGACCATGACCTGAGCCGAAGGCAGACGCTTAACGACTGAGCCACCCAGGCGCCCCTATATTTGTTCTCTGTATAATATAGTGATTCAACAATCCTATACACTATGCAAGGCTCACCATGATAAGCATAGTCACCCTCTGTCATCATATGTTACTATAATATTATTGTTTATATTTCCTATGCTATACTTTTCATCTCTGTGATTTATTTTATAACTGTAAGTTTCTACTTCTTAGTCCCCTTCACCTATGTTGTCTGTTCCCTGCAACCTGTCCCCACTGGCAACCACCAGTTCATGAGCGATTTTTTTTGTATGTCATTAAGCTTACCCACCCCCCATAAGTTGCATGATTCCTGGGGTAGTACAAGTGCAGCGTGGAATTCTGTCTTGATGTCATGGATTGCTTTGCATTAATTAATTAATTAATTTTCACTTTATTGTCAGAATTGAAGTGAAATGTTAGTTATCTGTATGTTAACCATACTGGAATTAAAATAAAAAACCAAGATGTTATTTATCTTGGTTACTGACTTTTTCTAGTAGTTTCCTTTTTTTTTTAAGTAGGCTCCCTGCCCAGCATGGATGGGCCTGAACTCATGACCCTGAGATCAAGACCTGAGCTGAGATTGAGTCAGACACTCAAATGACTGAGCCACCAGGTGCCCCTACTGACTTTTTTGACAGCCCTTTAAATTTTGCACCCAGCTCTGTTTGGGTATTATTTTTTTATTTTTCTGGTCTTAAAATCCTTGCCTTTAAAGAGGGTTTTTAGTCCATTTACACTTTTTGGAGTTACTGATATGGTCAGATTAAGCTCTATCATATTGTTATATGCTTTCTATTTGTTCTTTCTGGGTTTTGACCCTCTGTTCCTCCTTTCCCACCTTCTTTTGCATTAACCAAATATATTTTAATATTTAATTGTTATTTTTCTATTGGCTTTTCACCTGTCCCTCTTTTCATTATTTGCTTTAAAGGTGGCTCTGTTAATTACAGAGCCTTAACTTATCACAGTGAACTGAAAGTTAATATTATACCATTTCACACGAGATGCAAAAGCCTTGCAATGGTATAGTTTCCCAAAACCTGTCCTTTGTGCCATTATTATGTATATTGTATCTACAGACATTGTAAATCCCACAATTTGGCTTGATCCTCTTTTTTTTTTTTTTTTAAAGTAAACTCTAGGGGCGCCTGGGTGGCTCAGTCATTAAGCATCTGCCTTTGGCTCAGGTCATGATCCTGGGGTCCTGGGATCGAGCCCCACATCGGGCTCCCTGCTCAGCGGGGAGTTTGCTTCTCCCTCTCCCAGTCCCCCTGCTTGTGTTCCCTCTCTTGCTGTGTCTTTCTCTGTCAAATAAATAAATAAAATCTTAAAAAAAAATAAACTCTATGCCCAATGTGGGGTTCAAACTCAGGACCCTGAGATCAAGAGTCGCATGCTCTCCTAACTGAGGCAGTCAGGTGCCCCCAGCTTGATCCTCTTGAGACATGTTTTAGGGATATGTTAGAGAGGGGCGCCTGGGTGGCTCAGTCATTAAGCGTCTGCCTTTGGCTCAGGTCATGATCCCAGGGTCTTTGGATGGAGCCCTACCTCGGGGTCCCTGCTCAGCGGGAGGCCTACTACTCCCTCTCCCACTCCCCCTGCTTGTGTTCTCTCTCTTGCTATCTCTCTCTCTGTCAAATAAATAAATAAAATCTTTAAAAAAAGAAAGGATATGTTAGAGAGGATCTACAATAACGCTTACTCTAGCTAGAGCTGAAGTGGCCTACTCTTAAGGCATGGCCTTTCTGGGGTGTTTGTTTCTCATTAGGGTATTGGATGAGGACTCTCTACTCAGGCTGGTCAAAAGACCTATGTCTCCCAGAACTGTGCAAGCATCCATTTAGTTCAAAGAATCCCAGGACTGATCTCTGCTTGGCCTCCCAGTGTTTTATTGTAAGACTGCACAGCCTAGTATTTGGCCAAAAACCTACAGGAATGCCTATGGTGATTTCTGGAAGTCCACCTCTAAAAAGCTGCTTTTTCTCCAGTAGAATGAAATCCCAGCAGCCCTGCAAACTGATCTGTCCCTCCCATCTCAGCTATATTGCTATCCTCTGCTTAGGCTCTCCTTCCCTACAGGGAGGTCCTGAAAATGACCCAGGTGGAAAGAAGGTACAGTCCAGGCTCACTGCATATTTCTCTTATCTCAGCCATCACGTTCCATCCAGTGGAGCATAGGACACCAGATAACCTTGATAAACTTATCTGTAGAATGACACCAGCTTTTGGGTCTCAGTGCCTCTCTCCAAAAAAAAGCCAGAATTGACAGATGGAGACAAACATGACTGTGTTTGCTTAAACATACAGCCAGTCTTTCCTTGTCTTATGTGATCTTGACACTTGAGGAATGCGGGTAAAATATTTTGTAGGACGTCCCTGTCCCGACTTGGTTTTCTCTGCTATTTTCTCATCGTTACTCAGGGGTTATGGGGTTTTGAGGAAGAATTCTATGAAAGTGAAATGCCTTCTCATTGTATCACTTCAGGGGGGTATATGACAGCAATGTGCCTTAGAACTGGTGATGTTAACTCATCTCTTCGTTAAGGTGGTGTCTGTCAGATTTTTTCACTGCAAAGTTACTCTTTTTCACAGTCCATACTCTTGTCATTTGATGCAAGTGACTGAGCCCAGCTCGGATTCAAGAAGAGGGGAATTAAGCTCCAACTCTTTCAGGTCGGCAGGGATCAAGTATTTAACAAAAATTTTGGAGGCAATACTTTAAGGCCGCACAACTATCGTGTTCACCTTAAAGCTTTGCTCACTAATATTTGCATTTAGTGGATCAGGTCTGCAGCAGTTATTACTGTGGTATTTTAACAATAATTTTCTATTTCCCTCATTCCTTCTGTATTTATTATTATTTGGAATTTTATGCATGGAGTTGTCCAGTAGCCAGCATTTATTTATTCAATCATATCATTGATTTATATAAGTACGGATCACAGATATTTCATTTTGGGGACTATAAACCAATACTATCATTATTTTTTTGTTGCTCAAGCTGTTCTAGCTTTGGCCATTGGGAGCTTTCAGGATGGCTCTTATATCCTTATGACATGTTCCTTTTTTTTTTTTTTCCTGGTACTTCCTTACTTTCTGGGACTATAGGTCGCTCCAGGCCCATCTCGTAGTTCCCTACCCTGGCCTTACGACCAGCCATTTCTCCAAGGATCCCTGGTTCCTTTTACTGGAGAGTGTCATTTAGAAACCAAGATCTGGGTACTAAAGATGCTCATTGTTTTTAGAAGAGCAGCGTCTAGTCCTTCTCAGTGGACCAACCGCGAAACCGTCAGAAGAAACCAAGATATGGCAGCTAAATGCAACGTGGTAGGGAGCTGCTAAGATGGCCCCTCATTGGTCCCTGCTTACTGATATTCATGGTCTCTTGTAATCCCCTCCCCTGGAGTAGCTTGACTCTAACCAAGAAAATGCCTCGCCTTTGAGGAGATGTCACTTCCCATGATTAGATTACAAGAGACTGCCACTTCCGTATCGCTGGTTGACTCTCTCTTGCTGGCTTTTTTTTTTTTTTTAAGATTTTATTTATTTATTTGACAGAGAGAGACACAGCTAAGCCAGCCTGGATTCATGACCCACAAAATCTGGGAAATGAACGTGTGTTGTTTTTAGCCACCGAGATTGTGGTAATTTGCTGCACAGGAAGAGATAACAGAGTTTCCTTACTTGGATCCTAGAACAGAAAAAAAATTTTTTTCATGGAAAAAACAGTCAAATCTAAATAAAGTCTGAAGGTTGAGTTCCTGGTACTGTGCCAATGTTATTTTCTTAGCATCGATGAATGTGCCATGGTTCTGTAAGATATTTACATTAGAGGGAGCTGGTTGATGGGTATGGGAACATCAATGTCTTTGCAGCTCTTCTGTAAAGCTAAACTTACTTCAGAATACAAACTTTGAGAAAAACACTTCTGGGCATTACATGTTATGTTCACAAAATGAAAAAGAGAACATGGCAGATTCGAGGAGAAATAAGCCCAGGAAAGGTTATCAGGGAGCTGCCAGTCTGGTGCTAGAGGCTCAGCAACCAGGCCTTTAGGGGTCAGTGTGACAGGCCAGAAAGGAGTAGGAAGGGTGGTGGTTCCAATCCTCTGGAGGAGACGCAGGGCCAGGCCTGATCCCTGTCCTGGGAGTCAGAGTCTGGTGGAGGAGTTCCAAAAATAATATTTTTTCCCAGACTTCAAGATTATTTGTTTGTTCACCTCCATTTAAATTCCCCCCAAATGTCAACATTTGTTCCAAAATGGAACTGCTTGCCTGTCCCTCCACCTTTACGGTTTTTGTTTGTGCCCTTTGGACCATCTGGCAGACCTCTACTGCCTGCCAGGAGATATCCTCATATGCTTCCTTATCGGTTTCCAAAGTGAGCGTGCGAGAAAATCTTTGCCCCCTCTGCCCTGGGTGGTGACATGCTTCAAACCAGATCTCTCTCTCCTAATTTTACCCTTTAGCTCTTCGTCCGTCTACCAGCTGTGTATCTTCAGGGAGTTAAACTCTAGTTCTTGGTTTCTTCCAACATGAAATGGGAATAAGCGGCACTTTCTTGATAGGTAGTCCTTAGATTCAACAATTAGGTGAAACACTCGGAACAGGAGGGTATCTGGCAGGTAGTTAAGGACTGACTGCCTTTTGCTTACAGGTTGTTTTCCTCCAGCCCCTCTAAGTTCTTTTAACCATCCCACTTAAATCTATTTCTTCCAAAACCCTTTCCTCCTCCTGGCCAGCCCCGACCGTGCTCATTGTACAGTTAGATGCAAGGATAGGAGACTCTTTGCCAAAGTTAAAAGCGCATCAAACACGCCTAGCATTTATTATTTTAATCACAAACCTACAGACCCCTTAGTACACCCTCCTTGGGGCTTGACCCTAAGGATCCGAAGCTGACAACCTTGGGTGTATGTGGTAGGAAGGGTGAGGATGGGCAGGGAGTGTCTCTTAATAGCTCTGAAATGGGGAGGATTCCTCCAAATGGAGAACTGGGTGGAGGCCAGAGGTTGGAGGTGACCTAGCTTCTGAGAAGGGGGGGGGGTCAATAAAAAAATCAGATAAACCAAAAAGGGGTACATATGCTTTTGCAACCCTCCCTCCAAACCTCTGCTTTGGTGGGGTAGGCTTCCACTTTTTTCCTGGACTTGGGAACTCCCAGAAAGGCCCCTTCCTTCATCCTGTTCCTCTACAGACTGTAAGAATGCTGGGGTGCTGGCTTTGGGAACCTGGACTCAGGACCCCTAATTTCTATCACCTCCCCAAACTGCCCTTCAAGGTAGGAGGCAGGACCCTACCCAAGGGTGAGGGTCTAGCTCTCACTCCTGATGGAGGTCTGGAATGTCGACCCACAAGATTTCAAGATCTGCCCCCTTCTCCAAGGGCGAGGTCGGCTCAGAGCCCTCCTGGGTTAGGTCCCATTGGTCCCAGGCTAAGGCTGGGGAGCTGAAGGACCACTCCCCCCTGCAGCATGGAATGCTTGGATGGGATGTTGCTAAGGGACAAGGTCTGCGATCTCCTCATGGCCTGATCTCACGGACTCCGTGCCTGAAATACCTGCGAGTGGCGGTGCCTATAGGGAAGGGGCGGGGCCTAGCTCCTGCCTTGCTGGAAGGTCAGGACTGAGCTCCCAGGTGAAGGGCTCTCTCCTCCTCACTTCTGTTCCTCGGCTGGACAAGGCGGGGATCAGGGGAAAGGGGCAGGGCTTAAACCCCCAGGGTGAGACCTCTATTATTGTAACTCCTTCTTCCTTGCCAGGATGGACTAGACTAGTGGTTCCAAGAGAGGGGGTGGACCGGTATCCTGCTACCTCCTTATCCCAGGAGACCTGGCTAGGAAAGTCCCTAAGCGACAGGGGCCTAGCTCCTCCTGCCTCCTTCCCACACCTGGGCAAGGGCAGGTCCCACGGGGCAGGGGTGAGGCTGTGATCTCCAGGGGACAGGCCCAGAGGTTACCGCCTTCTCCATGGCTGAAACACCTCATCGGTTGGTATTGTGGGGAGGGGGCGGGGCCTCATCTGACTCCTCCTCCTCACCTGGTTACGGGGGTGGGACCTCATCACATCTGCTCTTCCCCCAGAACACCTGGGCAGGGCAGTCTCACGGGAGGGTGGGGGGGGAGGCGGGGCCTCATCCTGACACGTCCTCCTTTCCTGGGTGGGGAAGTCCCAGGGGAGGGGTGAGGCCTGATCAGGACTCCTCCTCCATGCTGAAGCTGCTGCGGCGACTGCTGGCCTTGGAGACAGCGGGGGATACCGAAGACAGCAGGGGGTCAGAGGCAGCCCGCAGTGGGGACAGGGCGCCCGACAGTCCCCCCACCCCTCCCTCCTCCTCCTCCATCAGAATGTCCTCCAGCCCCAGGTGGAAGGGGTCCCCCAGATCCCCCAGGTGGTCGCTGGGAAAGTGCAGGTCCAGAAGGGCATCCGAGGGTGGCGCCGGGGGCTGCTGATGGGGAGCACTCTGGGCAGATCCCCCCGCTGCGGGAAATGGTGCTGTGCCTGGCCTGCCCTCCTCCTCAACGTCCAGCTGCTCTGGCTTGAGGCTGTCCGAGGCAGAGGTTGTGGCCAGGGAGAGCAGCCCGGGGCTGGGAGGTACCGGCAGACCATGGATCTGCGCCTGCAATTCTAGCTCCTGCGGAAGGTAGGGGGTGGGGGGGCGGGATCAGATGGGGTTCACAGCTCCTCAGGGGCGGAGAAGTCTGACGGTTCCAAGGGCGGGCTGCCTGGGTGCCAAACCCACCTCTGTGGCTCACTAGTTGTGCGACTCGAGGCAGGTTTTGCTTAAGCTCGCGGGGCCTCCGAGTTGCGCTCTGTACAACAAGTACGAAGCGGGTCCCCGCCTCCGAGCATCAGAGCCAGGACTACCTGAGCAAACGGAGCCAGGCTCCTGGCACGGCGCGCGCGGCACGGGGCCTACACCATATGCACGAGCCAATACTCGTCGCTATTCCCGTTAAGGTTCTGGGGACTACTTGTCACCAGCGCGCCCGTCGGGGCAGCCCGGGGATCCCCCAAGTGTGCCAGGAAAATGCTGGCCTGCTCTGCCTCTGCCTGTCGGAAGCCCCCTGTCACCTGTGCCCCGGCCTCCTCGTCGCAAACCTGGATCCGGAGCTGCAGGCTGCGGTTGGTTTGCTCCAGGGAGCGCTGCCGGCTCTCCAGGTCTTTGGAGCGTTGCTGCTCCTTCTGCAACTTGCGGATGTAATCCACAGAGGCCTTCAGGATGGTGCCCTTGTTCCAGCGCATCTCCCTGCAGGGCCCGACGGGGGACAGGAGGGAGCGCTGCGTCGTCGGGGGCGGCGGGAGCTGAGGGGGCAACTGTACGCAGCAGAGCAGCCCGCCACGGGCCTAGACCCACAGTTCGGGGGCTGCGGGGTACATCAAGGGGACGGAATGCCCTGCCCAGTTGTTCCGGGGGAAGAGCAGATTCAGGCTCCCGCCTCAGGGCCTCCAGGCCAGCTGTGCCCTCTGCCTCGGACACTCTTCCCCAGACACCCAGAGAGGTGGTTCCTGCCTCACCGCAAACGTTGCCTTGTCGGTCCAGGCCTGCCCTGTGCCCGCCCTCCTCACCCCGAGTTGTAACCCTCACCAACAGTTCCCCCATCTTCTATTCTTTTTTTAAAGTCAGCTCTACACCGAACGTGGGGCTTGAACTCACAACCCTGAGGTCAAGAGTCGCATGCTGGGGCGCCTGGGTGGCTCAGATGGTTAAGCATCTGCCTTCAGCTCGGGTCACGATCTCCAGGTCCTGGGATCGAGCCCTGCATTGGGCTCCCAGCTCACTGGGGAGTCTGCTTCTCCCTCTCCCTCTCCCCCTGCTTGTGCGCTCTCTCTCTCTCTCTCTGACAAATAAATAAAATCTTTTAAAAAAGTCACACGCTCTACCAACTGAGCCCGCCAGGCACCCCACCCCCCATCTTCTCTTCTTTATTTTTCTCCACAACACTCCTCCTAACTGCCCAGATTTTACTTATTTATCTTGTTTGTGGTCTCTCTGCCTCCACTAAAGTATCAGTTCCAGGAGCTCAGGCATTTTTGTCTGTTTTGTCCCTCTGGTATCCTCAGGGCCTAGCGCGGTCCCTGACACAAAGCAGCTCAATGCGTCTCTTGAATGAATAATTAGGAAGTACTAAATGAACCAAAAGCAAAGTGCCTGTGTCATATGGGGACCAGATGAGGCACACAGACTGCAATGTCATGCACCTAAAATTGTAGGTTGGGGACAATGGAGGGCTGTGCCCCTGCTCAGGGTGATGAAGGCTGGATGGGCCAGGGCCAGGAGCGGAAAACCCCAGGCGCTTCCCACCCAGGAACAGCTTTGGAGGAATGGGGCCCTTGTCCCACTTTCCGCCAGCCCAAGGCTCCCCGGCCCAGACTCACGGGTCACTGGACTTGGGGATGAGGGTGCCCAGCTCCTTGATCCTGTCGTTAATGTTGAATCGCCGGCGACGCTCAACTTTGGGGGGGCGGGGAGAAGAGTGGGAAAGTTGTCAACAGGCTGAGGAGGGAAGAGGAGCTGGGGGGTGGGGAGGCTGTTGAAGGGACAGCCCCCCCCCACCCCAAGGAAGGCCAGCATGGACTGAGACAGGGCTACACAGCATGCTGGCAAGGGCGCGGAAGCTCACTCACTTAGGTTGTGATTGTCTTTCTTCTGTCGTTCCTTCAAAAGGGCCTTGGCCTCCGTCTCTGGAAGAGAGTGGGGTGGGGGCGCCAGTCAGGGCCTCTGGACATGGGAGAGAAGGAGGGCAGCAGGCACGGCTGCCGGGGATAGGATCCGGTGGGTGCAGGCAGGGAAGTGACTTTTTTTTTAAAGTGCCACTTTTATGATTTTTTTAATAAAGATTTTATTTATTTATTTGACAGAGAGAGACAATGAGAGGGGGAACATAAGCAGGGGGATGGGCAGAGGGAGAAGCAGGTTTCCCGCGGAGCAGGGAGCCCGATGCGGGGCTCGATCTCAGGACCCTGGGATCATGACCTGAGCCGAAGGCAGACGCTTAACAACTGAGCCACCCAGGCGTCCCTATGATTTTTTTTTTTTTTTAAGAAGCCCTGGTAACAGGTCATTTGTTAAACCCGAGACGAGAGGAAATGGGGTAAAAGCAAGCCCATGGGCCGTGTGGAAGAAGAGGGCAAACAGCCCCTTTCTGTCCACTTAAACCCCTTCCCCCGGCATCAGGCCCACCTGGTTGCCATGGGGCTCACCCCGGGGGGGGTACAGAGCGGGCGCATGGGGCCAAGAGCCTGGCCCTTACCAGAGATCTCCCGTTTGATGTTGGGCAGCTCGGCCGGGCAGGAGTTGCTGACAGTGATGGCTGGCGTGGCCACGCCCTGACTACTGTACACATCAAGCAGATTCCCTGACACAGGCAGCTGGGGACAGGGAAGGCAGAGACGACAGCTAGGACCAGTCCCAGGCCTGGCCCCTTCTCAGAACCCAGCCCCCACCCCTCCACACGCTCCACAGATAACCTAATGCAAGGAGTGGCTGGCTCAACGCAGGGACCCTTCCTTCTCGTTCAAGGGAACTTTGCGTGGCGACGCAATAGCGGGGGACAGGCTCACGCAGACCCACCCTGCTTTGCCAGGGGACCTGAGTCTGCCAGACCTGTCCACCATGCCCCTGCACACCCTCAAATACCTCAGTGACCTCTGAATCCCCTCTACCCAACTCTGGGGGTAGCTCTGAGAAGCAATGCTGGAAAACCACCCGTTCACAGGTCTTTGTCGGCTACGATGCACATTCCAGCCCGTTAGCCCCTCCTAGCACAACATTCCAAGTCGGCATTCTTGGAACACTCCAGCTCAATCTTCTCAGACCTTGGGAAATTGTCATGGTAACGTTCCATCCAAAAGCTGGCCTTCCGGAGAGTTCCAGCACGATCTCTAGTCTTCTGCCATGACTGTGTCGCACATGGTCATGCACCAAGCTCCTGACTTCTAGTATCTTCTTACGCCTTCTGATCTCTCAGGATTTCTTGTCCAACTACTCAATGAGCGCTGCTTTTATGCCAGTCTTGATTTTTTTTTCTCTCTCCTTCGCCCTCTCCCGGATATACTCTAGGGCAACACACTAATCCCTAAGTAATTGGTCCCACCTCTTGATGAGTTATCATCTCTTGAAACTCCTGCTAGTCTGCTGGATCCATGTGATATAACGCCCCAGTCTCTAGCTGTTTCCAAATCAATAAAAAGTTCTGATAAACTGGTGCCAAATTTATACACGCTTCTGTCCTTTCGGTGTGTCGGAAAGAAACAAAGCCACATCCCCTTGGTATGTCCCAAAGCAAGTTATGGGACTCCTGGAATGTTCCAGAACCAGAATGGTATAATTTAGTGGCACATCCCTTGCTCTAGAGAGTTTTATCCACTCTCTACAAGGACCCAGCCTCTTGGCATGGTTCACTGAAAGAGATGTTGTACGTTCCAATCACCCCAAGGTTCAGCCACACTGGGTTTTAAGACTTTTGCTATGTTCCAATCGCTACATGGTTTGGGTATGTCCCAACGACCTGAATCTCTTGGTACATTCAAATTGCTACAAGAGTCCCATTCCTTGGTCCCTCCCACATGGCAGCTTGAGGGCTTGGGTATAGCCCTGATTATTTCCATGGAGTCCCTGCCCTTGTATCTATCAACGTCTACAAGGTCTACCTCTCCCCGAAGCCCAACACAAGGTACCAGGGCCCTGGTATGCTCTCTTTTCATCCCACGGCCTCCTTCTCTATCTTAGTATGATCCAAAGTAAGGGTCTTATATACACAGCCAGCCTGGGTGTCATCTCAGGGATAGAGGGATGCGACTCATGGTCAGCCAGCCTCCCATCTCAGGGCCTCACCGTGCTGGGGAGCTGCAGCCCTGCAGTGCCTCCGGGCAGATAGCTGAGCATCTCATCGTTGTAGCTGGATTCCAGGCTGATGATCTCATCAATGACATCGTCAATCTAGGGGAAGAAGGGAACATGGACGAGTGTTAGAAGAAGCTGCACGAGGGAGAGCATGGGAAGGTCGTCTGCAGCCGCTTACCTCCTTCTCTGAGCTGGACCCAATGGTGAGTAGTGCCATGGGGCTGTTGGGAGCGCTGCCTGCGGGGCCCGCAGCATGGGCAGCCTCGGGCGCAGGGAGCGGCTGGGCACTAGCAGCCCCTGGTGGTGGGGTGAGGGCCTGGGAAGCCAGCTTGGGGCCGAGCGTGGTGGACAGGTACTGTTTCACCTGTTGCCGGCGTGCCTGCTGTAGGTGGTAGCGTGTCGGGTTCTCTAGATGGGTCTGCACCTGTAGGACGAGGGCGAGGAAGGATGGAAGGGGACAAGGTAGGATGGGGTGACTCTGAGCCCCAGGCTGACCCTCAGAGGTCATCTGTTTCTAGGCTCAGGCCAGCAAACTAGGCCCAGAATCTGAGATGCCCCTACCTCCCCAAATCCTGGGAAGTCTCCCCCAGGACCCAAACTCTCTTTCTCAGAAATTCCTCACAGCCCCCCAAGAGCCACCCATGGCTGACCAGAAACCCTCAATTTCTGGAGCACCCTGTCACAGTTCCCAAGAGTCCCCGCCCCCCATCTCTGACATCACCTAGGAGAACTGAGAACCACACATGGCTTCCCAAGTCACCCCAGTGGCCAAACTCCTAATGTATCACATGCACAGGAAGCTCTTCCTGTGAAGTTCTTCCTGGGGTTACTTCACAGGAGGCCCCAGCGCCCATTCGAGGCACTCACCACCTTCCATGGTCCACCCAGACATCCTGTGGCTCCCAAGAACCCCTCGGAAGCCCTAAACCAACGGGACGCTAACACAGCCTATCTGAAGAGTAACTGGGACCATCTTTAGAGCCCCTAGGACCTCGGCACAAAAGCCACCACGACCACTCCTCAGTCACTGAGACCCCTCCCAGGGCCTCTGGGTGTCACCTTACCTTGAGCACCTCCCTGGGCACCTGAGCAGGGGGAGGACGGCCCAAAGCGTGGCCCCCCGCAGAGACGCCAACGACCGAGATGGCGGGAGAGGCAGGGGCAGGGCTGGGGAAGGAAGAGGCTGCGGCCTGTTCCCGTCGCTCACGCCTCTCCTGCTCCTGGGCCTGGGCCCGCATTAGCTGCTGCCGCAGCAAGACCCGTGATGAAGAAGAGGCCGACATGGCAGGGGTCCTGGAGCCCCCTGCAGAAGATGATGCAGAGAGTGGAGCTGGGGTGGCTTGCAGTGATATTGGGAGGCTGTGGAATGGGAAATACGGGGCCACAGGTAAGCTAAAAGTCTCATCCCATGCCTAAGGGGTCATTGTGGGATACAGCAGATGCCGGGCTTCGGCCTGTTGTCCGCCGTCAGGGGCCACAATGTGGAGGGGGGGTACCCAGGAACCAGGCCCGGTCACGGCTCTCAGGGGTCACAGTCTGACAGGGGAGACACAGGGACTGAGCCCAGGCCCAGCCCTCAGGGGTCACTGTCTGATGGGGGAGACAGTGGAGCCAGGCCAAGTCCCAGCCCTTAGAGGTCAGTCTGGGGGTGGGGGGGGGAGTTTCAGCTCTTGGTCCTTATGGTGAAGGCTGGATCGGGGCCTGTTCAAACATTGAGGAGAGATGCCACTGCTAGGCTCTGGGAGAGCGGTTCATCCTATTTAAAGGAGCGCAGAAGGATGCCAAATTGGGGCCGTGGCAGTAGATTAGGATACACAGGGCTCTTAAGCTCAATTTGGGGCTGAGGATGCTCCCTGAACTCCTGGTCTTGGGCATCTGGCTACAGGGGCAAGTGCAGGCGCTTCGTCTGCCCCTGCCTGGGCCTCTAGTCCCAGGAGCTAGTCAGTCTTGAAAATCTCAGAGATTTCACAATCCTCTCTTCCTGCCCCTCTTCCAGGTCCCCTCCCCTCTCTTAGAGCCCAGGCCGATGACTCAGCACATTTAGACTTCCAAGCTGGGGGAAAGAAGAGACCAGCAGGGGTTCCTCAAGGGTTGGGGGTGGGTGAGTCTGTTGAGTGGGGGAAGGGGTGAGCAGGGGTTGTGGGTATGGCTCCGCGGGGTGGCTGGGCACACACAGGCCATCCCAGGTTCCCTGCAATATTTGTGTATGAATGGGTATGCGGGTTGGGGGGCGGCGGGGGGGGGGGGAGTGGGCACAGGAGGTCTGGCTCAAGCTAATGGAATCCCAGCTTGGCCACCTGCTTTCCTGTGTGATATACTTTCAGGCCCCTAATTTTCTGACCAGGAAAATGCAGGCTGCCGAAAGGGTTGGCCGGGCACTGAGGGCCTCTGCCCCAGAGGGGATGGAGGGGCCTGAGGACTTGGGAGGGGAGTCAGAGGAGACAGACCTTGAGCGTAGTGGTGGGGGCTGGCTTTTGAGCTCGTAGTAGCTGTCCGGATCGAGGACGCTTTCTAATTCGATGTCGGCAACAATCCCAGATTCCGGAAGCAAAGAGTTGAGGCTGAGGGTGAAAGGGAGCGAAGGGTGATGGTCAGTGAGTGTATGGAGACCTCACTCCCCTCCAAGAGAGAAAGAAAGAGTGGGCAGTGGGAGGAGAGAGACACCAGGGGAGAGGGGAACAGAGTGCATCCCTCAGAGGAGGCCACTCCTCTGGGTACCACCATCGGGAATTCCCAGGTCTTCCTCCCTCCCCACACCCCTCTTCCCTCCCCACTCTCTTTTGCTCTGTTACCCATAGTCCCTTAGGATTAAAAATGGTAAGAGTGCCTGGATCCCAACTCCTCACTCTTAACACAATCAAGCGTAACAACCTGGATTTGAGGGAAAAGAGAAGTGAAGAGTTTGGGAATGACAATTCACTTTGCAGGAGTCCTGACTTTGCATTCAGAGTTCTTCCAGTCCCCACACCCCCTTACTGGGGTCCTGGCAGCTGAAGGTGAGCCCATGTGGGTCTTTCCACTTAACAGCACGGTAGGAGCATCCTTCGCACAACAGTCCATTGTAACACAAACTGAATGCATCACAACTAGGGTCAATGATTCACTTGAGGGAAGGACCCACGACTTTGCAAATGAGTCCCCCCGCCCCAGCCAGAGTTCAGGGGATGCCAGTACACACACAAATACAAAACAGAAATATCAAGGGCTCTCCTCATTCCAGCAATTTGGATTTAAAAGAGGGAGAAGTGGGATGGATGATCCGCTTACACGAGCGAGCGTTCTGTTCTTGGCGGGAGGAGCCTGTCCAGCGCTCTCCTGTTTTTTTGGATAGAACCACACACACACACACACACACACACACACACACACACACACCCCTCTAATACCAACACCCACTGACACAAAATAAAAAGCCACGTACACCCCCCCTTTCAACTATTCCCACTACTGTGATGAGCCAGGTTGTTATGAAGGCATCAGAAGATGGGGAAGCATTAGGTGCAAAGTCTCCTGATCAGCCCTCCAGGCCGGGGGCCGGGGGGTGCGAGGAACAAGACCCTAGTGTGTAGGGGGCATTCACAGTCACATGTTAGAATCCTGAGACACTGTGGGTGACTTCGCTTGACGAGAACTCTCTCCCCTCCCCAAGGATCTGTCTTCTTCCTTTCCTCACCCTCAGATGGGGACCTAAAACAACCCAGGAAGTCGGGAAGAGGAAGCTCGGGGAGCCGCTGAGCTCAGCACAACCCCAGGAAGAAAGCAGGCAAAGCCCCATCTCCTGCTCACACACCCATTGCCCAGAAGTTCGAAGAGATGGGCCCTGGGGTGGGCAGGGTGTGGACAGAGAGGGGCTTACAAGCCTGCTGGTGGAACTGAGGATGCGAAGAGGCCACAGAGGACCCACCCAGGCAGGGATGGTGCAATTGGTGCTCATTCCAGCTCTAGGGACAGATTCGAGATTATTTCCAGGGTCTGACAGACAGACTGGGAGGGGGAGAAAAAGAATGTATGCGCGCGCAGGGGGTAAGCCAGGCTGGCTGAGAGGCTAGGATGGGTGGCAGCAGGAACAAGACCCTCGTCTGGGTTCCCAAATAAGGTCTGAGGCCTTCTTCCCTGACCTAAGAAGTAGCACCATCTCTGTTGCCTCTGTCTGCCTCGCTGTCTCCCATTCAAGCCCCTAGGGGGGTGTGGGAAGAGGGCTTTTCCACTATCCCTGGGATCTGACCCAGCTGGGTGGGTGGGCAGGGGTGAAGTGATTACTCGGGTCAAGTCCTGAATGTTGCTTCTCTTGCTCACTCACACACACAAAGCTGGTCCCGCGTAGCATATCTGAGATACCCCCAAATCCCTCCAGAGTCCTGTTATCCCCAAACAGAGCCTCAAGCAACCGGCCACTGGGAATCATCCAGCTTCCAAGACAGCACTTCTGTCTCCCAGTGTCTCCCAGGACCCTTTCTCTGACACTGAGGGGAAAAGTCCCTTCAGATCAGTGCCTCACCTACAGAGTTCCACCTCAAATTCATTCCCCTCACGCCTGACTCAAGGAGCCCAAATTCAGCATCAGTCCCCCAAGTTCAGTTACCCTAGACCAGGCTCTGGACACAGCAGAATCTTCCCCCTCTAAACCCAGTCAAGAGCCCCCCAAATCGGCACCAGGCCTCCCTTAAGGCACTTCCATGACTTGTTTAAGCCTCAGTCCAAGCAGGCCACCGCCGGATTCCTTAGGTACCCCCGCCCAAGACCGGCGCCCCGACGTCCTCCAAGCCTAGGCCGAGGGCCTCCAATCCCAGTCCAGGGCTCCCGTTGTCCCCCCCAGATCAGATCCCCAGGAACCCCAGTCGGCACTACCGGCCCCAGGCGGCCCCGCACCTGAGCAGCTGGGCCGAGTCGGCTGGCCTGCGCTCCTCCAACAGCACGAACACGGCACGAGGGCCTTCCGCGCTGGCCTCTACGCCGTCCCGAGCTGGCTCGGCCGCATGAGACATGACGCCCGGCCCCGGGCGAGCCCTGCCAGGCCGGTCGGGCCTCGGCCCGGTCCCCCTAACAAAATAAGAGTCCCCCTCCCCCCGCTCGCCACCGCCTCCTCCGCTAAGCCATGGAGCGAGCTCTGCGCGGGCGGGCGGCGTCGGGGCGATGGGATGGGCCGTGAGTCATCCCCCGCCCTGAACGGACCAACACCCCCCCCCCCCAACCTAACCCCGGACGACCGCCCTCCTCCCCCTCGTCCTCTTCCCCCTCCTCCCTGGGCTGGGGAAACTCCACAGGAAGTGACCGCACAGAAGATGGACGGCTCGTCGGGCCACCCCCTCTGAGTGAGGTGGCCAATCATCGAGGGGTGGCTCGAGGGCCCGCCCTAAACTACGCCTCCGACGCGGAGGGAAAACTAGATTCGGCCGGCCCTCACTCCGAGAAGGACGCATCTAGGCCACGCCCTCAGAGACAGAGGCAAATCAGCGAGAGATACTTTGATTACGCCACGCCCCCTCCCCGCAAACGATCCCTCCGCAGGATTTTTAAGCCGCTCCTTGAGTCCCCTGCGCCTGCGCACCGAAGGCCTGTCAGCGCGCAGAGGGTCTCCAGGACAGGCTTCTAGCAGCAGGACCGCGCCCCCTCTTGGCCAGTGTTCGTAATATCAGCTCCCTAGATCGCGCTGCAGCCTCCATCTAGCCGTGCCTCCTCAGCCGAAGCCTTAACTAGGAGGCCGAGACAGCTACATTCCCTGGAGGTGCGCACCAGAAACCCCGCCCTCTCGGGACCCACAAACTAGCCGCTCAGCTGGTCTTCCCGGGAGCACTCCGCCTACCCTGGGTCACCTAGAGCAGTTGTTGTACTAGGTCGTTGTGCTACAGAGTAAGTGCTTAATAAATCCTTCGCAGGTAGGTGAATGAGTGGAAGGATGGAAATTAGATCTGGTCCCTTCGGTGAATGACTTCTAGCATCATAAAGATCCGGGTTTGGATTTGAGCAAGGGATTGCCCCTCGCCAAGCCTCAGCTTTACTGGCCTGTCAGATGGGGGTCATAATACCTGTCTGGCAGGGTTGTTATGAGGATTAGAGATAATTTAGGGAAAGTGCTAGCAGGTTGTTTGGCATACAATAAGTTCTCCAAAACTTGATTCACTCATTTGTGCACTGATTGAACAAATATTTATTGAGTTCCTCTGTATTCCGGATACAGGCAAGTTGGCTTGCACACAGCAGAGGGTCCCCGAGCCCTACTTTCAGGGGCACGGTCAGCTCACAGAACACCTGGACCTGCAACCTTCCTTTCTTCCTTCCCAAAATTCCAAGACCCTGCCCAGCAGTTGGACTTCAGGGAACTTCACTGAGTTCTCATCTGTCTTGCACGTTCCTGTATTGTCACAGGAGGTTGGCTTGGTAAACATGCATATCCCCACATGCACAACCCCATTATCTACATAATAAAGATGACAATTTGTTCCCAAAATAATCTTTTTTTAAAAGATTGATTGATTGATTGATTGATTTCGGGGAGAGACAGAGAGAAAGAGCACGTGCCAGGGGGGAGGGGCAGAGGGAGAGAGAGTATCAGCTTGTCCTGGGGCTTGATCTCAGGACCCTGAGATCATGACCTGAGCCCAGACCAAGAGTCCAGTGCTTAAGCCACTCAGGCACGCCCCCTTCATTAATCTTTTAAAAGAATCAAGACATTACCAATAAAAATTCCAAAATGGAACTTGTAGACCTGATGTTTAAATTCCTATGGTGCCTTAAATATGTAAGAATATCTAATTGTATAAAAGAGGAAGAAAGGGGGTGCCTGGGTGGCTCAGTTGGTTAAGCGACTGCCTTCGGCTCAGTTCATGATCCTGGAGTCCCGGGATCGAGTCCCGCATCGGACTCCCTGCTCGGCAGGGAGTCTGCTTCTCCCTCTGACCCTCTTCCCTCTCGTGCTTTCTATCTCTCATTCTCTCTCTCTCTGAAATAAATAAATAAAATTTAAAAAAAAAGAGGAAGAAAGGGGGGAGGCATTATCTTAACAGATTCAAAGTATATCACAAAGCATTAGTAATTAAAACATTGTGATATGGGAGGAGGAATAGGAAATTAGATCGATGGTACAGAAAAAGTCCAAAAATCGACCTAGGTACTTGTGAGAATTAATAAGTGATATTTTAAGAATGATATTCCAAGTAACTGGGAGGGAGATGGACTAATTTACCAAAATGGTTTGGGGAGAAATGACTATCTTTTGGAGGAGGGATCAGACTCCTAATTTACACAATTCAGAAAAAAATAATTCCATGGGGCACCTGGCTAGCTCAGTCGGTGGAGCATGCGACTTTTGATCTCAGGGTTGTGAGTTCGAGCCCCACGCTGGGTGTAGAGATTACTTAAAACTAAAATCTTTTAAAAAAGGAAAAAGAAAAAAGAATTTCAGATTAGTTAAAGACCTAAACATAAAAAAAAAGCTATAAGAAACATCAGAACAGGGGCACCTGGGTGGCTCAGTCAGTTAAGCGTCTGCCTTTGGCTCAGGTCATAATCCCGGGGTCCTGGGATCCAGTCCCACGTTGGGCTCCCCGCTCATCGGGAAGTCTGCTTCTCTCTCTGCCTCTGCCCCTCCCCCCGATCGTGTTTTTTTCTCTCTCTCTCTCAAATAAATACATAAAATCTTTAAAAAAATACACATCAGAACAAAATATTTTTGGAAGAATGTGTTTAAAATTTTGGTGAAAAAGAAGGCCTTCTTAAACAAGATACAAAAGGCAAAAGATTTTTTTAAAGATTTTATTTATTCAGGGGCGCCTGGGTGGCTCAGTCGTTAAGCGTCTGCCTTCGGCTCAGGTCATGGTCCCAGCGTCCTGGGATCGAGCCCCACATCAGGCTCCCTCCTCTGTGGGAAGCCTGCTTCTCCCTCTCCCACTCC
>NW_027397078.1:1767608-1839196 GCF_003265705.2 Callorhinus ursinus | reverse complement strand
GCTTCTCCCTCTCCCACTCCCCCTGCTTGTGTTCCCTCTCTCGCTGTGTCTCTCTGTCAAATAAATAAATAAAATCTTTAAAAAGAAAGATTTTATTTATTCATTTGAGTCACAGAGATAGAGAGAGACAGAGAGAGAGAGAGCATGAGCCGGGAGAGAGGCAGAGGGAGAGGGAGAAGCAGGCTCCTCGCTGAGCCAGGAGCCCAATGTGGGGCTCGATCCCAGAACCCTGGGATCATGACCTGAGCCGAAGGCAGACGCTTAACCATCTGAGCCACCCAGGCGCCCTCAAAAGATATATTTTTTAAGATTTTATTTATTTATTAATTTATTTGAGAGATAGAGAGAGAACAATCAGGGGGAGGAGCAGAGGGAGAGGGAGAAGCAGGCTCCCCATGCGGGGCTGGATCCCAGGATCCTGGGCTCATGACCTGAGCCGAAGGCAGAAACTTAACCGACTGAGCCACCCAGGCGACCCAAGGCAAAAGATATTTATTTATTTATTTATTAAAGATTTTATTTATTTGACAGACACAGCGAAAGAGGGAACACAAGCAGGGGGAGTGGGAGAGGGAGAAGCAGGCTTCTGCGGAGCAGGGAGCCCGATGCGGGGCTCCATCCCAGGACCCTGGGATCATGACCTGAGCCGAAGGCAGACGCTTAACCATCTGAGCCACCCAGGCGCCCGGCAAAAGATATTTAAAAAGTAGCAATAAGCAACATTAAGTGGTCATTCTTGGTACTTTATCTGCATTAATTCGTTTTAATCCTCACAACAGAACCTCACAACAATAGGGTTCCATTTATTATCCCAACTTCTAGATCAGGAAACCAGGATACAGCTAGGTTAAGTCATTTGCCCTAGGTCACCCCAGTTTAAAAACCTGCAATTGGAACCCAGGCATCATTCTTTACCACCCTGCTGCACTGTCTCTCCAGCTTGACTACATGGAAATATAAAACTGTAGTCTGTAAAAATCTACAGCATTAGACCCACAGGTTAATTATCCTGTCACACACCCCAGTTCTGCAAACACCAGCTTCATACGCACATCCCAGATATGTCCATGACAAGAGCTTCCCCATCACATACCCTGCACAATAAACCCATTCTTCATCCCTCTCAGTCTCTCTCTTAATCTCCTGCTCACATCTTCACAACTTTTTCAACACTTCTCTCTCTCTCTGTCTCTCTCTCTCTGGTGTGTCTGGGGTCCCATCGCAAGGCAACTGTGGAGTGGGATTAACAGGAAATATGGAGGGCAAAGAGAGGGCAATCAGATGGTGAAGTTAGGGATGTTTAGAGATAGATGTGAGTGGAGATCAAAGGCGGCTTGGGACGAGGTTGGGATCTATTACAGGACAGTTTGCATGCAGCTGGAGGATCACGTGAAGGTCTTCAGGAGGAATGGGGCTGCTAGAAGCAGTTTAAGCATGCAGGCAGGAGCCACCGGAGGGTAAATGGCGAATACCATTGGGGGGTTGGAAGGGACCATGGGAAGATAATGAGTGATTAGAGATAGAGTCTGGTCTTCTGTAAAGTTATTAAAGACAGAGCTATTCACTGTCATCGGATGGTGTGGTCAGCTGACTAATGGCCCCCCAAAAGATGTCCATGTCCTAATCCCTGGTACCTGTGAATGTTACCTGATGGGCCAAGAATGTGTTGCCGATGTGATTTAATGACAGATTCTGAGATGGGGAGATTATCCTGGATTATCTGAATGGAACCTGATTGTAATCTCAAGTGTCCTTATAAGAGGAAGGCAGATCCTGGGATCGAGCCCCACATCGGGCTCCCCGCTCGGCAGGAAGCCTGCTTCTCCCTCTCCCACTCTCCCTGCTTGTGTTCCCTCTCTCGCCGTGTCTCTCTCTGTCGAATAAAATAAAACTTTAAAAAAAAAAAAAAGGAAGGCAGAGGCAGCTTTGACAGAAAAGGAGAAGGCAGGGGCACCTGGGTGGTTCAGTTGGTGAAGTGTTTGCCTTCGGCTTAGGTCATGATCCCAGGGTCCTGGGATCGAGGCTTGCATCGGGCTGCTTGCTCAGGGGGAAGCCTGCTTCTCCCTCTCCCTCTGTCCCTTCCCCCCCACACCCGCTCATGCTCTCTCTCAAATAAACAAATAAAATCTTAAAAGAAAAAGAAGGAAAAAACTAAAAGAAAAAGAAAAAGAAGGGGCACCTGGGTGGCTCAGTCAGTTAAACGTCTGCCTTCGGCTCAGGTCATGATCCCAGGGTCCTGGGATCGAGCCCCACGTCCGGCTTCCTGCTCAGCGGAGAGCCTGCTTCTCCCCCTCCCTCTGCCTGCCACTCTGCCTACTTGTGCTCTCTTTCTGTTGAACAAATAAATAAAATCTTTAAAAAAAAATAAAAAAAAAGGAGAAGGCAATGCAACCACTGAGGCAGAGAGCATAGTGATGTGGCCACAAGCCACGGAATGCAGGCAGCCACCAGAAGCAGGAAGAGGCAACAAAAAGATTCCCCTCTAGAGTCTGCAGAGAGAGTACAGCTCTTCTGACACCTTGATTTTGGCCCAGTGAAACTGATTTTGGGCTTTGGGCCCCCAGAACTGTGAAAGAATACATTTCTTATATTTTAAGCCATTAAGTGTGTTGTAATTAGTTACAGCAACCACAGGAAACGAATACAGATTTCGGTACTTGGATGCAGAATTGCTGCTTTGTCCTAGTCTGCTTGGGCTGTCATAATAGAATACCACAGCCTGGGCACATTAAACAACAGAAATTTATTTTCTCAATGTTCAGGAGGCCAGAAGTCCAAGACCATGGTGTCACCTGGATGCATTTTTCTTTCTTTCTTCCTTCCTTCCTTCCTTCCTTCCTTCCTTCCTTCCTTCCTTCCTTCCTTCCTTTCTTTCTTTCTTTCTTTCTTCCTTCCTTCCTTCCTTCCTTCCTTCCTTCCTTCCTTCCTTCCTTCCTTCCTTCCTTTCTTTCTCTTTCTTTCTTTCTTTCTTTCTTTCCTTTCTTTCTTTCTTTTTTTTAAATATTTCATTTATTTATTTTGACTGAGAGAGACAGTGATACATATATATATATAAAGATGAAATATCTTCATTTTAAAGATAGAGAGAGAAAGTGTGCACGTTGGTGGGGGAGGGAGAGAGGGAGAAGGAGAGAGAGAATCTCAAGCCGACTCTGCACTGAGTGCAGAGCCTGATGCGGGGCTCGATCTCATGACCCCGAGATCATGACCTGAACCAAAATCAAGAGTCAGATGTCCAACCGACTGAGCCACCCAGGCACCCCAATCCTTATTATGTATATAGAAGCAGAAAACTTAGTTGAATTGTGTCCTACAGTTGTGTGAAAAGCAGAGCTTGTAAGTGATGGACTTGTATATTTAGCTGAGGAGATTTCCAAGGAATGTGTTGGAGGTACTGCTTGGATTCTTCCTGCTGCTTTTAGTAACATGTGGAAGGAAAGAGATAAATTGAGAGAAGAACTGCTAAGCAAAATGGATCCAGGATTTGGGGATCTGGAAAATTCTCCAGCTGTCCAGATTGCAGAAGACACAGAATTTAGGAGATTTACAGTCAGGAAAGTATGCTCTGGAAAGAGAGCCAAAGGTGTGGCTGGACAGCCTTTTGCTAGTACTAAAGAGATTAGATGTGTGACTCATGGATCCTCTCAACCATTTCAGCAGAAGTCGGGAACAGGGATGGAATCATCCATGAAAGATTTGTGGAGGACCCTCTTGTCTAATGGTGCGGATCCTTGTGACTTCCATAGAAGACCCACAAGTTTTTTGAGAATGAATGTTATGCTGCCAGAAACACTGCCCAGTTGGCTTGCAAGAAACGGAGATAGGATGAAATGAAGGAAGGATGTTGGATTCCCAACATTCTACTGGAAGGACACAGGGCTAAAACTACTCAGCAGCAAACATGTGCTACCCGTCAAAAGAAAGGATTAATGATTCTGAGGGCAGAGCTGTGGGCCCAGAGGTGGCGCCTCAAGCCACCATGGATTATTCCCAGCCCTTGAAACCTAATGGAATGTGTTCTGCTGGATTTCAAAATTACTTGGGACCAGTGACACCTTTTTTCCTTCCATTTTTTCCCTTTTGGAATAGGAATGCCTATAACTCCTATCTTATGTCTGTCCCACCACTGTGTTTTGGGAACAGATAATTTGTTTTCTAGTTTCACAGGTCGGGCGATGGAGAGGAATTTTGCCTCAGGTTGGATCATACCCAGAGTCTCGCTTATACCTGACTTAGATGATGAAATTTGGAACCTTTGAGCTGATGATACTAACGTGAGATTTTGAAGCTGAGGTGATGCTGTAATGGATGAAACTTTTGGGGGTATTGGGATGAGGTACATGTATTTTGCATGTGGGGTAGATGTGTATCTTTGGGGGCCAAATGGTATACTGTTGTAGGGTGAATAATGCCCCCCAAAAGATATGCACATCCTAATTCCTGGAACATGTGAGTGTATCTTAGATGGCCAAAAAAAAAAAGAAAAGAGAAAAAAAGAAAAGAAAAGAAAAGAAAAAGGACTTTGCAGTTTGCAGTTGTGATTAAGGTAAGGATTTTGAGATGGGGAGATTATCCTGCATTATCACAGGGACCCTAATTGTAATAACAAATGTCCTTAGAAGAGGGAAGCAGAGGCAGGTTTCACAGACATGATGGGCAATTGTGACCAAAGCGGAGACTGTAGTGATGTGGCTACAAGCCAAGGAATGCTGACAGTCACCAGCATAGGAAGAGGTGACAAACATTCTCCCCTAGAGCCTCTGGAGGGAATATGGCCCTGCTGGCGCCTTGATTGTGGTCTTCTGGCCCCCAGAACTGTGAGAGAATACATTTCTTATGAAGTAAGCCACCAGGTTTGTGGAAATTCATCACAGCACCCACAGGAAGCTAATGAAGATGGCTTGGGGTAGATTTGGTGATTGTTGGAGGGACGATGCTCGGAGGTTATCAGAGGCAGTTTGAGGGGCACCTGGGTGGCTCAGTCAGTTAAGCATCTGCCTTTGGCTCAGGTCGTGATCTCGGCCGGGTCCTGGGATAGAGCCCTGCATGGGGGAGGGGGCTGCTCAGCGAGGAGCCTGCTTCTCTCTCTCCCTCTGCCCCTCCCCCTGCTTGTGTTCTCTCTCTCTCAAATAAAGATTTTATTTATTTTTTTGACAGAGAAAGAGACAGCGAGAGAGGGAACACAAGCAGGGGGAGTGGGAGAGGGAGAAGCAGGCTTCCCGCTGAGCAGGGAGCCCGACGTGGGGCTTGAGATCCCAGGACCCTGGGATCATGACCTGAGCTGAAGGCAGACACTTAAGGACTGAGCCACCCAGGCGCCCTAAATAAAATCTTTAAAAAAAAACAGTTTGAAGGTATAATTAGGAGACATTGGAAAGTGTTTGGGTACTGTTGGAGCCATCAGAGGGAAGACTGAAGGGATTTGGTGGGTCACTGGAGGGTGGTTTGTAGGTGTAGTTGGAAGACTGGGAATGTAAATGGGGAATGTTTACAGATAACATTGGGGACTATTATAGGGCAGTTTAGGGTGCAGTTGGGAGTTTTTGGGGGGTGGTTTGGGTGGTATGGAAAAAATTGGAAGATGTTTTGTGGGTATAGTTGCATGTAATTTAAGACAAGGTTGGGTATAGGGGCGCCTGGGTGGCTCAGTCGTTAAGGGTTTGCCTTCGGCTCAGGTCATGATCCCAGGGTCCTGGGATCGAGCCCGGTATCGGGCTCCCTGCTCATCGGGATGCCTGCTTCTCCTTCTCCCACTCCCCCTGCCTGTGTTCCCTCTTTCACTGTGTCTCTCTCAAATAAATAAATAAAATCCTTAAAAAAAAAAAAGACAAGGTTGGGTATAGTGGTCATTGAAGAGTGCTTTGGAGGCATACTTTTGGACCGCAGAGTATGGTTAGGAGGGTACGTGGAGAGCGATTTGTGGTCCCTGGGGGTGTTTTCGGTGCATACTGGGGGTAGATGGGAGAGTGACTTGGAAGCGTTCCTTGGAGATTGATGGTTTCAGGGCTGATTGCATATGGTTTAGGGGAACGAGTTCGGGGGTAGTGAAGGGTAGTTTACTCCTACAGTTTGGGAGTCCACGGAGGCTGGATTGGGGGTATTGCTTGGGATCAAGGGACAATAGTTTGGGAATGTAGTTGGGGGGATGATGGAGGGTGCTTGGGAGACACAGAAGTTTAGAGGAGAGTTCAGAGGTGTGGTGGTCGCTGATAGAAGGCAGTTTGGGGTACCGCTTGGGGGTTCATTGGGGGGTGACTTGGGGTGGGGGCGCCAGTCTGATCGCTGAGGGGGCGTGGCCTCGGTAGGGGAGCGCTCGGCCGCCCTCGACAAAGCGTGTGCGCACGCGCTCCCAGCTGGTTAGCTCCTGGCGCTCCGAGGGCAGGAAAATCGAAGACCCAAACCGGCGCCTGCGCACTAGGTCTCCGCCGCTGCTGTGGTCTCGCGCCCCGCCCCCCGTCCCCCCACCTCCCCCCAGGCTCGCGCTCAGCGGCGGCTGTGTCGGTGCCGCCGGGAGCGGACGGACCCGAGGTGAGGGTCGGGGGGCCGGGGTCCACCGGCCGCGGCCGAGCCGGCGCGCCTCTCCCACCCTCCCCGCGCCCCCCCCGTCTGGCCCCCACAGCTAACAGTCGCGCGGCCGAACGCGGCCCACGGGCAGGGCACGGAAGGGGAGTAGGCGCGAGGCCGGGGACGAGCGGGGGGGGGGGCGGCGAGGGAGGGGCGCAGCCACCACCCCTCCTGGCCCGCAGCGACCCCGCCTACGTCGCGGGACGAGGACCCTCGGTGAGTAACGCCCGCCGGGAGAAGAAGGGAGGAGACAGGGCGGGGTGAGGGCCCGGAAACGCCAACAGGGGATGTACCTGCGCGCGCACCCGCGACCTCTGACCCTGTGGTCTCGCTCTCGACCCCCCCCACCAGACCTGACTACATCTTTTTTTAACCTCGAGCTCTGGCCAGTCTTGGCCCCAGGACCTCCGATCTGACCCCCGACCTAACCATATTCTGGCCTAGCGCGATCCCCAATCCCTGTTTTGTTCCCTTAAACCCAGTCCTGACCCCAAACCCCACCCAGTTCTGTTCTCAGGATCCTTTGCCCGACCCTGTTCCATCTCTGAGGCTCATCTTGCCTTGTCCTGATCATCCCAGGTTCTGGCCTGATGCTTGACCTGTCTGTTCCCTAAACTCTTGTCCAGCCCCTGAACCCCTTCCAGTCATGTCCTGTCCCCCTAACTGTAGGCTGATCCAGGTCTGTCCAGATTCCTGACCTCTGACTAATAAACTTTCTCCCCATCCTTTGCTATCCTCCTGGTCCCCTCCTGACTCCCCATCTCCATCCTGGCCCACCCCCTGTAGACCATCCCTCTGTTTCCTGCCCTGTCCCTGCCCCCAGCCCTGTGCTGTTTTCCCGTCTTCTCTTGTCCCATCACTGCCCTCATTCCTGTCCTTATTCTTTCGCAGTCTTTTCCTGTTCCTTACCTCCATCCGGAACCTGCCCTTTTCCCTCCCCCCTTCCTTGACCACCGTCTTGGCCCGTCCGTCATCATGTCTTCTGACTGCTGTTCTATACTGACCCTGCCCTGCTCTTTCGTTCTTTGCTGCGCCCTACTTTTCTCGGACCCTTGTCCAGAACCTCACTCTGTCCCATCCCCTGGCTGGTATCCTGGCCTCCATCCTATGATGACGCTGATTCTGTCTTGCCCCCTGCACTCCTTCCTGTTATCTTCCTTCATCCCCTCCCAACCTCAGGCCCTCGTTCTACTCCTTACCACGCCCCTCCACCCTGTTCAGATCTCCCTTTTCCTAACACCCACTTTTCATCTCTCCTCTCAGCCCAGAAGAGCTGGGGTCCTGTTATACCCTGCCCCTGAACTTGGAGATTCCACTGTTCCCATGATCTCAAGTTCATCCCAAATGCTTTTCTCAGCACGAACAAGAGCAAACAGCCTTGTGGGCCCTGTATGGCTAAAGGGGTTTTCGTATGTGATGTCCTTCACCTCTACCCAGTGATCTCACGCAGAGCTTGCATTTGTCTCCCTGCCCCAGGAGGGCATGGAACTGTTCCTACATCCCCCACCCTCCCCAAGTGTGGAAGAACACCCTAAATTATTCAGTGAATCTCTGGGAGTCTGTGAGGTCTGGATCATGTTTCCAGCCTGGCTAGGTTGGGGGCTGCCCCATGTCGAGGTGGGGGGTGTGGTGAGCAAACATGCAGGGGTGGGGGACTCAGGAGTATGTATGACTCTTCCATGTCATGTTACCCCCATCTCCTAGTCCTGATCCTGGGTGTGCATGATTTCTGCTTTCCTGGCCTGAAAAAGTCCATTCCAGGCCAGAGGCTTCAGGGCTTGGTAGGGGTGGGATGGGGGTGGGGGTGGGGGTCTATCCCCCTTCTCTCAGCTGTAAGCAGTTCAAATTTCGGTGCTAAGTCCATCCCACCTCTGGGGGGCAGGTGTGTTTGTGTTTGTGTGTGTGTGGAGGGGGGGGTGTGTGTGTGTCACTGGGTGTTAGACTCAGTCCTGTCCAGTAGTGACAATAACAGCAAGAGCCATACAAGGTTCTCTCCCTGAATCTCCTTGATTCTGAGGACAGGCAGGGAGAATTTGGATAGCAAGAAGGTAATGTGTTACTCAGTTGTGTTTTGTTCCTGCATTTGTGACAGAGTAATGAGAGCTCGAATAATGAGATCCTAGACCCATCTCTTATCTGAAACATTTATCCAAACCTTTTTTTTTTTTTTTAAGTAGGCTCCACGCTCAGCGTGGAGCCCAACACAGGGCTTGAACTCATGACCCTGAGATCAAGACCTAAGCTGAGATCAGAGTCAGATGCTTAACCGATTGAGCCACCCAGGTGCCACTAACCAAACCTATTTATAACAACACAAGCATTCTTCATTGTCCCAGTGTCTGTTTGGCACCTGACTTCTGAGAGGGAGAGCTCGGATAATTCAGGCAGTGAAAGATACCAAGTTATCTGAAGGGTTTTTTGCTTTTGCGTTTTACACAGTGAGTGGGGAGGGTTCAGATAATGAGGGATAACTGCTCCAGCTAAAAAATATATTCAAATCAATTCATTTCCCTGAGCTCCAGCAGCAGGAGTTGGATTAGTAAGAGGACTGTGTTGTGTGAATGTATTTGGTTCCTGCATTTTGCCTGGTGAGTAAGGGAAGGTCAGAGAGTACGGGACACCAGTTCTATCTCAAAGGTGTACCCAGATCCATTCAGTTCCTGTATGTGGATAGTGAGTGTTTGGAGAATTTATCTGAATAGGTTTGGTTCCTGCGTTTTTGATGTTGAGTAGCGAGAGGTCTGATAATTATGGAAAACAACTCTGTTTCAAATATGTCTGGTTTGATAGGGAGGGTTCAATGTCTGGGTGGCAAGTAGGGAGGGTTTGGAGGCTGAAGGATACCAACTCTGTCTCAGCAGCACATCTGAATACATTTAGTTCCTGATTTTGGATAGTGAGAGTTGGGACAAGTTTATTGGCTGGAAAACAGCTCTGTTTCAGATTTATCAGGTGAAGCTGAAGGATACCAGCTCTGTCTCCCAAAAAAAAAAAAAATACACACACACACTTGATTCCTGAGTTTAGATGGGGAGGAGTGTTGTCATTATGACAGCCAATACCTATCGAGCAGTTACCAAGGGCCAGGTACCGTGCTAAGCAAGCTGTGAGTGTCTTAACTCGCATCATGCTCACAACAGTCCTGTGAAGTACATACTGTTGTCGTCAGCCCCGTTTTATAGCTGGAGACACTGAGGCACAGAGAGGATACGTGACTTGTCGGGGCGGCCGTCAGTCGCAGAGCGGGGCTGAAGCCCAGAGCCGCTGCTGGCCGCCCCTACAGGAGGCCGCGTGGGACGCAGGTCCCGGCTGGGGTGGCGCCTAGAGGTTGGCCATCTTGCAGGACAATGAGATGTGTGTGGGTGATTCTGCCCCACCTGTCTGCTTGGCCCAAGAGGCCCAGTTACCCGCTCTCCCCTCCTTACTCCTGCCCCAACCCACCTCTGCACGGGCTTATTGTTGTTGTTATTGACGGTCATTAATGACGTGGTGTGAGTTTCCTTGTACTTTGAAATGCCTCCCAAAGTGACTGGCCTCTGTCGGCCCTGTAACCGCTGTTTACCCATTTTACAGATGAGGAAAGCCAAGCCTTGATACTCAGTCTGCATTGCCAGCCAGAGATGCCCTCGGCCCTCTCAGCTCTGGTTTCATAAGTGTCCCTCTTCCCAGCATTCTTGCTGTCCCACAAGAGGCGGGAGAGGCCATGGCTGAGGGGACACTCCCCATTGACACCTAGCCACCCACCTTATGGCCGCTGCCTCCACCAGCCCTAGGCAGTGAAGGGGGGAGAAGGGGGCGGATGAAAGGAGCCTTTGTGTCCCATGCCAGAAATCTCACCCCCAGGAAGAAAGGTGGGCAGGGTGGCGGGAGGCCTTGGTAGCACGCATATACATATATGGGGCAGGGCACTGCTGATACAGGGCTCCCCTCCAGGCTTGGCCCCCCTGCCAAGTGGGGAGGGAGCTTTCCTCACTCTGCTCTTTCACATCACAGCATGGGCTGCTGCAGGGGCCCGGGTTGGGCTTGGGCCCTGAGGTCACAGAGCAGATGGTCCCAAATGGAGCACAGGATGTGTGGTATGTGCTGGGGCAGGCCAGAGCCCTCAATTTCCTTGACTCTGGCCAGAAATGCCCAAGGGGGAGGAGTGGGGCAGAGCCAGCCTGGATGTAAAGAAGCATGAGCCCCCTCCCCACTCCTCCTCCCTTGCAGGAGTAGCCTCTGTCCGCCTCCAGCCCAGGACCCGGCCCCCCGAGTTCTGAGTCCACCTGCTTTTAGGCCTCTGTGATCAGAATCAGGCCTCTTCACCTCTCCAGGCCCCAGCTTCCACATCTATGAGCTGGCTATGAAGAGCTGGGTCTGCGTCATCCTCCCAGGTTTGTAGGGACCAGGAGGGGTGAAAACATGCATGTTTTGTCGGTTTGCTGGGATGATTTCCTCTGGAGGTGCAGAAGGTAGTAGGGTCTTGAAGCCCCCGTCTTTCCTTGGAGAAGCTGACCTCCTCTGTCCCCAGTTTGGGAAACTGTTACCTCAGTGAGGGTGGCAGTCACTCCAAGACCTTCTCCCACCCGTGCCTTGTCCTGGGAGGGAAAGGTAGGGGCCTCAGGCATGTGATGCTTGCTGCCAAGAGACACACACCCGATTTACACCCGCATGCTTAATGTGTCCCTAAACTCCATCCTCAGCTCCCAGGTAATACCCTTGGGTGGGCAGGGTCTGATGTGGGCACCCGGGTAGCACCGGAGGCAGCCCCACTCCCACAACCCTTAGCCCTTCTTCCTTAGTTCCCTACTAGGTGACTGGAGTGAGCGGGGACGTCTGGGCTCTTTTCTTGGCCATGCTGGACACCCTGAAGGGTCCCGGCCCTGAGATTGTCCCTAAGGGTGTCCTGAGCCCTGGTGACAGGCAGGCAAGGGTTAAGAGGTATGGGCTGGCCCAGTCCCTGGCCAGGTAGGCTGGGCTATTGCCTAGTGGGAGGCGGCCTAGGCATCCGCCACTGTGCTCACCACCAGCTCACTACCACTACCAGCTGGAACGGGGCCTGGTTGAGACAACTATTTTTTGAGGTACCTGAGGCCACCCCACTGCACCTCTCTGGCGTTGGTGAGCACCTGGGAACAGGGGGCCCAGGGGCGGGGTGGGGGGAGAAGGGTATAGGGTGTACCATGGCTTCCCCTGGGAGAAAGCCAGGTCTGTCTGTGCGGGGGGGGGGGGGGGGGGGGGTACAGCGAAGGAGGACCTGAGGAGAGGAGCGAAGCCCCAAATGTCCAATTTCCTCTCCTGGCATGAAGCCGATTCCTTGCCAGAAACAAACGAGAAGAAGGGGTGGGGTAGAAGAGAAGCCAGAGTCCCCCTTCTCCACAGTCCCCCCTTGCTCCCTGGCCCCCTTCCTCCCCCTGGGGAGTAGCCTCTGCCTTCCTGCAGCCTGGGGCTTTGCCCCTGGGGAAAGCCCAGAGCGGGCTATTGAGAAACTGCTTCCCGACACCAGCCTGCCTCCATCTGTTCACCCAGAGTGGGGGACAGTCCCGGGCACTGGGAGTTGGTATTTGCCCCGATAGTGGATAGTGGCGAGATAGGGAAATGGAGGGTCCCACTGAGGGTGGTAGGGCGCCACCCAGGTGAGGCGTCTCGGTTGTAAACAGTCATTACGGCCAGGAATTTCTTTCTCGGCTGTGCTGTCAGAAGGGCAGACCTGAAAAACCTGCTGGGCCCGCCTCTGGGTGTGTGTGTGTGGGGGGGGGTCCCCTCTGCAGCTCTCCTGCTGCGGCCCCATCCCGCGACAGGACTCAGGGGCCGGGGGAGGTAGTTAGGGAAGGGACTGCTGGGATCCCCCTTCTCTGCATCTCCAGGTGGGGATGGGGCAGTTCTGGACCCTAAGGCAAAGGTGCAGAGGGCAGGCAAGTGGAGGCAGGGGTTCGGGAGCTGGGTGTGGGGGTGTGGGGCGTTGACCCTGTGTCTAGCCTACCCGGTGACCCCATGACTCAGGCCCTAGCTATGTCCCCGAGGTCAGGCTGACAGGGTGGAGTCGGGGTTCCTGTCTAGACCCCGTGTTGACTTCCAGGATGCCGTGAGCTCCCAGGGAAGGAAGGCTCAAGGCAGCCCAGCGTGGGATGTGGGACCAATCCTGGTGAATGGGCCCACCGGGGAGGCGTTGAAGTTCCTGTTGGGGTGGAGCCCTGGGAGAGTTCCTCAGACTCAACCAGGGGCTGGAGAAGAAGGAGCTCCAGGAGGCTCGGGGCCCAAGAGGCTGAGCTGGGACCTCCAGGAAACCTCGCTGTGCTGGGCAATGTCAGGCCTTGGAGGGTGGTCATCTGCAGAGCACACGTTGCTGCCTGGGTGTGCAAAAAGGTTGTAGGGACTGACCCCTACTACTGAGGTTGAGGACAGGGAACCACTGTTTTCTGGGAGCCGGTAGCAGGACTGGTGGCACCATATTAGCAGCTTGGCCGCCTCCCGCAGCAGGTTGATGGGGAAGGGGCTCGAACCCACAACCTCCTTGGCCACCTGGGTCTTCTTCACACCTGGCCGCCACAGCAAGCTGGGGATTAAGAGGGGCGGGGACCTCCGTGGCCTCATGAGGCCCTCCCAGTTGCCTGCCGCCAGCCCGAGCTCAGGCCAGGTGGTGGGAGGTGATGTCACCTGGCTCCCCAGCTGGGGACCGAGCAGGATGTGGGAGGGAAGGAGCAAACTCCAGAGGAGGGGACGAGGGCAGGGCTGGCAGCCAGCCAAGGCAGGCTCTGTGGTCAGCCAGGGTGTCTGGGGGCAGAGAAGGAAGTAGGAGGCAGGAGGCTTGTTATCTGCAGCTGAGGACTTTGCTGCTCACTGTCCCAGCAGGGGTGACTCCGCTCTGCCTGGTTCGGGACCAGGACCGACTGGGGTGGGCAGAGGGGCTGGAGGGGTCCGGAGGCCTAGTGAACACTTTGCGGCACTGGGGCCGCAGGATGGAATCAGGACAGGTAGAGACCCACAGATCTGGGCTAGATCCCTAGCTTGGCTCTCTCACTTATGCGACAGCCATTCATTGAGTGCTCACTGCTCTCTCAGAAGTGTTCTGAGTGCCAGAGATCCCAGGAAACCGGACAGGTATGTTTCTTGTCCTCACGAATGTGCAAGGGAAGCACAGTCTCTTGCTGGACAGCAGTTGTGAGGGGACCCGGGTGGGGGCCCACCACTGGAAATGACACATAAGCCCCAGCATGTAAGTGAGAACTAGGGGCCGGAGAGGCGAGGCATGGCAAGAGCACTCCAGACGGCAGCCGCAGCCTGGGCAAAGGCCCTGAGGCCTGCTGGGCCGGGAGCTTATGAGGGATTGGTGAGGTTGGAACAGCTCCACGGGGGAGGGTCAGGCCTTCTGTGCCTCACTGTCCTCATCTCGGAAATGGGGGCAATAATCACAGAACTGCCGTCAAAGGGTGGTTGGAAGATTCAGTGTGGCATGGAAGGTGACTGTTCCAGGACCCAGGTGCTTCATCAGGGCCCCCCGTTGTTAGAGTTGGTTCAATCTGTACCATTAATTCTCCCTCCCTAGGCAAGACTCCTGACTGCGGCCCATGGGCCTCTGAGGAGGCGTCGTAAGTCCGCCCAGCTCCCCACGTGCTGTGCTTCCACTCAATGGGAAGGGAGCCGAGGTACCAGGGCCCAGTGGGGCCAGACACTGCCACAGATGCTGAGAGGGCAGGCCAATCAGGAGGGCGGGGTCAGGGGACCCTTTACTCCCAGCTAGGCTGCGGGACGTTGGGTCGGGGTGGGGGTTGGGGGGACGCAGGATGTGCTTCCTTAATGGCTCCTGTGCGTCCCTGCCAGGCCCTGTCCAGCGATCAGCCACTGCCTCTCGACGGCACCAGGATGGAAGTCAAAGGTCAGCTGATCAGCTCTCCCACCTTCAGTGCCTCAGGTGGGTGGCTGGTTCCCCTCTCTGCCTCTTTCACCGCTCTGAGTCACCACCTGCCTACTTGGAAAGGGTTGGTCCATGGCCCCACGCTGTGCCAGGACGCCCTGGCTGATCTTTGCTCGGAACTTTGCTCCCTCTGTGTCCAGCTGCCCTGTTCGGAGAGGCTGCCCCCCAGGTGAAGTCAGAGCGTTTGCGGGGACTGCTTGACCGGCAGCGAGCCCTGCAGGAGGCCCTGAGCCTGAAACTTCAGGAGCTCCGCAAAGTGTGTCTCCAGGAGGCGGTGAGGGCCTGGCCCTGAGTGTCTGATGGGCAGGGGTGAGGAGCCGGGGCTCCTAGGCAGGCAGGTGGGGGCGGTGAGTGCTGAGCCACCTGTCTGAGCTGTAGATTCCCTGTCACCCTCTAGTTTCTCAGAGCTCAACTTCGACGTCTTAAGAGTCAGGAAAATCTGGCGGGGCAGGCCCCCAATTCCTTATCAGCAATTTGAAATCCCCAAACCCTCCAAAACAATAGTTATTTCCAAAATCTGGCAGTAAAACCTGACCTGAACTGACAAGGGGTGAGTTACGGTTTTGATTTACCCCTCTTGGTGTGAACGTCTACACAGTTGGCCAGGAACGATAACGCAGTTCACAGCATGCAGCCCCAGGCCCTGAGGGGTGGGTGACATGATATGCAGTATATAGACCACGTCGCCTTTACGAGAAATAAGAAATTCCAGGTTCCAAAGCAGGTCTCCTGACCTCCCATGCCCTCGGCCCCAGGGATTTGGGCCACCTGTGGCGGGGGGGGGCGTGCGGTGGGAAGACCTGGGAGTGAGGAGGAGAAGCGGCAGGCATGGGGTGCTGGGCATTACTGAGCTGCTAGTAGGACTTCCGTAGCTTCTGCCGTCATTCCTGCTTTGCGCCATTCCCCCAGCTAACCCTCGGTAGTCTCTGCCCCCGGCCCCCACCAGGAGCTGACCGGCCAACTGCCCCCCGAGTGCCCGCTGGAGCCTGGGGAACGGCCTCAGCTGGTCCGCCGGCGGCCCCCTGCCGCCCGAGCCTACCCTGCATCGCACCCCAACCCAGCACACCGCTCCTTGTGCCCTGCTGAGGTGAACAGACGGGCTTGGGGAGAAAGGTGGGGGTGGGACAGGTACCGGGGCAGCGCTGGGGTTGTGGCCAGGGCAGGGAGAGGGGAAGGTGACAAGGAAGCAGCTGGAGGGAGGTGGGATCCGGCTCTGGGGGAGGGCACTGGGCCCCGTCCTAAGCCTCTCACCCTCAGGAAGAGGGATGTGTCTAGTCCATACCCGAGGCAGGCCCCACCTGCAGAAGAAATGAGCTCCGCCCCAGAACAGGCCCCGCCCCCGCGTCCCTGCGCCCGGCCGGCTCGGACATGTGGTCCCGTCCTGCCCCGGTCGGGCGCGCCCCGCAGGAGCTGGCTCTCGAGGCCCTGGAGCGCGAGGTGTCCGTGCAGCAGCAGATCGCGGCCGCCGCCCGCCGCCTGGCCTTGGCCCCGGAGCTGAGCGTCGAGCAGCGCCGGCGCCGGCGCCAGGTGCAGGCAGATGCACTGCGGAGGCTGCACGAGCTGGAAGAACAGCTGGGGGACCTCCGGGCCCGCCTCGGCCTCCCGGGGCTCCCCCCGCCACAGCCCCTGGCCCTGGCCGCGGGGGCGGTCATCACCGCCCAGGGAATGTGCCTGGGCACGCGCCTCGCTCAGCTCAGCCAAGGTGAGCCCCCCACCCCGTGTCACCGCACCGGCGAAGGCGGGAGCGTGGGCGGGGCTGGGAGACGGCCGTGACAAGTGGGAGCCAGGGAGGACTGAAGGGCCCCGACCCGTAAGGGGAGTCGTGACCGACTGGCTCTGTGGCAAGGGTGGGGCCGCTGGGAACTTGACCAGGTGGCCCCAGGAAAACGAAGAGCCAAGCGGCGGGTGGTCTTGGATTCAGGTAAAGGTGGGTTCTTGGGAAGGAACGGGCCGGGGAGGAGACCGTCGGGGGGTGGGGCGGAAGGGGATGGCACCCAGCCCTTGCCTTGAAAGGCCCGGGTCTCCCCTTTCTCGCCTGTAGAGGACGTAGTTCTGCACTCGGAGAGCAGCTCCCTCTCAGAGTCTGGGGCCAGCCATGATAATGGTGAGGACTCCTGTCCCCCAAAGCCACCCACCCTTTGATGCTCAGCCCCTCCACTCCCTCTTTAACCCCTCTTGAGCCATGCCCCGTCCTTGCCTGGGGCCCCCATCTTTCTTGGCTCTCGCTGCCCAGCTCATGATCCCCAGTTCCAGCCTCGAGCCTTAGCTCCTGGCCCACCCTCTGCCACTGCCTGCCCCCCACCCCCGTCCCTGCGCGCAGCCCATCTGGCCCCCCCCATTGGCTTTTCTCGCACTTTCCACCTTCCTCCCAGAGGAGCCCCGTGGCTGCTTCCCTCTGGCCGAGCGCCCCTCACCACCCAAGGCCTGGGACCAGCTGCGGGCCGTATCTGGGGGCAGCCCTGAGCGGCGAATCCCATGGAAACCACCCCCGTCAGATCTTTATGGGGATCTGAAGAGCCGGCGGAACTCTGTGGCCAGCCCCACCAGGTGAGGGTGAGCCCCTTCCCTCCCCGCCCCGCACCGGGAGCCGGGAGCCGGGAGCCGGATCCTGAGCCTGGGCGGGCAGAAGGGCCTGTTGGTGGGTATGGTCTCTAATCTGGGCCTGCCCGTCTCTGTCTAGCCCGACGCGCTCGCTGCCCAGGAGTGCCTCCAGTTTTGAGGGGCGAAGCGTGCCCGCCACCCCTGTCCTCACCCGGGGCGCTGGCCCCCAGCTCTGCAAGTAAGGGGACTCTGAGGGTGGGTTGGAGGACTGGGAGAAGAACTGTTAGTTCTAAGAGAGCATTAGCAAAGGGTATGGGATGTGAGAGGCTGGGCTTTGAAAGGTATATTTGGCACAAGTCGCTTCCTTTCTCTGAATCTTGGCTCCTCATCTGTGAGATGGGCGTAATATCTGCCTGTGAAGGATGCTGTGGGCATAGTAAGTTCTGGTTAACATGTACTGAGCGCCTAACATCTGCTGGGAAGCCGTGTTCTGCACGGTATCGACCCCTGTAATTGTCCTAAGATCCCTGCCAGGTAGGTGCTGTCATTATTCCCGTTTTATGGATGAGGAGCCTGAGGCACAGAGCAGTTAAGTGACTTGGCAGTAGATCGAAGACCTGGTGTTTGAACCCAGGCTGCTTTGCCTCTAGAGTCCGTGCTTTGAACCGCTGCTCCCTCCTACTTCTTGAACAAATACTTGCTAAGCACCTGCTTTTCCCAGGCTGTGAGCAGAACAAAGTCCCTGTCCTTCTGGCACTCGCATCCTGTGAACGGTGGCTGATAGTTCGGGGTCGTTCAGACACACGGGGCGGGGGGGGGGGGCAGAGAGTTCAGGAAGTTGGATTCCAGGCCCGGGGATTAGGACCCCACTGTGGAGGGGGCAGGGAGCTGTAAGACACCCCCCCGCGCAGGGCAGGGGGCCCCAGGCATTGGGAAGAGCCCTCTGCTGGTCCTCCTCTGTCAGTCCTTCCCCTCCAGCCCTGCACACGCTTACATCTCCCTTGGCACTAACCACCCTCCCCCCCATTCGTCTTCCGTCCCTCTGCCCCTAGCGGGGGACAGAACCTCCGCTGCCTTGTCCATGCGCCCCGCCTAACCCCTTGATACACCAGGTCTCTAATCCTGGGGCCCTTCCGGAGATGCGCAAGTGAGAGCTCAGGAAGAGGTGGGGTCTGGCGGGCGCCCGGCCACTCCCGTCACTCCCGTCACCCCCACCTCTGCGTCCCCAGACCCGAAGGCCTGCATTCTCGCCAGTGGTCCGGCAGCCAGGACTCCCAGATGGGCTTCCCCCGGGCAGAGCCTGCCTCCGACCGCGCCTCCCTCTTTGCAGCCCGCACCCGTCGCAGCAACAGCTCTGAGGCCCTGCTTGTGGACCGGGCGGCCGGTGGGGGAGCTGGCTCCCCGCCTGCGCCTCTGGCTCCGCCTGCCGCTGGCCCCCCGGTCTGCAAGAGCAGCGAGGTGCTGTACGAGCGCCCCCAACCAACCCCTGCCTTCTCCTCCCGCACAGCTGGCCCCCCAGACCCTCCCCGGGCTGCCCGGCCTAGCTCAGCTGCCCCTGCCTCCCGTGGGGCCCCCCGGCTCCCGCCCGTGTGCGGGGACTTCCTCTTGGACTATTCCCTGGACCGGGGCCTGCCCCGCAGCGGCGGCGGTGGCAGCGGCGGGCCAGGCTGGGGGGAGCTGCTGCCCGCAGCTGAGGTCCCAGGACCTCTCTCCCGCCGGGATGGGCTCCTCACCGTGCTCCCAGGCCCACCACCCGTGTATGCAGCTGACGGCAGCAGCCCCCTCCTCCGCAGCAAGGACCCCCACGCCCGTGCCGCCCGCACCAAGCCCTGCGGCCTGCCCCTGGAGGCCGCCGAGGGGCCGGACGTGCATCCGAACCCTCTGCTGTGGATGCCCCCGCCCACCCGTATCCCCCCAGCCGGGGAGCGCATCGGCCACAAGAACCTTGCCCTGGAGGGGCTGCGGGACTGGTACATCCGCAACTCGGGACTGGCCGCCGGGCCGCAGCGGCGGCCTGTGGTCCCCCACGTGGGCCCACAGCACCCGCCCTTCCTCCACGCCCGCTGCTATGAGGTGGGCCAGGCGCTGTACGGGGCCCCCAGCCAGGCGCCGCTCCCGCACTCGAGGAGTTTCACGGCACCCCCTGTCTCCGGCAGGTATGGGGGGGGCTTTTACTGATGGGTAGGGGTCTCTTGAGGCAGATGGCAAGCCAGTCACGGTAGCTAAAGACTCAGACCGGGAGAGAGCTAGCCGCCGCCTCGGCCCGGGGTCCTGGGCCCTGCCTGACCTGCATGAGTCTATGGGGTCTCGGTGGAGGGGTGTCTTGGGCCCTGGCAGTGGCGGCAGTTGTCTCCCAAGCTGTAGAAGAATTCCAGTATTTGAACAAAACAGTGCATGTCAGCTGAAAATGAGCCTTGAAAGCAGGGTGCTGGGAGGAAGGGCCTCCCGGGCCCCTTGCCTCTCTCTTCTGCCTTTGGCCGTGCCCCCACGCTTGCGAGCCGAAAGGTGCTGTCCTGTGCCTGCCTCCGCCTCTTTAACGAGCCTCTTTTCCTCTCTTTCTGTGTCTTGTCCGTCTTTTCCTCTCTTCTCTGTCTTGCCACCCTGTCCGGATTCCTGCTCCCCCTTCTAAAGATACTACGCGGACTTCCTGTACCCCCCGGAGCTGAGCGCTCGTTTAAGTGACCTGACGCTAGAGGGGGAGCAGTCCTCCAGTTCTGACCCCCAGACCCCGGGGACGCTGGTCTGACCCCTTCTGATATGCCCCTTGTTGGCCTGGGCACGACTTTAATCTGGGGGAGCGCACAGCTGACCTCGCTGAACCCTGGGGTGTGGTTGCTGTCAGTCCTGGGGGGTGCCGACCTGATCTTCCAAGGCCCCTGGCTCCTCGTGGACCCACGAAAGTGTCTGACACCCTGCTTCCCCTCTCACACTGTGCTGGGAACTAGGACCCTCAGCCAGCTTAAAAGCGGGGCGATGGTGTAACGGGGACTCCAGGCCCCTTCCTCCATTTCTGTTTACACTTGTGATTTAGGTCTTCACTGTCTTCCCCCAACACTAGACGTTTTATAAAAGGGAAACTGTGATCTCGTCCTGGTTGGGTTCATTCCTGTCCCCACGCCCAGCCCGTTCCATTCAGGAAACCCCACCCCCCAAAATAAACGGACCATATAGGGTCTCAGGGCCCTTTTCGGGGCAGCCAGGAGACTCTGGTGTGAACAGAACTCCCCGCCACCCCCCACCAGGCCAGTTCTTGGGGAGTTGGGCTCTCTGCCCACATTTGGAAGGACTGAAGGCTGGGTAGGGGGCTTGGGTTCATTTTCCTACCCCCAGGGGCACCCGAGGGAGCCCCAGCCCTTGTCTGCCTGTCTGTGCCCGCTGCCTCTGCCCGCAGGATGAGATGGCCCAGCCTCCACCCTGTCTAGCCCGGTCAGGCAGTTGGCCCTGCGGGAGGGCCCAAGGGCAGAGCCGCCGGGCATGTTGCGTCCTGGGATGCTGCGGTGGTGGAGCCTGGCATCTGGTCTATGCCAGTAAAATCCTCAGGTGACGGTTGGCCAAAAGCTGCGTCACGTCTTCCTTGGCTTTCTTTCCACCCACCACTTTTTAAAACAAATCTACACAAGCTGTGTTTTCTATGATACCTATCTGTGACTTTCTGGAGCTGGGGGTCCCCCTACCTCCTTTACCTGGTGTTAAACTTTTCTTTTTCTACCAGTGGATCTGGGCCCAAGACACTACCCACACTGGAAGGGGATTTCTATAATAAATGTGTAAACCGAACCCATGTGTCACTCCTCTTGTCCGCCTTACCTTGGGGGCCCACACCTGTAGTTAGGACCAGGTAATAGGTTTTTATGATGCCAGATTATAAAAAACACACACTGGAAACAGCGTGTGATAATGGCGTCCACCTGGGCTTTACTTGCTGGGATGCGGGGCGACAGCTTCGCTGTCTGCACTCAGATCCCTCCCGGCCCCAAACGGGAGCCCTTGGTGATACAAGTGATGGCAAACACCGCGCTTAACGGCCTCGTGTTAGTGCTGCTCCAGAGGAATCCCCTGCTTTGAGGAAGGGACCGAGAGCTCCCCCCGCCCTTCGGTCCACATAGTTGACAGAAAGCGACCTAGGCAGAAAAGAGTCCAGCAAAACTGAAAAGCAGAAGGCCACTTCTGGCCACTGAAATGCATGGACTTGACCCCGGAAGCCCACGTTGGCTTGAGCGCTGCAACAGCCTTTATTGTCGCGGTAACACTGATTACAGATGCCCCATTCCGGGTCAGGGATACCCCCACCCCATCCCACCCCTTGGTCCTCATCACTGTGGAACTTTGGAGAGGGGGGCCGAATCCCTAAGCAGAGCTGGAGAGAGGCAAGTGGGACTGGTGAGTGTTTGGGTCACCTCGAACCACGTGTTCAACAGGGTCAGGATGCCTGAATCCTCTGTCCTGTTGGGGGCTGGGAACACTGGGACCCGGGTTCAAGATTTGGCAATGCCCTGACCTGGTTTCAAAGCTGGGGTAGGGTCTGGAAAAGCCTTATTAGTCCCATGTTCAAGAGAATGCCTTGGTCCCAGGTCCCAGCTTTGGGGCTGAGCATGGGAGATGGGTGGGTCCCAGATTGGGGGTGGGGGAGTATCTCTGGGTCCAGAGTTTGAGGTTGGCCACAGATGCCCTGGGCTCCAAGCCCCAAGTTCAGGGCTGGGGAAGAGTGGTCCCCTAGGTAACCGAGGGGGGGGGGGCTGGGTAGGAGGAATATCCCAATTTTGGACCTGGGGTGGGGAGGGTCGCAGATGTCCTCTGGTTTTTGAACTGGACAGGGCCCTCTATTTCAAAGGCTGGGAAAGGGCTCTGGGTCCCGGTATACAGGGCCAGGGTGGGGATGGCATTCTCCAGGTCTTGGGTACAGATCCCAGACCCCTAGGATCCAGCCTCCTGCTCTTGTCCCAGCGCCTCCAGTAGCAGCCCCATTGGCGTCCGCTTGAGACCAATACTCTCAATCTTGTTCTCGATCTTGTTCTTGAGGTTTCGCAGGCGCAGCGAGGCGTGCACCAGAATCACTGTGGGCAGTGCCGAGAGGAGTGGGGTCAGTGGGCTGAGACCTCAGCTTTTAGCCAGTGGGGGCCCACAGAGGGGAACTGGAGCACTGGCAGGCCGATAGAGTGGTCAGTGGTCAGGATGCCTGCGATCTGAAAGCGTGGCCGAGTAAGGAGCCTTGCGACAGGGGCGGGGCCGGGGAGGGCGCAGGGTGGCAGGGACGTGGCCGGTGGAAGACACTGAGCATCAGGAGCGCGGCCTGAAAGGGCGGTAGTACGAGGGGCGTTCCCAGAAGAGGGAAGGCAACGCCAGGGAAGGCGCTCGGGGAAGGAGACGTGTCCCAGCCCCCTCTTAGGGCAGGGCCGGCCTGCCGCTGAGCGCAGGCGCCGGCCGTTCATCGGGCTATGGCCGGGTAGCGGGTACTCACGAAGCACGGGTCCGGCGACGCTCAGCAGGAAGGTGCAAGCGCCGCCCACGGCCCAGAGAACAAGCAGGCCGACGGCGAGCACTGCGGCCAGGCAGGCGGCGGGGTGGCTGCGGCGGCAGCGGCGCACGGCTGCTTGAGTCTCAGCCGCCCACACCAGCGCGCCAAGGGCCACCGTCACTACCAGCGCGCTTAGGAGGGTGTGCAGCGGGCGCACGTACCTGCGAGGACAATGGAACTGAGCTAGCCCGGCCGACGGCGAGAGGGCTGCCCAGCCTCCAAGCCTCCCCGTCCACCCAGTCCCGGGCTCCAAGACCTCTGGTTCCCCCCTCAGGGCCCCCCAGCGCGGCAAAAAACTCCTGCCAGTCCTCTGTCCCCACGGGTCCACCCTCCAGGGCTTCCGACTCCCAGGAGCCCCGGGGGCCCTCATTTCCTTTTCGTAGATCCTACAGTCCCATCTTCCTTAGCTCTCCCGTTTCAGGCCCTCTCGTCCCGCTAGGCCTAAGCCTCCAGGCTCCCAGCCCTTGCCAGCTCTTTTCTTCCAGCCCTACCACCCGCGGGGCCCCTCTCCTAACCGCCCCTAGACCCCACCCGCCCCCGCCCCCAAATCCACCCTTTGAGCCCAACCCTGTAGATTGCTCTTCCAGGCCTTCTGTCTCCAGACATTTCCCTCTCCGTGGGCCCAGAGTCTTTACAAGACCCCTTCCAGGCTTCCTCCCCTTCAAGGCCCCCATCCAGGTTCCCACTCCCTATAGATCTCTCCCTCCATCATTGCTAGAACCCCTTCCACGCTTTCAGTAGCACTTTTAACTTCCAGCCCTGCCCAAGTCCCTCCAGGTTCTCCATCCTTCTCTGGTCTCAGGCCTTCCACCTCTGGGTCCTCCCTCTTGGTTCAAGTTCCCCAAGAGGTACTTGCTCTTGGAACGTTCCAATCACAGCCAGGCTCCCCTCCACGCCCAGAGCCTCCGCAAGCCCACCCTCCCAACCCTTCAACTTCACATCCCTGTCCCTGTCTCTGCCCGAAGTCCTCCAAGGCCGCCTTAATCGGGCCCCATCACTCACGTCCTCCCCCTCCACCCCCACTTTCACTTTCAGGCCCTCCTTATCTTCAGGTCCACCTCCTTACCCAGTTTCCCCTCCAGTCCCACATTCTCCACCCTCAGGCCGTATCCCACCCAAGGCACGCCTTATAACCATGCTCGACTTCCTTCAAGTCTCCCCTCTCATTCCCCGGAGGTTTTCCATCGCTAATGAACTCGCCCTTGCAGCCTTGCATCCCCCTCCCGTTCCTCAAAACCCCACGGGTCCACCCTCCCTGCCCCGCAGGCGTCCCTGGCCAACCGGCGTCTCCCTCCCTCCCTCACCCGGCCAGAGCGAGACTGAAGCCGAAGCACAGAAGGTAGTTGGTTTGGTAGTAGAGGAGGTTGTTGATGACGCGGTGGCACCATCGCTGCGGGTCGCACGGATCCGGAGCCGCCAGACGCGCCGACCCCAGAACGAAGTCGTCCAGGGCGCGTAGCGGTGGCAGCCGCACCTCCGACATCCTGCCGGTCGTTGTAGCTGGACCAGCCAGAAGAGCGGCCGGACTACAACCCCCGTTGCACCCCGCGCCACCGCGAGGGACACCGGGAAATGGAGTCTGGGTCCAGCGGCTGCTCTCTCAACCACCCAGGCGGACTACGCAATAGCCGCAATGCACGTGACCAGAAATGCCAACACGCCGGAACTGTAAGGCAGCAGGGGCTGCCGGGAAATCAAGTCGCCGCCGCCGGGCGAGGAGCTCCCACCCATCCCCAGGTGGGGGCGCCCAAGGGGCTGTTCTGAGCCGTGCTGATAGCGCAAGTACACAGCGATCGAGACATTCTAGGACATGCACACACACATTCCGGGACATACAGATAGGGGCTGTCAGAAGGACTCGGGCCGGGCAGGATCCCACTTCCTTACAAGTCAGGGTCCAAGAGGGCCGCACCTACTTGGAAACTCCCGCAGGGCCTTTTCAGCTGCCTCTCCTCCGGGCCCCACCCGTGCCCCCCAGGTCCAGCCCCAGAAATACTATCAAGGGCCTTTTATTCATATTCACCACATTAGAGATGTCTCTTTTCTGGGAAGGTTTTTTAATCCCCACAGGTTGAATCAGGGCACTCCCTCTAGGTCGCTGGCCGTCTTCAGGCTGGGAGTCCCAGGGGGGTCTCCTCCCTCCCTGGGTCCCTGGCCTGGCCCTGCAGGCACACAGTCACCAAGAAGCATTTGGGGGCAAGTGAGCTGTTTCGGCACTGCGCTGCTGCGGGCCAGGTGGGCCCCTGCCCCATTAATGCCTGCTGGCTGGTAGCTTCCGCCGCACTCCTGACCCCCGGAAGGCTTTGCCATCTACCACTGCAGGTCCCTCGCACAACCCGCAGCGTCCTTAAAAGTCATCGTCATCACAGATATCAAGGTACACATCGAAAGCCTCTCTGTTGCAGTTTCCATCAGGAGTGAAGACGTATTTGTGGAAGGTTCCATCTACACAGATGGCTGCAAGAAGGGGGAGGGCAGGTAAAAGGTTAAAGGCTGCCGAAACCACCCACTCCAATCCTCTCCTCGCTGGGGTCCCATGGCCTAGGGTCTACCTCCAGGCCTTTGTCCCCAGGCCTTCCCCCCAGCGATGGAGTTGAGCCGCCCACTCTAGCCCTCTCTCAGGCTTCCCAGGCCCTACAATTCCGGCAGGTCCAAACTGTGGACTCTGCCGACGCAGCACCCCCAGGCAAGAGCTGCTCCCACTCACCAATGACAGAGTTGACGTTCTTGGATGTATTGCGACCGAAGGCGCAGATGCAGGCTGACTCGGCAGGCACGGTGAAGCTCGCCAGGCTCCACTGAGAGTCCACGTACTGCCCAATCATAGGCCCCACCTTGCCCACGCGAGCCAGCCTGCAGGCAGCACTGGCTGAGCCCAGGTGTGGGACACGGGCAGGGGATGGGGGCAGGGCCGGGCCGGGCAGGGAGTACTCACGCGGAGCGGCGGTTGAGGCGGGTGTCCTTCAGAGCGAAGATATGGACCGTGCCCTTATCACTGGAAGCGCAGAGGAACGAGGAGTCATGGCTGAAGTTGATGCTGGAAGACACACCAGCAGTGACGCCCATAGGCCCGGTGGCAGGGGGTCACCAGCCCACCACACATACCCTCTGCTCACCAGTACAGGGTGGCAGGGTCAGTGCCTCGGCGCAATTCCACCAGTTTCTCCTTGGACTGTGTGTCAAAAAGGCGAATCAGGGTGCCTTTCTGGGAGGCGGAGGCCACTACCGTGCCCGGCTGGTTCAGGGACACACAGGCCACGTCGCTCTGATGGGCGTTGATGGTGAATGGGGCGGATGAGGTGCCAGGCTTGGTGCTCGCCAGGTCCTGCGGTAGAAGGGGCAGTTTGGGCTTGGGGTAGTACGGAAGGCAGAGGCCAAGGGCCCGCAAAGGCAGCCCACCCGCCTACCCTTGCCCACGGGATGGCTCACCACAAGCTGCAGGCTCCCACACTTGTGTCCCGGGAACACCAGCAGCTGTTTCTCCAGGCTGGGGCAGAGGTCACAAAGCCCTAGGGTGTGAGGACAAAGTGCTCGGGGAGGGGGTAGGCTGGTGAACGGGAGGCAGGGGCCAGGCAGTGGGACGGGCAGGGCCTTGCAACGGACAGAAGCTGGGTAAGGGTCCCACTTTGACCTTCCGTGATGTATGGCCCCCACGGAACCCTCAGGGGGCTTGCCGTCCGCTGCGCCCCCCAGCAGCGAGGCAGGTTCTCCACCTCCCGACGCAGCTGTGGCAGCCCCAGGAGGGCCCAAGGATCCCTGGCACAGCCACCCGTGTCCTTACTGGCTGTTTCTGCCCTACGCTCTGGGGCACCCAGGGGTGGGGAGAGAGAAGTGGCTAAGGCACGGCAAGATGGACAGGCTGGGAATAGGAGCCTCTCTGCACAAGGACTGTCTCCCTGCCCCTTTCCCAGCTTCTCCGGGCGCCCCTTGCCTCCCCTCACTCCTGCCCCTCTGCCCTGCCCACTGCCTCCTGCCCTCACACCTGCACATCTGGGTCCTCTCACCCTTGGGGTTGTCCCGAGTGTCAAACTCGAACAGCTTTCGGGGATTGTCGGGGAAGGAGTACACGTAGATGCGGTTCCTCAGCACGATCACAATTCTGTGGGCATCACACGACGCAGGATGTCCATGAGGGGAGGGCAGGACGCCAGTCCAGGACTAACCGTCTGGCCGGCTGTGGGGACCTCCTCCCTCCCCCACCCCCGTCCTCCTCAGGCTCACTTGTCATGGCGCACGCGCACAGCCAGCACTGGCTTGGTGAAGGTGAACTCCAGCACCAGCTTGTCCTTGGAGTCCTTGCCCTCTCGGGCATCGTCCCAGATCAGCACTGCTGGGCAGGTGGGTGCGTTGTCGGGGCCAAGGTTCAGGGTGAGGGGCAGCCCTGGTGACACAAGACCCACCCCTACTCCCCATGGGACCTCAACCCACTCGCTTAAACCTTTTGCTAACACCAATGTGAGCTTCATCGGGCATGAGCACTTGTGGGTGTGATGTGTGAGAGAACAGGTTTCTCAGACTGTTATACTCAGTTACAGAGGAAGAAACCGAGGCTCGAGGGGGTTTGACTGTCGGGCTGAGGACTTCACTGCCCATCAGCAACCAGACAGGGACTCATACCCAGGCCTGTAACTTCCCATCGGGAACTATCTCTGCCTCCAGGCTCCTAGTCCGTACCCCTAGGAGGCTTCTGAGTCCTAGACCTCTGTGACTCGCCTAGGGCCTCTCTCACCATCTCCCAGGGGGATCAACAAACAGCCTCAGAACAAGATGGCTCCTAGGCCCAAAGCAAGAGGACACTGCAGGAGATGACTCCAAGATTGTATAACCCATTGGTTGTGTGAATTTGGAAAAGTCCCCTAACCTCTCTGGACCTCAGTTTCTTCATCTGTAAAAATGGGGATAACAATACTTCCTGCCACGTAGTGTCACCATGAGGATTAAATGAGTTAATATCTGTAGGGTGCTTAGAACGGTACCAGGCTCACAGCAAGCGCTCCATAGGTAAGGACAAGGCATACGGGAGGCATTCAATAAGTGTTAAACAAAGGCAAAACGCCAAGCTTCTCAGGCAGTAAGATCCATGAGTTCCGAGCTGTAGGCCTCACTGTGTGACTCTGAAGTGCCCTAACATCTTCATCGGCCAGTGCCCTGGGGTGCCTGGAGGAAGCCAGGATTCCGGGGAATCTGGGCCAAGGGCGGGATGGGATGAGGGCACTTACCTGAGATCTCTGAGAACTTGGGGCTGCTACCACCACCCACCAGGGCCAGCAGGTTGGAGCGGTGCAGCATCTCCACCAGGCCCATGCTGCCCACCTGCTCATGGTCTGGACAAGGACCAGGGTGTCAGTAGGGGTGGGAGCCAATGCCCAGCCCGTCCCTTCTGCCCACTGCCCCTCCCCCGCCAACAGCTCACCCAGATGCCCCTTCTCCATCAATGGCTCCACGTTGTAGATGCGCACACCAGTCTCCATGGCGCAGCAAAAGCAGCCTGGGGGATGGGGGAAATTCGGGCTGCCTCAAACGATGCCCAGTTGGAAGCCAGGGGCTTAACACCCACCTCTGGCCATTCTTTCCCTCCCTCCCTCCTATCCACAAGGGTGCAAGCACGAGCCTCTCTCACTTTGGTCTTGGTTGAAACGCAGACTGGTCACTCCTCGAAGTGGCTGCTGAGTCATGGTCCAGGATTGCTTCCCTGGATACAAACGGGGGTAGAGTTGGGAAGAGTCTGGGGTTTGCCCTCCAAGTCCTAGAACTCCTGTCCCCAACTGGTTTCTTCTTCCTCCTCCTCTGCTACCTACTGCCCCCAGCAGGGCTACAAAGACAACAAAAAAGAGGGATAGTTCTGGGGTCTCCAACTCTAAGCTCCCAAGATCCCAAAGAGCATGGCCAGGAACTTCTCCATCTTCTCACACTTGGTTGACCCCAGCTCCAGGCCTACCCTGACTTGGTTGGACTCCCCATCTCCTTCTTACTCCCTGGCCCTCACTGCGTGTCAGGAAGTAATGGTCGGTAGAGGGGGCCCTAGTGACATCTCTTCCCCACCCCCAGCCAATCCTGGCCCTAATGCCGCACATGGCCTGGAACCACCCCCCCACTCGCTTCTCATCTTCACACCTGGACCTAGCATCCAACTCCACCTGTCAATAAACAGGGAAAGGGGCTAGGACCCCACATCTCCCTAACCCTGGCCCCGAGACCTGCCATGGTTGGTCCACCACCCACAGGACTTCCCCTCCTCGTGAGCCTTCTGAGGCTCCCAACTTATTCCACCATCTCAGAGCCTTCTCACACCTTCCCTCCTCTCAGGCTTCTCCAAACCCCTTGGGGATCCCATGCCTAGCTCCAGATGACCCCTCCTCATGCCATGCTAACTTCTGCCCAACCAGGGCCCGCCTGGATGTTCCCCCAGACCCTCTTATGCCCTAAAGACCCTACATTAGATTCCCCTCTCTCCCCAAATCGCCCACCCCTGGGACATCCCCTTCCATGTGCTTTTCTGTCCCTGACTCCAACATAGATTGGCTTGAACCTACTCTCAGGAACCCCATCCCCTTTACATTCCTCCTCCAGATTCTCTATCCTCTCCCCCAAAAACCCTGCCCCAGGACACCCCTTCCCCATCAAGACTTGCCCAGGACACACCTCCCGAAACCCCTACCTGGAACAACTCAACCCCACCAAGACGCCTGACCCTCGAAGATTCCTGTCCTAGGGCACCTATACTCCCTTCAAACCCCCATCTCCCCAAGACCTTTGCCCAAGCACACCCCCTCCCCAACCCTCCAAGAGCTCAAACCTACCTTACTCCCTTTGTACCACCTCCATTGGACCGCCTCAGTCCCCAAAGACTCATTCTTTGGACAGACCCACCTTTCAAGACCCCTTTTTGGACCCCCATTCCAAAGACCCCTGCCACCCAAAAGTCCTGCCCCCGGATGCCTCACCCCCTTCCACTTCCTCATGTCCAAGACCGCCCTCATACTCCTTTCAACCGCGGGACCCACTTAAGCTCCCTGTCCGAGACGCCCTCCCATCCACCAACACCTCTGTTCAAGGGACCCGCCCCCACCCCTCCCCTCCCCCAGACTGGATCATGCCCCAGTTCCCCGCTGCCTGCACTGACCTGACCTCCTTGCGTTCCCGATCCCAACCCCTGCTGTCGGCGCCGCCCGCGGCCCGGTTTTCTGACCTCTCGGGCCCTGACGCCCGGCTCCGGTGTTTACATCAGGTCTCACTTCCGGGGGGGAGGGAGTCCGTGACCGGAAGTGACTCATCCCGGCCGGAAAACGCGGCCGCAGCCCTGCTCACCGGGCTTCCAGGTCTTTGGAGCAACGCGAGCCATAGGTGCATCCCCCGGAGAGGCTGTGCGAGGGCCTGACTGCCTGAGGGAGCCGAGGCGGGTGGGCGAGAGAGGTCTGTCCTCGCTGAGCGGAAGAGGGCCGAGCATTCCCCAGCTCGCTCCTGCTCGGAGAGCGAGAGGCGTTGACTTTCTGGGCTAACAAGACTTGGGCCTCCGAGGTGGGCTAGAGTGGCCTTTCTTGTTGGAAATACTAGTCCTCCCAGATTTCTAGAGAGGCGGGGGGGGCGGGGCGGAGGCGGGCGCGGACCTGGAGACCTTGAAAGCTGAAACTCCCCTTGCCCAAGGGAAGCCAGCCGCTCCCCCTCCTTGCTGGGTTTTGTTTACAAAGTGAAAAATGAGAGGTTTTAATGCTGAGAGGTATAAATGCTTCCTGGGGGAAAGAAGCCCAATGATGTGCATACTGGAAATATTTTTTTAATTCAACTTTTAACTTTTGAGGTAACTGGATTCCCACGTAGTTTTGAGAAATAATACAGAGAAATCAGATGTACTTTTAAGGGTTTCCTCCAAAGGTAACATGTGAAATGATAGTAAAATATTACAATCAGGGTATTGACATTGATACCGTCTACCCATGTTTTACTTTCTGAAGTATTGCTCTGATGCTTTTTAAAATTTCTGTGAATACATAATGGATATCATTTTTTTAAAGATTTTATTTATTTGATAGAGCACAAGCAGGGGGAGTGGCAGGCAGAGGGAGAGGGAGAAGCAGGTTCCCCACAGAGCAGGGGGAGCCCAATGTGGGACTCGATCCCAGGACCCTGGGATCATGACCTGAGCAGAAGGCAGCTGCTTAAGCAACCAAGCCACCCAGGCGCCCTGGATATGTTTTAATAACAACTTTTTAACTGATTCATGGCATTCCGTGGAATAAATGGAGCACTGTTCAACTGTTCTCTTACTGGTAGCTATCTAGGTGGTTTCATGTACGATGTTGTCAACATATTGTGAATTTGGACTCCATATCCTGCCCCAGGCGTGATTCCATTGCTGTGGTCCTTGGCAAAGCCAATTTTCTGCCTTTCTTCAGTCCTACTTCCTCATGTCCCAGACCATATTTAACCTAATTCGGTTTGGGTTCTGCCACTCCCACGTCTCTGAGACTGCTCTTACCCAGATCACCCAGGAATAAGAATCTTGCCAAACCAGCAGTCCCTTCCCTACCGGCAATCACCCTCTCCTGGGACTGCCCAAAGCATTCCACGGTTTCTTACTCTCACTTGGTTTTCTCCTACATTTCTGGCTACTCTTCCACCTTTAGCCGATTCCCAAATATTAAGAGTATCCTTGGGTATGACTCTGCCCCCCTTGCTTTTGTAGGCAACATGCTCTCCCTAAGTGACTTCATCTTGTCTTGTAGCCTTAATTATTGCAAATATTTGGGAGATCCACTAATTTAGGCCTCTAGCCTAGACCTCATTCCTGAACACCTGACTTATATACATTATGGCCTGTTTGACATCTTCCTGTGGATGTCTCATAAAGTATCTCAGACTTAACACATCCAAACAAATCTCTTGGGGCGCCTGGGTAGCTCAGTTGGTTGAGCAACTGCCTTAGGCTCAGGTCATGATCCCAGGGTCCCGGGGTCAAGCTCCCTGCTCATCCGGGAGTCTGCCTCTCCCTCTCCCTCTGCCCCTCCCCCCTCCTTGCTTGTGCTCTCTGCTCTCTCTCACTCAAATAAGTGAAATCTTTTTAAAAGAAAAATAATCAGCACCCAAAAAAGTAAAATTTACAATGTCTGTTTTCCAAACAGACATAACCAGGCCTAAAAAGAAGCAGGAGGTACATACCGCAACATGGAAGAACCTTGAAAATAGTTTGCTAAGTGAAAGAGGCCAGTGAACAAAGGACCACCTATTGTATGATTCCATTTACAAAATACCCACAATAGGCAAGTCCACAGACAGAAAGTAGATCAGTGGTTGCCTAGGGCTGATGGAAGCAGCGAAGGGGGCATGGGGGTGGGGGTGGGGCATTGATTGGGATGAAAAGGGAAGTGATTGCTAAGGGGTATGGGGTTTCTTTTTGGGGTGACGAAAATGTTCTAAAACTGATTGTGGTAATGGTTGCGCAACAGTATACTCAAAAGAATTGGGCACTTTAAATGAATTACGTGGTATGTGAATTACAGAAAAATACACTGAATAGGATTAATGACTAGACATCACAGAAGAAAACCATTGGTGACTTGAAGTCATAGCAATAGAAACTAACAAAATGAAAAAGAAAAATAAAGAATCCAGGGGTGCCTGGGTGGCTCAGTTACATGTCTGCCTTTGGCTCGAGTCATGATCCTGGGGTCCTGCTCAGCGGGGAACCTGCTTCTCCCTCTCCCTCTACCTGCCGCTTCCCCTGCTTGTGCTCTTTCTCTCTCAAATAAATAAATAAAATATTCCCCTGCTTGTGCTCTCACTCTCAAATAAATAAAATCTTAAAAAAAAATAAAGAATCCAAAATAAATAAAGAAGGCATAAATGAGCTATGGGATAATTTCAGATGGCCTTATATGCAGGGAAATAGAATCCCCAAAGGAGAGGTGGGGGGACCAAAAATATGTGAAGAAATAATGTCCTAAAACTTTCCAAAATTAATGAAAAACATAAACCCACAGATCCAAGTTCAATGAACTCCACTACAAGAAACATGGAAAATACTGCACAAAGGCACATTGTAATGAAATTACTCCAAACCAATGATAACAAAGAAAATCCTAAAAGCAGCCAGAGAAATAAGGCGTGTTACATAAGGGAGAAAAAGAGAAGAATGACATCAGGTTTCTCATTAGCAACAATGCAAACAAGAAGAGAGTAGGGCAACATGTTTAAAATTAGAGGACAGAACTTTCTGAATGACAGAGTAAGGAACTCCCAAATCCATTCCTCCAGAAAAGTAATGAAAGCACTGGCCAGGGGTGCCTGGGTGGCTCAGTCGGTTAAGCGGCTGCCTTCGGCTCAGGTCATGATCCTGGGGTCCTTGGATCGAGCCCCGTATCGGGCTCCCTGCTCAGCAGAGAGCCTGCTTCTCCCTCTCCCTCTGCCTGCCACTCTGCCTACTTGTGCTCTCACTCGCTCTCTCTCTCTATCTCTCTGTCAAATAAATAAAATCTTTAAAAAAAAAAAAAAAAAAAGAAAAGGGGGCCAGGGGGGCCCCAGTCATTAAGCGTCTGCCTTCGGCTCAGGTCATGATCCCAGGGTCCTGGGATCGAGCCCTGCATCGGGCTCCCTGCTCAGCGGAGAGTCTGCTTCTCCCTCTGCCCCTCCCCCTGCTTGTGTTCCTGCTCTTACTGTCTCTCTCTCTCAAATAAATAAATAAAATCTTTTAAAAAGAAAGAAAGAAAGAAAGAAAGCACTGGCCAACAACAATAGCAAAAAAAAGGTCCAAATTAACTTTCTGGGAGTTGTAGACATTAGCCAAATGCTTGAAACAATCTGAGAAGCATTTATTCAAGAAAAGTGCCTGAGGGCGCCTGGGTGGCTCAGTCGGTTAAGCGACTGCCGTCGGCTCAGGTCATGATCCTGGAGTCCCGGGATCGAGTCCCACATCGGGCTCCCTGCTCAGCAGGGAGTCTGCTTCTCCCTCTGACCCTCCCCCCTCTCATGTGCTCTCTCTCTCTCTATCTCATTCTCTCTCTCAAATAAATAAATAAAATCTTTAAAAAAAAAAAAAAAGAAAAGTGCCTGAATCTTGGTAAGAATGAGCTTTGTGGCATTTTAATGGCCTCATTCCTGTCCCCCTCTACCCAGCTCCATCATACCAGTGAAAACCAGCAGCCTAACAGGATGGAGGGAGGAAAATGGGCGTGGAGCTCCCCCAAAAGCTACATTCCAAAAGAACTAGCATCCTTTTTTTTTAAGATTTTATTTGTTTATTTGACAGCACAAGCAGGGGGCCTGGCAGGCAGAGGGAGAGGAAGAAGCAGACTCCCCACTGAGCAGGGAGCCCGATGCGGGGCTCCATCCCAGGACCCCAGAATCATGACCTGAGCTGAAGGCAGAGGCTTAACCGACTGAGCCACCCAGGCGCCCCGAATTGTCATCCTTTTTAAAAATCACATGTTAACATAAATAGCATTTTTCTAAAACAAAACAAAAAATACTTAGTGAGAAGAGTGGCATCGTTTTATATTTCTGCAAATCTCTTTAATGTTTGGTTTAATAGAAAACAGCTAGATCCTCATATATGCTCCTGAGTTCAATCTCTTGTGATACCACATATTTGATGTCCTCTGGAACACTCTACTATGCATTTGTGAGAGAATGAGTGTGAAAAATAATGTCTTAGTATCATGAAAATACTTCTGACCTCCAGACACCTTGAAAGATTCTCAAAGACCTCCACCAGAGATCCCAGACCACAGAACTATTAATCAAAGCTGTTAAAACTTCTGGTTATAGAGGTACCAACCCATCCTCACCTCCACAATGAATGTTTTACCTCACCTTTATACTGGAGCAAATAGGGCTTTATATCTTATTTGAATGAAGATGGGTTCCTAAGTGTTAAAATCCTCTTCAGTTTGCTTTTCAAACCAGTGGTCTGTTTATTTACTTAATGCTGAATGTTAATAAGACAGTCACCAGAGAATGAAGAATGATGCACATTCCTGTCATACAAAGTTGTTATGAGGAAGGGTTTCAGGATCAAACAGACCAAGTTTCAATGACCGAGTAACCTGTTGAAGAAATCCCAACTTGAATGACTGTTTAGGCATTCCAGATTTGTGGGAATGAGTTATAAGTATTTACATCTCAATCAAAATCTTTTTCAAAGCATGGATCTTGAAGCTAACATGACTCTGCTCAGACCCAGTTGGGCCAACTTTAATATTAGAGTCTCTCCTTGGAACATTTCACCTTTTGTGGGTGTGACTCACTGAATTAATCTTTCTCTTTAATGCATCCTGGAAAATGGATTGTTTGTGGCTTGAAGAATTAGGTTTTACTCTGATGTTTTGGAAAAGTAGCATCTTGATTTCCACAGGCCTTCATTTAACAACGAATCATTGAACATTCATTCATTTATTAAAGCCCTAAAACATATCAGGCACACTGTATGAAATCTTGGGAATAGAACAGGAAGCAGAACACTATCCTTGTCCTCTAAGGAGAAAGCTGATGAACGTATACGTAACTGCTCTAGAGGGAAAAAGGATTAGGAGATAGGAAGAGCTGGGGTAGAGGTCGGGCTTGCTAGTTTATTTGGCATGGTCAGATAGGTTTTTGTGATAAGGAGACTTGAGCAGAGACCTGAAGGTAGAGAGGGAATGAGTCATATGGAAATTTGGGGGAAGAGCAGTGCAGGCAAAAGGAACAGCAAGGATACAGCTTGAGAGGTGAGGTCATAGTTACGGGGTCAGAAGCAGATCATGCAGGACCTTGTAGGTCAAAATTATTTTAATAAAGGCTTCGGGGCACCGGGGTGGCTCAGTCGGTTAAGCCTCTGCCTTCAGCTCAGGTCATGATCCTGGAGTCCTGGGATCGAGCCCCAGATCGGGCTCCCTGCTCAGTGGGAAGCCTGCTTCTCCCTCTCCCACTCACCCTGCTTGTGTTCCCTCTCTTGCTGTGTGTCTCGCTGTCAAATAAATAAAATCTTTAAAAAAAAAAAAAAAGGAACTACTCTGATCTTTAAAAAAAAAAAAAAAGAAGAAGCTGACGACACATCAGCTGCCAAACGTTGCCGAGAGGGAAAGATGAGGAGCACCCACTATATGCAGATGCCAGGCACATAATAATTGTTCATGTACTTTTAATTGTAAAATACACATAATGTAAATTTACCATCTTAATCATTTTTAAGTGTACACTTAAGTAGTGTTTAGTATTTTCTCATTGTTAGGAAACAGATCTCCAGAACTTTTTCATTTTGCAAAACTGAAATTCTATACCCATTAAACAACAAGTCCCCATTCCCCCCTCCTCCCAGCCCCTGGAAACCACCATTTGACTTTATGTGTCTATGAATTTGACTACTCTCATATAAGTGGAATCACACAATATTTGTCTTTTCATGATTGACTTATTTCAGTTAGCATCAGTTCTTCAAGTTGCATCTATGCTGTAGCATATGCCAGAACTTCCTTCCTTTTTAAGGCTAAATAATATTCCATTGTGTGTATGTGTACTACATTTTGCTTATCAATTCATTGATCAGTGGACACTTGGATGGCTCCCATCTTTTGGCTAACATGAATAACAGCGCTATAAACATGGCTGTGCAAAATCTCTTCAATACCATGCTTTCAAATTCTTTTGGATATATATTCAGAAGTGGGATAGCTGGATCATATAGTAATTCTGTTTTTCGTTATTTGGGGAGCTACCATACTATTTTCCATAGCAGCATACCACTTAATATTCCTACCAATAGTGCTCAATTGTTCTAATTTCTCCACATCTGCACAAACACTTGTTATTTTTTCTTAAATAGTAGCCATTCCAATGGGTGTGAGGCCCAGAGAATTGTCATTTTTTACTTTTATGGCAATTCCCTGGAAACTCCCACTTACAGGGCTTGTCTGTATTTGATCTGACTCAGAACTTTCTCAGTTCAAATAGCCTTTTCAAAAACAATTGGCAATTGTTTAACATCATAGATGCTTGAGGTGGTGATAACAGTTGGAACAAAAACATAGTTGATCAAAAAACATGAAAGGAAAAGCTGGGTAATGAGATGTCCACAGGGGGCTTTGAAAAGCCCCGACATATTCCTGGGAATCTGGAAGGCCACATGCATGTGGATGCACAGGGCTGTGTGCATGTCCAGACAAGAACAGAGAAGGCCCTAAGCTCTCAACTCTAGGTGACCTTTATGCTCTGTGCAAGGCAGAGTTGTAAACTACCTGCTGGAGTGTTCAAGGCATGTTCCAACACACACACACGCACAGAAACCCTAGGAAGAGGTTGAAGACTGATTGGTTCAAGGCATTTAAGGAACTCTCTGTCTAACCATTAACTGACCACTAAGCTAATGAAGCAGAGACTTTGATGACCACATACAAGAAAGAATAGAGACTTTACAGAAGTCCTTCATAAAAGTCACTAAATGAACAGCAGAAACAAAACCAACAAATGGCAGCCACAACAAAGCCTAAGGAGGAAAGAATCGGAATTCCAGTGCCACATTATTTTAAATGTCCAGATTTAAAAATTGCAAAGAAACTAGAAAGTATGGACCATACATAGGGGGGAAAAAGCAGTAAATAGAAAGTGTCCCTGAGGAAGACCAGATATTGGATTGTACTAGACAAAGATTTTTAATTACTAGTATAAATATGCTCAAGGAACTAAAGGAAACCATGTCTAAAGAACTAAAGAGAAGTTTAATACAGTGTCTTACCAAATAGAGAATACTGGTAAAGAGATAGAAATTATAAAAAAGAATGAGGGGCTCCTGGGTGGCTCAGTCATTAAGCGTCTGCCTTCTGCTCAGGTCATGATCTTGTAGTCCTGGGATTGAGCCCCAAATTGGGCTCCCTGCTCAGTGGGGAGTCTGCTTCTCCCTCTTCCTCTGTTGCTCTCTCTCTCTCTGTCAAATAAAGAAATAAGATCTTTTTTTTTAAGATTATTTATTTATTTATTTGAGAGAGAGAGTGAGAGAGAGAGAGAGAATGCGGGCATGAGCGCAAGCAGAGGGGAGCGGCAGAGGGAGAAGCAGACTCCCTGCCAAGCAGGGAGCCCAACGCGGAGCTCGATCCCAGGACCCCGGGATCATGACCTGGGCTGAAGGCAGACACTCAATCAACTGAACCACCCAGGTGCCCCAAGAAATAAAATCTTTTTTTTTAAAGATTTTATTTTTTTATTTGACAGAGACATAGCAAGAGCAGGAACACAAGCAGGGGGAGTGGGAGAGGGAGAAGCAGGCTTCCCGTGGAGCAGGGAGCCCGATGCGGGGCTCGATCCCAGGATCCTGGGATCATGACCTGAGACGAAGGCAGCCGCTTAACGACTGAGCCACCCAGGCACCCCCAAGAAATAAAATCTTAAAAAATAAAATGAGACAGAAATTCAGGAGTTAAAATAACTGAATATTAAAATAATACACATGAAAAAGAAAATATGAAATAACTGAAATGAAAATTCATTAGAGTGGCTCTACGGAAGATTTCAGCTGGCAGAAGAAAGAATAATTGAACTTGACATCAATCAATTGAGACTATACAGTCTGAGACACAGAAAGAAAAGAATGAAGAAAAATTAATAGTGCCTCACAGGCCTGCGAGACACCATTAAATGTACCTATGAATGCATAATGGGAGTCCCAGAAGAAGAGAAGAGAGAATGGGGAAGAAGAAATAATGGCCAAGGGGCGCCTGGGTGGCTCAGTTGGTTAAGCGACTGCCTTCGGCTCAGGTCATGATCCTGGAGTCCCGGGATTGAGTCCCACATCGGGCTCCCTGCTCAGCGGGGAGTCTGCTTCTCCCTCTGACCCTCTCCCCTCTCATGCTCTCTCTCTATCTCATTCTCTCTCTCAAATAAATAAATAAAAAATCTTTAAAAAAAAAGAAATAATGGCCAAAAACTTTCCAAATTGATGAAAAACAATCTATACATCCAAGAAACTAAAGAACTCCAAGTAGGATAAATTTAAAGAGATCCATACCCAGACACATCATAAGCAAACTTTCAAAACACAAAGAAAAAGGATTTTGAAAGCATCAAGGAAGAGAATCTTAAAAGCAGGACATACAAGTGATTTTCAATAAGATTTACTGTTGGTTTCTCACCAGAAACCAGGGAGGCCAGAAGACCATGGGATGATATATTAAAATACTGAAAAAGAAATTGTTGGGGTAGCTGGCTGGCTCAGTCGGTGGAGCATGTGATTCTTGATCTCAGGGTTGTGAGTTCAAGCCCCACATTGGGTGTGGAGCATACTTAAAATTAAAAAAAAAAATTGTTGGGCACCTGGGTGGCTCAGGTGGTTAAGCGACTGCCTTTGGCTCAGGTCATGATCCTGGAGTCCCGTCCTGCATCAGGCTCCCCGCGCAGCCGGGAGTCTGCTTCTCCCTCTGACCTTCCCCACTTCTTGTGCTCTCCCTCTCAAATAAATAAAATCTTTAAAAAAAATTGTTAACCTAGAATTCCACACCTAGCAAGAATGTCTTACAAAAACATGGGAAAAATAAAGATATTTTTTGCCATGAAAAAGCTGAAAGAATTCAATATCATTAGAACAGCAAAACAAGAAATGTAAAAGAATATCCTTCAGGCAGAAGGAAAATGATACCTGCTAGAAATCTGGATCTACACAATGAAATGAAGAGCCCTGGGCATGATAACTACATAGATAAATATATAAGATATTTTTCTTATTATTTACATCTCTTTAAAAGATAATTGACGATCTAGGGGCGCCTGGGTGGCTCAGTCGTTAAGCATCTGCCTTCGGCTCAGGTCATGGTCCCAGGGTCCTGGGATCGATCCCTACATCGGGCTCTCTGCTCAGCGGGGAGTCTGCTTCTCCCTCTCCCACTCCCCCTGCTTGTGTTCCCTCTCTCGCTGTGTCTCTCTCTGTCAAATAAATAAATAAAATCTGTAATAAATAAATAAATAAAAGATAATTGACGATCTAATCAAAAACAATGTTTTGTGGCATTTATAGCATATGTAGAAGTAAAATGCATGAAGACAACAGCATAGGGGTGCCCGGGTGGCTCAGTCAGTTGAGCGTCTGACTCCTGATTTGAGCTCAGGTTGTGATCTCATGGGTTGTGGCACTGAGCCCAGTGTCTGGCTCTGCCCTCAGCAGGGAGTCTGCTTTCTCCTTCTCCCTCTCCCTCTGCCCCTCCCCCTGCTTGTGCTCTCTGTCTCTCTTAAATGAATGAATAGATAAATTTTTTATTTTTTTAAAGATTTTATTTATTTATTTGACAGAGAGAGACACAGCGAGAGAGGGAACACAGGCAGGAAGAGTGGGAGAAGGAGAAGCAGGCTTCCCGCAGAGCAGGGAGCCCGATGTGGGACTCGATCCCAGGACCCTGGGACCATGACCTGAGCCGAAGGCAGACCCCCAACGACTGAGCCACACAGGCGCCCTAGATAAATCTTTTTTTTAAAAGAAATCAACAGCATAAAGGTCAGGAAGTAACAAATGGAACCTTTCTACTAGAAGGTTCTTATATGATCCATGAAGTGGTATAATACCAGTTAAAGAGGTATACTCTAAGTTAAAGATATATAACATAGGGTGCCTGGGTGGCTCAGTTGGTTAAGCGACTGCCTTCGGCTCAGGTCATGATCCTGGAGTCCTGGGATTGAGTCCCACGTCGGTCTCCCTGCTCAGCGGGGAGTCTGCTTCTCCCTCTGACCCTCTTCCCTCTTGTGCTCTCTCTCATTCTCTTTCACTCAAATAAATAAATAAAATCTTAAAAAAAAAAGATGTATACCATAAATGCTAAATTAACCAATAAAATAACAAATCCAAGAGTTATAGATAACAAACTAACACAGGAGAGAAAAAGAAATCATTTAAAAAATTTGATTAATCCAGGGGCGCCTGAGTGGCTCAGTCGTCGTGTCAAATAAATAAATAAATCATCTTTAAAAAAATTTTTTTTGATTAATCCAAAAGAAGGCAAAGAAGTAAGAAAAGGGAACAAAGAAGAAATGGGACAAATAGAAAATAGCAAGATAATACACTCAAACTTTATTACCACCTTATTCCGTTAATCACATTAAGCTAAATGACCTAAATATCCCAGTTAAAGACAAAGATTGTCAGACTGGATAAAAATCAACTAAATACTGCCTATAAGAAACACACTTGAAATTTAAAGGCACAAATAGGTTTTAAAAAAAGAGGATGGAAAAAGATATACCATGATAACACTAGGTTTTTTTTTTTTAAGATTTTATTTATTTGACAGAGAGAGAGAGAGACACAGCGAGAGAGGGAACACAAGCAGGGGGAGTGGGAGAGGGAGAAGCAGGCTTCCTGTGGAGCAGGGAGCCTGATGTGGGGCTCCATCCCACGACCCCGGGATGACGACCCGAGCTGAAGGCAAATGCCCAACGACTGAGCCACCCAGGTGCCCCCTAACACTAGTTTTTTAAAAAAAGGTGGGACTGGTATCAGACAAAGTAGGTTTCAGAGCAATGGTTATTACTAGGGATAAACATTTATCTTAAACATTTATACACATAATAACAGAGCTTCAAAATACATGAAGCAATAATTGATAGAACTGCAAAAAGAAATGGACAAATTCACAATTATAGTTGCAGTTTTCCTGATTCTTATCTACGTTATTCATAGAAAAAAGTAGGCAGGAAATCAGCAGGAATATAGTAGACTTAAAACAAAAGTAGCAACCAACTTGACCTGATATTTATAAAACATTCCATCCAACAACAGCAGAAAAAGTCATCTCAAATGCACACAGAACATTTATAGGTCAAGCAAGGCTGAAATATTTGGCTAGTCAGGAAACAACAAACCTTTGCTAGATTCAGACAGCTTATTACTTACATAGATAGCAAAAACAAGAGTAGCAAAGTTGTCAGCTCCTCATATCTTTTGCCCCATAGGACATCAAAACAAAAGGGGCCAGGTGATTTGCAATGCAAGTATTGGAACACCCTGCGCCTGAGGAGCCGGTTTCATGCTGCAGCTAAGCACTTTCATAGCCTGCAGCTGTACCCTAAGGGGTCCAGGTGAGACAGAAAGCCTTCCATCTCATCAAAATTTTGAAGGCAACGAAAAACCCCCCTGATGCCTTCCCTCAAAGATAGGAAAATGGGTGGGGCGCCTGGGTGGCTCAGTCGGTTAAGCGGCTGCCTTCGGCTCAGGTCATGATCCCAGGGTCCTGGGATCGAGCCCCATGTCCGGCTCCCTGCTCAGCAGAGAGCCTGCTTCTCCCTCTCCCTCTGCCTGCCACTCTGCCTACTTGTGCTCTCTATCTCTCTGTCAAATAAATAAATAAAATCTTTAAAAAAAAAAAAGATAGGAAAATGGGTGGGAAATGACCTTGTAGGAGCGCCTCACAAGTTTCCCATGTTGTAAAGTTCTGGGAAATCATATCTTCTGCCAAGACCTAGACAGATCAGCTGTGGTTAAGCCTTGCCTACATGAACTATGCAGATATATGCAAAGTTGTCAGGGCACCAGCATGAAGCAGTTCCCCTCCATTATCAAGAAAGACTTTATCCGGGGCCCCAAAATTAGTCTCAACAGTTGCAAAAGGATTCAGGTTATACAAAGTATTTTCTCTGACCACAGTGGAAATGAATTAGAAATCCATAACAGGAAAATGTCTGGAAAATCGCTAAACATTTGGAAATTAAATAACACACTTCAAAATAACTCATGGATCAAAGAAGAAATCAAAATTGGTATCAGAAAACATTTCGAGGGGCGCCTGGATAGCTCAGTTGTTGAGCGTCTGCCTTTGGCTTGGGTCATGATCCCAGAGTCCTGGGATCGAGCGCCACGCCGGGCTCCCTGCTCAGCAGGGGAGCCTGCTTCTCCCTCTTCCTCTGCGTGCCTCTCTGCCTACTTGTTCTCTCCCTTTATCTCTCTGTCAAATAAATAAATAAATAAAATCTTTAAGAAAAAAAAGAAACTAGGAAAAGTAGAGCAAAGTAAATGTAAGGTAAGCAGAAGAAAGGATATAGGGGCACCTGGGTGGCTCAGTCACTGGGCATCTGCTTCTGCTCGGGTCATGATCCCAGGGTCCTGGGATCCAGTCCCGCATCGGGCTCCCTGCTCCGTGGGAAGCTTGCTTCTCCCTCTCCCACTCCCCCCTGCTTGTGTTCCCTCTCTCACTATGTCTCTGTCAAATAAATAAATAAAATCTTTTAAAAAAAAGAAGAAAGGAAATAATAAAGATCAAAGTGGAAATGAATGGAAATAGAAAACAGGAAAACAATGGAGAAAATTAATGAAACCAAAAGCTGGTTAGTTGAGGTCAATAAAATTGATAAACATGAAGACTTATAAGAAAAAAAAAGAGAGGGCGCCTGGGTGGCTCAGTTGGTTAAGCGACTGCCTTCGGCTCAAGTCATGATTCTGGAGTCCTGGGATCGAGTCCCGCATTGGGCTCCCTGCTCAGCAGGGAGTCTGCTTCTCCCTCTGACCCTCCCCCCTCTCTTGTGCTCTCTCTCTCATTCTCTCTCTCTTTCAAATAAATAAATAAATCTTTTAAAAAAAAGAGAGAAGACACCACTTATCAGTAACAGGAATGAGAGGTGACATCACTACAAGTTCTACAGAAACTGAAAAGGATAAAAGAATATTTTTAGGGGCACCTGGGTGGCTCAGTCATTTAAGTGTCAGACTCTTGTTCTCAGCTCAGATCTTGATCTCAGGGTTGTGAGTTCAAGCCCCACGCTCAGCTACCTACTGAAAAGAAATAGAATATTTTTTTAAATTTATGTCAATAAATCCCACAACTTAATCAAAATATACAAATTCCTTGAAAGATACAAATTACTGGGGCGCCTGGGTGGCTCAGTTGGTTAAGCGACTGCCTTCGGCTCAGGTCATGATCCCGGAGTCCCGGGATCGAGTCCCGCATCAGGCTCCCTGCTCATCAGGGAGTCTGCTTCTCCCTCTGGCCCTCCCCCCTCTCATGTGCTCTCTCTCTCTCTCATTCTCGCTCTCTCAAATAAATAAATAAAATCTTTAAAAAAAAAAAAAGAAAGATACAAATTACCAAAGCTCCCTCAAGAACACATAGATAGTTGGGATGGGAGAGGGAAGAATGAGGAGTAACTGTTTAATGGGTACAGGATTTCAATTTTGCAAGATGAAAAGAGTTTTGGAGATGGATGGTGATGATGGCTGCTCAACAGTGTAAATGGACTTAATGCCACTGAACTGTACACTTAAAAATGGCCAAGATAGGAAACCTTATGCTATGTGTATTTTGCCACAATTAAACAAAAGAAATAGATATTCTGAATAACCCTATATCTGTTAAAGAAATGGACTTTACAGTTAAAATCCTTCCTACAAAGAAAACTCCAGGCCTAGAAGGTGTCACTGGTGAATTCTGTCAAGCATTTTAGGGAAGAAATAATATCAACTCTACACAAACTCTTGCAAAAATTTGAATACTTCCCAGCCATTCAATGGGACCAGCATTACTCCAATATGAAAACCAGATAAAGACATTACAGAAAAAGAAAACTAAAGACAAATATCCCTTATGAACACAGATGCAAAAATTCTAAACATTATTTTAGCAAATTTATTCCAACAATATATTAAAAAGATAATATATCACAATCAAGTGGAGTTTATTCCAGCAATGCAGGGTTGCTTTAACATTCAAAAATCAATCAGTGTAACTTCCCATACTAACAAACAACAAAAGAAAAAAAAATGATCATCTCAATAGATGCAGAAAAAGAAGTTGAGGGGTGTCTGGGCGGCTCTGTCGTTAAGCGTCTGCCTTTGGCTCCGGTCATGATCCCAGTGTCCTGGGATGGAGCCCCGCATCGGGCTCTGTGCTCAGCGGACAGCCTGCTTCTCCCTCTCCCACTCCCCCTACTTGTGTTCCCTCTCTCACTGTCTCTCTCTCTGTCAAATAAATAAATAAAATCTTTAAAAAAAAAAGAAAAAGAGGGGAGCCTGGGTGGCTCAGTCGTTAAGCGTCTGCTTTCGGCTCAGGTCATGATCCCAGGGTCCTGGGTTCGAGCCCCATATCGGGCTCCCCGCTCAGCGGGAAGCCTGCCTCTCCCTCTCTCACTCTCCAAGCTTGTGTTCTCTCTCTCTCGCTGTGTCTCTGTCTGTCAAATAAATAAAATCTTAAAAAAAAAACAACTATTTAAAAAAAAAAAGAAAAAGAAGTTGATAAAATTAATCATGATTTCCTGATAAAACACTAGCAAAAGTAGGAATAGAAAAGAACTTCCTCAACCTGATGGAGAGCATCTATGCAACAGATGTATGAAAAAGTACTCATTGCCACTCATCATCAAGGAAATGCAAATCAAATGAGGTATCACCTCACACTGGTCAGAATGGCTAAAATCAACAACACAAGAAACAACAGGTGTTGGCAAGGATGTGGAGAAAGGGGAACCCTCGTGCACTGTTGGTGGGAATGCAAACTGGTGCAGCCACTCTGCAAAACAATATGGAGGTTCCTCAAAAAATTAACAGTAGAACTACCATATGATCCAGCAATTGCACTACTGGGTATTTATCCAAAGAAATTGAAATTAGGATCTTGAAGAGATATTAGCACTCTCGTGTTTCTTGCAGCATTATTTACAGTAGCTAACATGTGAAAACAACCTAAATCTGGGTAGACAGATGAATGGATAAAGAAAATGCAGCATGTATGTACAATGGAATACTATTTAGACTTTAAAAAGAAGGAAATACTGCAATATACAACTATGTGTATGGATTTGAAGACATTTTGCTAAGTGAAATAAGCCAGACATAGAAAGATGCTGATTCCACTTATATGAGGTATGTAAAATAGTCAAATTCATAAAATCAAAGACTGGAATGGTGGTTACCAGAGGTTAGAGGGAGGGGAAAATGGGGAGTTACTAATCAACAGGTATAGAATTTCAGTTAGATTAAGATGAATAAGTTCTAGAGATCTGCTATGCAACATTGTACCTATAGTCAACAATTATGTATTGTACACTTAAAGTGGGTAGATCTCAAGTTGTGTTCTTACCACAATAAAATTAAAAAAATAAAAGCTCCTTGAAAAAAAAAAAAAAGATGTGGATTGGCTAAAGTTTTTTAAAAATTTTATTTATTTTGGGGGGAAAGAGAGAGAATCTCAAGAAGACACCCTGCTGAATGGGCCAATCTCACAGCCCTGAGATCATGACCCCAGCTGAAACCAAGAGTCATACGCTTAACCAACCGAGCCACCCAGGCACCCCTAATATTTCTTTTAAAAGATTTTATTTATTTATTTATTTAAAGATTTTATTTATTTGAGAGAGAGAGAGCAAGTGAGCCTGAGCAGGGGGAGTGGCCGAGGGAGAGGCAGAAGCAGACGCTCCGCTGAGCAGGGAGCCCGATGCAGGGCTCGATCCCAGGACCCCAGGACCATGACTTGAGCCAAAGGCAGACGCTCAACTGACTGAGCTACCCAGGCGCCCTATTTATTTATTTTAGAGAGAGAGAGTGCATGCATGCACGAGCAGGGCTAAGGGCAGAGGAAGAGGGAAAAAGAGAATCTCAAGCAGACTCTGATGTGGGCCTGACGTGGCGCTCTATCTCACAACCCTGAGATTATGACCTGAGCAGAAATCAAGAGTCAGATGCTTAACTGACTGAGCCACCCAGGCATCCCTGGCTAAAGTATTTTTGAAGCCCTCTCTGTCTTGCCTTAATAGACGTGAGAATCTAGTTGTGACTGTGGACTTTGGCCTTAGATGTGTTGCCCAAACCTTGACCTGGAAACAGACCTACCTCTGCCATTTTTTGTTTTGTTTTTAGAGAGCACTTTTTTTTTTCAAGATTTTATTTATTTGTCCGAGAGAGAGAGCACAAGCAGGGGAATAGCAGGCAGAGGGAGAAGCAGGCTCCCCGCTGAACAGGGTGCCCAACGTGGGATTCGATCCTAGGACCCTGGGATCACGACCCAAGCTGAAGGCAGACGCTTAACCAACTGAGCCACCCAGGCATCCTGGAAGAGTACTTCTTCTTCTTCTTCTTTTTAAAGATTTTATTTATTTATTTGACAGAAAGAGACAGTGAGAGAGGGAACACAAGCAGGGGGAGTGAGAGAAGGATGACTGAGCCACCCAGGCGCCCCCTGGAAGAGTACTTCTTCTATTTTTTTTTAAAAAGATTTTATTTATTTATTCATGAGAGACAGAGACAGAGAGAGAGAGAGAGAGGCAGAGGGAGAAGCAGGCTCCCAAGGAGCAGGGAGCCTGATGCAGGACTCGATCCCAGGACCCTGGGATCATGACCTGAGCCGAAGGCAGACGCTTAACCATCTGAGCCACGCAGGCGCCCTGGAAGAGTACTTTTTTTTTTTTTTTTTTAGAGATTTTATTTATTTATTTGAGAGAGAGAGAGAGAATGAGAGAGAGCACGAGAGGGAAGAGGGTCAGAGGGAGAAGCAGACTCCCCGCTGAGCAGGGAGCCCGATGCGGGACTCGATCCCGGGACCCCAGGCTCATGACCTGAGCCGAAGGCAGTCGCTCAACCAACTGAGCCACCCAGGCGCCCTGGAAGAGTACTTCTTAACTGGAGCTCATATTATAATTCTCTGAAGGGCTTATTATAATAGAGTGCTGGTTTCTACCCCCAGAATGTCACATTCATATCCAGAAGGTTGCCTGAGATTCTGCATTTCTTTTTTTTTTTTAAGATTTTATTTATTTATTTGACACAGAGAGAGAGAGAGAGAGCACAAGCAGGGTGAGCAGCAGGCAGAGGCAGAGGGAGAAGCAGGCTCCCAAGGAGCAGGGAGCCCGATACGGGACTCGATCCCAGGACCCTGGGATCATGACCTGAGCCGAAGGCAGCCACTTAACCGACTGAGCTACCCAGGCGCCCGAGATTCTGCATTTCTATACTGTTTCAAGATAATGCTGATGCTGCTGGTTTGGGGTCCACATTTTGAGAATCACTGGTTGTCTGATACTACAAAATAATAGAACTCTGGGGCTCTTGGATGGCTCATTCGGTTAGGCGTCTGCCTCCGGCTCAGGTCATGATCCCAGGGTCCTGGGATCGAGTCCTACATTGAGTCCCACATTGGACTCCCTGCTCAGCGGGGACCCTGCTTCTCCCTCTCCTCCTGCTCCCCCTGCTGGTTCTCTCTCTCTCTCTCTCTCTCTCTCTGTCAAATGAATAAATAAAATCTTAAAAAAAAATAATAGAACTCTGCCCCTGGAGTATTGTCTTACTTGCCACAAGGGAATTCTTTGATTCAAGGTATGACAAGAGTCCCTAGAAGGACAGGAAGCTGGAACTTTGCCAAGTTTATAGCTTATGATTAAGATGTGTTGAGTCTGCTTGGTAATAAATGGTTGTTTAATAAATGACAGGTATGTTGGAGAGGGAAAAAAAAAACCACAGTTAACATTATACTTAATGGTGAAAGACTGAATGCTTTTTTCCTAAAACCAGGAACAGATATCTATTCTCACTATTGCTATTTCACATTGTACTAAAGATTCTTTTTTTTTTTAAAGATTTTATTTATTTATTTGACAGAGAGAGACACAGCGAGAGAGGGAACACAAGCAGGGGGAGCGGGAGAGGGAGAAGCAGGCTTCCTGCCAAGCAGGGAGCCCGATGCGGGGCTCGATCCCAGGACCCTGGGATCATGACCTGAGCCGAAGGCAGATGCTTAACGACTGAGCCACCCAGGCGCCCCTGTACTAAAGATTCTAGTGAGTACATCAAGGCAAGAAAAAACAACAAGGCAACCAGATTGGTAAGGAAGAAGTAAAAGTGTCTTTATTTGAAGAAAATATGATTATCTGTTAGAAAACCCAGTGGAATCTATAAAAATGCTAATAAAATTAATGTTTAGCAAGGTTACAAGATATAAGACCAATGTACAAAAAGCAACTGTATTTCTATACATTAGCAATGAACAATTGTAAATTGAAATAAAAAATAATACATACAATAATATCAAGAAATATGAAATACTGGAGCAGCCGGCTGGCTCAGTCAGTAGAGCATGTGACTCTTGACCTCAGGGTTGTGAGTTCAAGCCCCACATTGGGCATGGAGACTAACTTATATAAAAAAAGAAATATGAAATACCTAGGGATAAATCTGACAAAAGATATGCTAGACATATATATCGAAGACTACAAAAACTGCTGAGAAATGAAAGAAGGCATATATAAATGAACCTTGCTCATGAGTCAGAAGGCTAAGTATTATTAACATGTTGATTCTTCCCAAATTGGATACAAATCCAGTAGGCTCTTTTGTTGTAGAAATTGACAAATAGTTCCTAAAATTCATATGGAAATATAAAATATCCAAAACAACTTTGCAAAAGAATAACAAAGTTGAAAGGCTAACACTGCCTGATCTCAAGACTCATTATAAAGCTACAGTAATCAATACAGTATAAGATTGACATACAGAGGGGTGCCTGGGTGGCTCAGTTGTTAAGCATCTGCCTTCGGCTCAGGTCATGATCCCAGGGTCCTGGGATCGAGCCCCACATCGGGCTCCCTGCTCAGCGGGAAGCCTGCTTCTCCCTCTCCCACTCCCCCTGCTTGTGTTCCTTCTCTCGCTTTGTCTCTGTCAAATAAATAAATAAAATCTTAAAAAAAAAGATTGATATACAGATAGACAAATATATCAATAGAACATTATAGAGTCCAGAAACAAATCAATACATATATGGACAATTAATTTTTTTCTTTTCATTGTGGTGGATAACTGATTTTACTTTTAAAGATTTTTATTTATTTATTGAGAGAGATAATGATAGAGAGAGAGCATGAGAGGGGGGAGAGTCAGAGGGAGAAGCAGACTCCCCACTGAGCAGGGAGCCCGATGCGGGGCTCGATCCCAGGACTCCAGGATTATGACCTGAGTCGAAGGCAGTCCCCTAAACAACTGAGCCACCCAGGTGCCCTGGATAACTGATTTTTGACAAAGGTTTATAGCAATGCAGTGGAGGAAGGATAGTCTTTTCAACAAATGGTACTAAACAGTTTGATATCCATATGCAAAAGAACGAGCCTGGATCTGTACCTCCCACCGTGCCCAAAAATTAATTCAAAATTAACTAAAGTCCTAAATGTATAATCTAAAACCATGAGACTTCTAGAAATCCTTTGTGACCTTGGATTAGGCCAAGATCTCTTTGATATGACATCAAAAGGACAATCCAAAAAGAACAAATCAATATGTTTGACTTCATCAAAATTTAACATTTCTGCTTTTCTTTTTTAAAAAGATATTTATTTATTTATTTATTTATTTATTTATTTATTTGAGAGAGAGAGAGAGAGAGAGAGAGAGAGAGAGAGAGAGCAAGCATGACGGGGGAAGGGACAGAGGGAGAGGGAGAAGCAGACTCCCCCTGAGCAGGGAGCCCCAACGTGGGGCTCGATCCCAGGACCCCGGGATCACGACCTGAGCTGAAGGCAGACACTTAACTGACTGAGCCACCCACACACCCCAACGTTTCTGCTTTTCAAAAGACATTGTTGAGAGAATGAAAAGACAAGCCACACACTGGGAGAAAATACTTGCAAAGCACCTGTCTGATAAAGTATCTCTATCCACAATATATAAAGAACTCTAAAAACTCAGTAAGAAAACAAATAGCCCATTTTTAAAAAAGAGGCAAAGAATTTTACCAGACTCTTCATCAAAGAAGATACACAGGTGGCAATTAAACACATGAAAAGATGCTCAATATCATTGCTTATTAGGGTTATGAAAATTAAAACCACAATAAATACCAGAAACAAATACTGGAATGGATAAAATCTGGATGACTGACCATACCAAAAACTGATGAGGATGTGGAGGAATAGAACTCTCGTACACTACTGGTAGGAGTGTAAAATGGTACAAGCACCTTGGGAGACAGTTTGACAGGGTTATTTTTTGGTCATAAACTCAGTTATTCTTTTTTTTTTTTTAAAGATTTTATTTATTTATTTGATAGAGAGAGCGAGAGAGCACAAGCAGGGGGAACAGTAGAGGGAGAGGGAGAAGCAGGTTCCCCGCCAAGCAGGGAGCCCGATGCGGGGCTTGATCCCAGGACCCTGGGATCACAACCTGAGCCGAAGGCAGACGCTTAACCATCTGAGCCACCCAGGCGCCCCACTCAGTTATTCTTTATACAACAATTACTCAATGAAAGCATACTATATGCTACATACTCTGCTGGACACTGGGATATTGACAGTTTCTTAAAATATTAAACATATACTTATTATATGATCCAGTCATTCCATCCCTAGAAGTCTACCCACAAGAAAACGAAACATATGTCCATTCAAAGGCTTGTATGCTAAGGGGAAAAAAACCTGTCATTTATTAAACAACCATTTATTACCAAGCAGGCTCAACACATCTTTTTTTTTTTTTTTAAAGATTTTTATTTATTTATTTGACAGAGAGAGAGATAGTGAGAGCAGGAACACAAGCAGCGGGTGTGGGAGAGGGAGAAGCAGGCTTCCTGCCGAGCAGGGAGCCCGATGTGGGACTCGATCCCAGGACCCTGGGATCATGACCTGAGCCGAAGGCAGACGCTTAACGACTGAGCCACCCAGGCGCCCCAGGCTCAACACATCTTAATCATAATCTCCATCAACAGATAAGTAGATAAACAAAAGGTGGTATATCAATACAATGAAATATTACACCATAAAAAAGGAATGAAGTACTGATACCTGCTATAACGTGTCAACCTTGAAAACATTATGTTGAGTGAAGGAAGCCAGACACAAAAGGTCACGTATTGTATGGTTCATTTATATAAAATATCCAGAATATACAAATCTATAGAGACAGAAAATAGATTAGTAGTTGCCAGGGGCTGGGGGGAGGGAAAAATGGAGAGTGAGTATTAACTGGTATGGGGTTTCTTTTATTTTTTTATTAACATATAATGTATTGGGGTGTCTGGGTGGCTCGGTCATTAAGCGGCTGCCTTTGGCTCAGGTCATGATCCCAGGGTCCTGGGATCGAGCCCCGCATTGGGCTCCCTGCTCCGCGGGAAGCCTGCTTCTCCCTCTCCCAGTCCCGCTGCTTGTGTTCCTGCTCTCGCTGTCTCTCTCTGTCAAATAAAACAACAACAACAATAAAAAAATATAATGTATTATTTTTTTCTGGGGTACAGGTCTGTGATTCATCAGTCTTATATAATACCCAGTGCTCATTACAACACATATCCTCCCCAATGTCCATCCCCCAGTTACCCCATCCTCCACTCCCCCCACCCCCCTCACCCCCATACAGGGTTTCTTTTAGAGGTGATGAAATGTTCTGGAATGAGATAGTGGTGATGGTTGCACAACCTTGTGAATATACTGAAACCATTGAATTGTATACTTGAAAGGGGTGGATTCTATGGTATGTGGATTTTATCTTACAAAAAAACCCAGGAATGACCTATTGATACATGGAACTACATGGATGAATCTCCAAAAATTCTGCAGTCTATCAGACAGAAAAGAGTACATACTCAATGATGCATATATAGAAAGTTCTAGAAAATGCAAACTAAATTATAGTGACAGAAAGCAAATCAGTGGGTGCATGGGGATGGGGGTGGGGCAGGAAGAAGGGATTATAAAGGGGCAGAGGAAACTTCTGGGAGTGACGATATGCTCACCATCATGATTATGATGATGTTTTCATGGGTGTATACATGTTATTTTAGAAATAATACAACCCTTCTTCTGCCTTCCTGGGCCACCACCATCTCTTCCTGCATGCATGTCTCTTTGCGATATTTCTGACAGAGCATAAAAAGTCATCTCTTAGGCCCCAAATATGAAAAGTTATTTTGTTTTATTCATTTCTGTTGATATTCTGAATCTTCATATTAGTGCTTTCTGAAAACAACCTATAAATAGGATATGGCAAAGACAAAGGGGGTGTTGTATGTTTTTTTAAAAAGATTTATTTATTTATTTATTTGAGAGAGAGAGAATGAGAGAGATAGAGAGCACGAGAGGGCAGAGGGTCAGAGGGAGAAGCAGACTCCCTGCTGAGCAGGGAGCCTGATGTGGGACTCAGTCCCAGGACTCCAGGATCATGACCTGAGCCGAAGGCAGTCGCTTAACCAACTGAGCCACCCAGGCGCCCGGGGGTGTTGTATCTTTAACTTTCATATTCTTCAAGCAGTTTTTAAAAGAGAATAGGCTTGGGGTGCCTGGGTGGCTCGGTTGCTTCAGCGTCTGCCTTCAGCTCAGGGTCATGATCCCAGGGTCCAGGGATCGAGCCCCGTATCGAGTCCCTGCTCAGTGGAGAGCCCGCTTCTCCCTCTCCCTCTGCCCCTCCCCCCAGCTTGTGCGCACGCGCTCTCTCTCTCTCTCAAATAAAATCTTTTTTTTAAACATTTGATTTTTATTTATTTGACGGAGAGAGAGAAACAGCGGGAAAGGGAACACAAGCAGGGGTAGTGGGAGAGGGAGAAGCAGACTTCCCGCTGAGCAGGGAGCCCGATGCGGGGCTCGATTCCAAGACCCTGGGATCATGACCTGAGCCGAAGGCAGATGCTTAATGACTGAGCCACCGAGGCGCCCCTCAAATAAATAAAATCTTAAAAAAAAAATACTGCCTTCTGTCCACCCCAGATCCCTTTGACCCTGCTGTTCTTTCTTTTTCCACCATGACTCTTTTCCCCTTCTAACATACTAAATCATTTACCTCTTATACTTACTGCTTATTGTCTCTCAGCCCCTCTGGAACATCAGCTCCACAAGGGCAATGATCTTCATCTGTTTTGTTCATGGCTGTATCCCCAGTATTTAGAATCATGTCTGGCATGTAGTAGGGACTCGTTTGTGAATGATTTACTCTCTTCTGTATCCCTAGCATGCGGAATGGTACCTGGAATACAGCGAAGGCTCAAGAGACGCCTGTTGAATGGATTGGGGCAATAGTGGCACTTGGTGAGGACCCACTTGCACGAGGACCCTCGTGCAGTTTTCCAAGGACCCTTTTTGGGTCCTTTATCATTCTGCATGGTGCCAGAACATGGAGGTTAAGAGGCCCCAACCTGGGAGCGGAGGGGAGGAGCCCCTGGCTGAGGAAGGAATATCAGAGGAGAATCTAACTGCATGTTATCTGCCACCAAGCTCAGCCCCAGGCAACAGTCCTAAGGGCCCAAATAATTGGCTCCCCTCTGAAAGGCAAAGAAGCTGCTTCTTGAGTCTGCTGCCACGAATTCACGACTGAGTCTGGACAGTGTCTAACAGAGGCAGCAGCCTGCCAGGGAGACTTCTGGAGACTTAGCAGGGGAGGCAGATGCTTTCTCACCCACATTTTGTTCATTCCCCGTGACATGGAGGAAGCCAGCCTGAACAAATTGTATGTGTCACGGTCCCCGGCTTGCAGGTGGCGGGAAGAGAATTCACAGGCTCACAGCTGTTGCTGCAGCAACTGTGGCCAAAGGGGCAACCTTGGCAGCCAGCAAGCACCAGGCAGAGAGCCGAGAGAGAATTCTCCTTGTGCGCAATGAACGAGGGACAGATTGGGAAAGCCTCCTGATACTGTCCACACTTCCCTGGGACCTAGGGAGCCTGTCCTGGAACTGAGGGATCAGGAGGGATCCACTCAGGGGAAGCACAAAAAGCCATGATGGTCTGTTGGGGGACCAGGTGCTCTGCTAGGGCTATGCATTCTGGACACGGGGGTGTATTCAAGAACTTCAGGCCCTGTTTCTGAAGACAGGCTTGGGAGAAGACAGTCAACTCCAGGAAACTGAAATCTGATGAAAGATCTATCTTAAGCATCATGGCGCAGGGAGGAGGATTGTCTGAAACTGCCAGGTTATGCCACATTTCAGGGCAGAGACAGGGGACCGGTGCCATCCTGCAGGAAGCTTTAAGCTCTTCTCGAGGGTGTCACCAAGATGAATTTACTACGATTTGGAGAAAGGAGGAGGCCTTCTTGACTGAATGTAGCACATACAACATGGGAACTAGACTACTGGACATGCTAGATTGGGAACCTTGAGAAGGCATGACATTCCTTCCCCACAACATGAAAAATATAACCCAGCCCGGGAGTCCGGGGGCAGTGTGGACAATCACCATTACGACTCAGGAACTGGAGCAACTGGGGGATGGGAGTTTGTCCTCTGCTGTCTGCCTTAACCACCCTGCTAGGCCAATCTTGAAAACAGATGAGTTCTGGAATTAGGGATGACAAACCAGGAAATCCATAAAATTGGTCTTTGCAAGTGTACTTCACAATGGGGTATGAGACTGGAAGGTTTTCTGATCATCCCTTACCTTACTTGGCATATGGCCACTGAATTGGCCAACTCACTGTTTTTCTGTATCGGCTCAATTTTGGCTCAAAACAGCAGTCTGCCTCTGCTTGGCAGGGACAGCAGCTTAGCTTTATTATTCTGCTCTAGGGGATGTTTGCCAAAGAGAAGGGGGATGGGCAAAATAGGTGAAGGGGATTAAGAGGTACAAACTCCCAGTTATCAAATAAATAAATGAATAAATAAATAAGAAAGTCAGTCAGTCAGTCAGTCAGGGAGATGAAAGGTACACCACAGAGAAGAGAGTCAATAATGTTGTAATAACATTGTCTGGTGAGTACGCTTTGCATGGTGGGCATGGAGTCACGTACAGAATTGTCAAATCACTATACTGTACACCTGAAACTAAGATAACATTGTATGTCAATTATACTTCAATAATTAAAAACATTTTTTAAAGATTTAATCAGAAAAAAAAGAGCTGTAAGAATTTTAATGCGATAATTCAGTTATTTAAAAAAACAATTCTCCAGTGCTGTGCCATGTTCTGACATGTCATGAGTTTATACCGGGGGTATAGACCTAGCTCATACACCATTTATTACATCAACAACTCAGTGATTGGGGATAATTTAGAAGCAATTGTGCCTAAAGCTCTGGCTTCCCTTGCTGCTTTTCTATCTCACCCCGTTAAATAGGAAAAAGTTTAAGAACTGTCTGACAATCACCTTTCTGTGAGTCCAGTTACCTGGAGGAATCAGAGAAATTCTACCCGGGACACACAAAACTTTTTTACCGTCAAGCCAAAGTTTGGGGCCTAAAATGGGGGCCCCGAAATTAACTGGCCGCTCTGGGAGGTAGCACAAACATATCCTATTTGTGGGTAGAAGCCTCCCTTTCCTCTGGACTCTCGTTACCGGCACAAGATATCTGATCTGGGCCAAGAGTAAAAGCAGAGCCACTGCTGGGATTCTCACTCAGAAAGCTGTGCAGAGATGTGGCATTCCAGGCTCCATAGTATCTGCTCAAGGGACATACTTCATAGCTTTGGTGTTCCAAGAATGAGCTTGTGAGCAGGTGGATCCTTTGACTTGTCTGTCAGCCCCTACAGGGCCATGGGGCTGAAGCCCGGAATGGCTCCCACCTCAGTCAGCCCAGCTCCCACTTCCACTCAGCTCAGCACACATTTATGATCTCATCATTCTACTAAGTTTGGGAAATGATTTTTATTACACACTAAGTTCTGGAAAATACTCAGTTTGTTTCGAGCCTCCCTTCTGGTCCGTCTATCTCGTGCCCTGTCCCTGCCCTTGTCCTGGAGCTACAGTGCAAGCAGATGGCGGAAGGGTGACCTCCCCACCTCTGCGAAGACAGGCTTTTCACACTGTACAGAGCCAGCAGCAGGCCGGGGATGGTGGGGTGGTGGTGGGAGTGGGGTCGCGGGTCAGTCTTCATCAGAGTCCCTGGGGCCCACGTACTGGCAGACAGCATCATAGTGAAGCTCCACCAGCTGATTCTCTCTCCGCAGCTGCACCAGAGCCCGGCTCCGTTCCCTGTCCCGGCCCAGCAGGCGGCCCACCTGGAGTAGTGGCAGGTAGAGTCAGCAAGGCCAACCCAGATGCCAGGACAGCCCCCCCATGGCCCCTGCCCCACCCATGCCCAGGTCTGGGACTCACCCTTCCAGCCTGTGGCCCCAGCACCACCATCACCCGGTTGCCCTCGACCTTGGGGACCAGGGTCTCCAGCATGCCTTCCTTTACACCTGCAGATGAGGAAAGCGGAGTGAGTGAGGCCCGGGGCCAGGGCCAGCCCACCCAGGGTCCTGTCAGAAGGCCTTTCCTGTATTGCCCAGAGCCACCCTGCACCCTATTTCACAGGCAAGGACACCTAAGGAGCAGTTCCTAGAAATAACGATAAGAAAGGGAGCACTTATGTACGAAGATGGTGAGTGATGGCAACTGATCCCATTTACTATGGGCGTGTCACCTGCCTGCCCTGCACGGGGAGTTCCATACACAGCCGTACGAGGCCCGGTCCTCAGAGGGAGAAAGAGCTCATTTTCATGCCAGTACTCACTCATGGGTAAAGAGGGGCTCAGATAATCACCATCACAGAAGCGCCTCAGGTTCTGTTAGAAGATTCTGGGCCTTACAAAATACCTGAACTCTGCCCAACCTCCCAGCCTTTGCCCACGCCAGCCTCTTGGTCGAAGACAGCCTTCCCATTTGGGCTCCGGGATGGTAACGACCCAGTGGTCATCCCTCACACTCACCTTCCAGGATCCGGCCTTCGTCTGTCCTACACACACAGGTATCTGGGCTGAGGACATCTTCAATCGTCATCTGGGTAGAGGGCCAGGGGGTGTGAGAACGTTAGAGTTACGGGGGCTGAGTCCCTGGGGGCAGAGGGGGCACCAGGTTGCAGGGTTCCCACCTTGGTGTTGTAATACTGGCCGCCCTTGTGCTGTCTGTCCACAAAGCGCACGCGCAGGTCCCTGTGCAACCAGTGCTGGCTCCGGGGGCCGGCCTTCTCATTCTTGGCTGCAGGCTCCTCCTGTCTGTGGAAAGGGGCCAATGCAAGGTTTAGCTGCTCAGACGCACGTTCCAGTCACCCCACCTTTGCGGCTGTGACACGCACCCATAATGCCATCCCTAGTTCCTTCCATGTGCCTGCCTGGCCCCAGAAGCCTTCTCTGACTGCTAGAACGCTTCCACAGCCTTGCCTTCTCCCCTTATCCCAGATGCCCAGGGTCCCACCGGTAGGGAAGGTGTTTCCGCTTCCTCTCTGAGTCCTCCCGCCGGCCGGGAAGGTCCTGATCCCGGAGGGCCTTCCATGATGAGGCTGTTCCGTTCTGTTGCCCTGGGGAAGTTTTGTTCATCTGGCCTGTGCAAGAGTGTGTGGAGGAGAACCAGGAAGGAGCCTCAGTGTGCCATTCTCTGACCCGGCAGGCTACACCTCGGCCTCGGGCTACCTCCCACCTGCCTCAGTGTCCCCTCCCACCATCACAACTTTGCTGGTGCCATTAGAATGCTCTCCCCTTCCCCTCAACTGCTGGGGCTTCCTTCAGGATGCCTTCCTTAGCTACTCCAGCATGTGCTGATGGTACTGATCTGCGGCAACCACCTAGTGTGGGCTAGGGAAATCTGAGAGCTCTGTCAGCAGCAATCTCCCATCTGCCAAACTGCCCCCATCCTCCTGCCATGCCTGGATTGCCTTCCTCCTTGGTCAGGGCCTAGTCCCAAGTGCCCTCATGCCCTAGAAGAAGAGAGGCTCATCACCTTGAACAGACATACCTCCTGAGGATAGGCATAGATTTCTATACCTGTTTTTTCTCTCTCAGAAAGAGGCTAAAGCCCCAGGGTAACTAGATCAATTTTTCTTCAGACTGAATAAACCATTTCTTTGTTCTCACCTCCTGACCTCTGACCAGATGGCACACCTGCCAGGCAGACCGCGGCCCCTCCTCTCTGCGGATCTGACACCCGCACCCCCCCAGCCCCCCCCCCCCCGACAGAGGCTCCACCCCCCCCCCCCCCCCGGAATGCTTCTCCAACTCTCCCAGCAAGGTAAGAGGCTCACTCACTGAGATCCAAGCAGTTCTTGTCAAACTCCTGCTGGGAGACAGGCCGTAGGCAGAACTCACTAACAGTCACCATGCGGTTCCCCACGGCCAGGCGAACCACGGCCCGAGCATTGTCAGGATCGAGGCCTTCTACCTGAAGTGTTGGAGGAAGAAGTTGGGCAGTGGTTGAGAGGACTAAACCCACATTCCTAGAACCAAGCTATCCACTCTTACCTCCAATAGGCCTGACCCCTGTGTCTCCCCCACCAGACTGGCCCAAGGTCTGGGCCTGGGTCTATGGAAAGCAGACTGTGTGCCTTGGATATATTTTAAAGAATTTAAAGAATTTAAGTCTCAGGAACATGTGGCATATGGCATTCTCTCTCTCTCAGTTGGAAACTGAGGCCCAGAAAGGCCCAGCAAGTGGTTCTGAGTTACCGAGTGAGGCAGCAAGCCAGGCAGGCCTGAAAGACAAGGACTCCCATCCAGCCTTTCCATCAATTCCTCCTCCCTCTGACCCCTCACATAAATCTTCTCTGCGGCCTGTCTTGGGCTCTAGGCCTAGCCTGGTTCCTTACCTTCCCGTAGAGGCCTCGGTGAGGGCCGGAAAGAACCACCACAGCCCCTCCAGGCACCAGTCCTCGAGGCTGGTCTTCCTTATCCTTCTCTTGCTCCTCATCTGGCTTTGGTTGGTGGTGGGGGCCAGTGGAGACCAGGGCCTGGACCTCATTCAGGTTGGCGCCCAGCCCTAACCCCTTCGGCCTCAGTGAGTTGACACGGGGCTTCACCACTCTGCAGGGAGCACAGTACAGGAGCTTGTTGGGCTGGGGATACGGGGCGGAGGTTGTGTGCAAGTCTTCAGTGTCCCCACTACCATCACCCAAATCCCACCCTGTCAACATGTTCAAGAATATCCTTCCCGGTCTCACATTAGGACTGTTTTTGATCTATAGAAATAGCAATTTCATTTGGTCCAACCTAATAACACACTGGGTATACCATCTATCACATATTATCTACAGTGGCATCTGAGGCAGATCCCTATAATCAAATACCCTAATATTTCTACAGGGGAAATCGTACAAATATTCACACCAAACAGGAGAAATCAACTATAATATGCTCTCCATCAATTCAGGTCATGTTTGGCTACTAAGTGGTTTATGAAAAAAAATGGTTTTCAGAATTCTTTGGAGTTGAAAACGGAGAAGGGATCCTAAGTCTGGATGATAACAGCAAATGTCTCGTCTATGTTTATTTGGGGCCGGGGCCTGCTGTAAGTGCTTTATGTGCATAATTTCATGTAATTCTGCAACAGACCTGGGAAATCAGTATTGTTACTATCCCCATTTTGCAGATGAGGAAGGTGATGCTCAGAAAGGTAACCTACACGTAAATGGAACCCGTTACAGAGTTTCAAAGGGCAAACAGGAAACTGAAACAGTAGCGGAAAGGCTTACTGAATTACTTAGGAAACTGAAACAGTAGCAGAAAGGCTTACTGAATTACTGACATGCCTTCTCCCTGCCTGGATGGTTCTGGACGGGCGGTAACTCATGGGGGTCTTGTTCACTGCCCTGCCTGCTGCCCCCTGCCCCTACCCTAGAACTCACTGATTGAAGGTGCGGCCAATGCCCTCGCCAGGTTTCCAGCCCATGCCTCGTAACATGGCCAGCCCATAGGCCTCTACGGGGACTGCCTCATAATCAGCTTCCTCCGGCACCTACAGGTTCAGCAGAGAAAGGATGGTCAGGCTGGGCCCATGGTGGGCCCTCAGAAGCACGTTTACTAACACCCAGCGGATGACCCTCAGGGCTTCTTCTCCAGTAAGCTCAAGGTTAGTTTTGATTTCCTCTTGCTGTCCCTCACTTTAGTCCTCCACATTGTCCTTCAACAAATAATTATAAAGCACCTATTCTGTGCCAGGTACTGACCTAGCTGATGAGGGTAAAGCAGTGACCAAAACAGACAAAACCCCCCGATCCTGCCCTGTGGGGCTGACATTCTAGTTACAGAGACACAGAATAAAAAAAATACATAAAACAGGTTATGTCAGGTAGTGGTAAGTTATATGAAGAAAAATAAAGCAGATTGTGGGGATGCAGAGGGATGGAGAAGGGAATATCACTGAGTTGATATCTGAGCAGAGACCAGAAGGAAATGACAGAGGGAGCCATAAGGATGTGAGAAGGACGGGTAGTCCACGCAGGGAGAACAGTAAGAGCAAAGGCCCTGTGGGAAGAGCATCGTGAAAGCCAACCTGACTGAAAAAGAGATGTGGAGGCAGAGAGGGGCGGTGAGAGATTAATCAGGAGGTCTGGGCTGGAGCCGCAGGAGGGTGGCCACCAAAAGGGGGCCCATGAGGAAGTTACTGCAACAGTCCAGAAGAGAGATGCTGGTGGCTCAGACCAGAGTGGTAGGTAGGTGCTGGTGCAAAGTGGTCAGATTCTGGATGTATTCTGCAAAGGGAGATGACAGGCTTTTGCTGAAAGCCTGCATAAGGGGTATGAAACAAAGAGGGGAGTCAAGAGTGACTCTAAGGTTTTTAGGCTGAGTGAGAGGAAGGATGGATGGAACTGTGATCCACTGAGATGCTGAAGGCTGGGGAAGGAGAGGAAATGAGAGAAATGAGGCCAAAGTGGGAACAGGATGGAAAGTGAAGGGAAGGTCTTTTTTTAAGATGAAAGAAACCAGAAGACAGCTGAAGGCCAACGAGAACAGTTCAGTCGAAAGAGAAGATGGTCTTGGGGCGGTAGGAGAACTAGGCCCCAAAGAAGCACTGCTAAAAAAAAAATTGTGAATAAAGCGGTGAAAAGTGGGGTCCATGGATATGAAAGACAGACTTGGTTGCTTCTGTAGACACACCCCTCCCTTCCCCTGTTATCTATCACTTCCCATCCTCACTCCCTTGATTCTTTTTTATCCCCCCCTCAATTCTTTATACTCACTCTAGACACACTGTAGGTTGCTTCACTGATGGACCCACACCACACTGACTCCCTGCCACCGTGCCACTGCTCAGGTTGTTGCTGCCATTAGTACTCACCCTGATCTTCCCTCCCTCACTAAACCCGACCTGTCCTTCCAGGCCTCACTCCTACCACTCTGGTCTGAGTGGCCATCATTTCTAGCCATGCTACTGGTCTCCTTGCTTCCGCCTTTGCTGACTACTCTGTTCTGCTCACAGTAGCCAGAGAGATCCTGTCAAATCTTAAGGCTTGACCCCTCTCTGCTCAGAACCCTCTCATGGCTCTCATCTGGTCCACAAGGCCCTGCTTAGTTTAGCCCCTGCCACTTCTGACTTCGTCTCCTCCTCTTCACTCATTCCACTCTAGTTACACTGGTCTCCTTGGTGTTCCTCAAACACTCCAGGCTGAGTCTACCCTCAGGATCTTTGCATTTCCTGTTCCCTTAGCTCCTCATCTTACTCAGATAATCCCAGAATGCAAGTGTTTTCCACACCTCAGTAGCTGGATTCATTTGTTAATGCTTCCAAAAAAGGACAGAGGGAGAAAGGGATAGGCAGCAGGCCTCTAGGACACACACAGACTTTCCCTGCTGTGTGCAGAGAGGCAAGCCTGGCAGACAGGGCAAAGAGAGGCTGGGGTAGGAGGAGTTAGCGGCCAGCTCACTGTCTCAGCCCGGGGTTCGCTGTCTGCCCCTTCCCCGTTAGGGATGCAGCCTTTCTGGATCATGGGGATAGCAAGCGTGGGGTCGACACCCGAATTCTCTCTCTCCTCCAGGGACTTCTTGGAGTCTAAGGAAGAATGGGAGGGAGCAATGAGGTCCCACCCTATCCTTCCATTTTCCTCCCCCTCTTCCTTCACTGGGGCAAGGCGAAGAGGGGATCACTCACCCTCAATGAGCTCCTTCACAGCCTGGGACAGCACCCCATCCACCAAGGCCTCAGTATTTGTGGATGGCCCAGGGGCCTGGGTCGGTGGCTGCCTGCGATGGCCATTCTTGATCAAAGGGATGATGAGTTCCTTGGGGGTTTCTGAGGGCTTCACACTGATGTGGACACAGCGGCATGAAGTTGGGAGAGTAGCATGGTCAGTAGGTTCTGAGCCACACTCCTCCCTTCAGAGAAAACAAAAGGGCCAAACTCACCCCCCCACCCCAGATGGACCACACCCTCTACTCTCCTGTCCGGTCTCTAATGGTGCTTTGTTTGTTTTTAAAAGATTTTATTTATTTACTTAATTGACAGAGAGAGAGACAGTGAGAGAGGGAACACAAGTAGGAGGAGCGGGAGAGGGAGAAGCAGGCTTCCCGCTGAGCAGGGAGCCCGATGCGGGGCTCGGTCCCAGGACCCCGGAACCATGACCTGAGCCGAAGGCAGACGCTCAACGACTGAGCCACCCAGGCGCCCCTAATGGTGCTTTCTTTGGATTCTCTCCCTCACCCCCAACTCTTAAATGTCAATGCCTTTGAGGAATCAGCCTTCATTCCTGGACCCTCTGCTCATCCCAAGACCCACCTCCATGGCCTTCACAATGACTCACAAATCACCATCTTCAGCCCAGACTCTCCCCAGATCCAGGGTTCACATCAATCTCCTGGATGGTTGATTTTCTTCTGGAAGCCTCTCCCTCTGACTCTCCTTTCTGAATTAAGCTGATGATGGTCTCCCCCAACCCGAATCTGCCACTCCGCCCCGTTCCCCATACCAGTGACGCTCCACCGCTTCAGCTGAGACACTAGGGGTCCTGTCATTCTTCACTCCTTTCCTTCTCTCAGAACGCACACACCTCAGGGTCCTCAAGTCCTAAAGACACACCCTCTCAGGCATACATCCTTTTCTCTCAAACGCCACGGCTGTCAGGCCCAATTTCCCCACCTCTCCTGTTCCACACTCCCGCCTTCTAGCCTCCACGAGTTCTCCCAGGCTGTGCTTCAGGCGTTCCAGACCACTGCCACCAAGACAATCGACTCAGAATCCACCCTCCCGCTTGCACCCACCGAACCGAAATTCCAAGGGATGAAAGACCCGGCGCTTCACCTTTGCAGCTCCCTCCCTTCCACGGTCTTTAAGAAATCCTTCTCCTCTGGAGCCGCACCCGCGTCGTCCGCGAGCCGTCTCCGGGCAGATGTGCGACTGAAGCTGAATGAAATTGGGGCAGCGGAGGCTCCTCCGGGCCGCAAAGCTGCCTCTTCAGCATCCGCCATCTTGCCCCTCTTTCCCAGGCGAGTGCGCTGCTTGCTGGGAAGTTTAGTTTGGGCTCAGTTTGAGCAGGGCCAGATAACGAGCGCTAGAACTACCATTCCCATAGAACACTGCGGCATCGGCGGGCGAAGGTGAAAAAAGGGGCCTTAGGAAGTAATTGTCGCTCTTTTCACTTCATAGGAGTGCGTTGCGCCAAGCATAAAGGGAAATGTAGTTCTTGGGTGAGGTAGGTATGGCAGAGGTGGATTCGTTCTTGCCAGGTATTCCTTCCTTCCTATAGGAGGTCAACAAGTATTTATTAATTACCTACTGTGTGCACGTTACTGTGCCCTACTGGTATGGGAAATGTAGATAAAATACATCATTAAGAAAAAAATCTGTGAGTGCCAGTTGTGTACAATAGCAAATAGACATTTAAATGGTGCCTACCGATCGATGCCAGATTTAATACACAACAAGCTCTGGATTCAAATATTATTAAAATAGACATCCTCCTTTCTAGAGGCTGATAGTCCAGTGGGGAACAATAACACTTAAACAGATATTACATATATATATATATATATATATATATATATATATATATATATATACAGTTGACCCTTGAACAATGCAGGGGTTGGGGGGCCAATCCCCTGCCCCCATAGTTGAAAATTTGCGTGTAACTTTTGACTTCCCCAAAACTTAACTACTAACACCCTACCGTTGACCTGAAACCTTAATGATAACATAAAGAGTAGATTAACACATATTTTGTTTTTACATGTAGTATTATTTTTGTTTTTTGGGGTTTTTTGTTGTTGTTTTGTTTTGGGTGGTTTTTTTTAGGATTTTTTTTATTTATTCATTTGAGACACAGAGATACAGAGAGAGAGAGAGAGAGAGAGAGCATGAGCAGGTGGAGAGGCAGAGGGAGAGGGAGAGGGAGAAGCAGGCTCCCCGCTGAGCCAGGAGCCTGATGCGGGGCTCGATTCCAGGACCCTGGGATCATGACCTGAGCCGAAGGCAGATGCCCAACCATCTGAGCCACCTAGGCGCCCCTGTTTTTTTGTTTTTTTTATTTTATTTATTTTTATTTTTTTTAAAGATTTTATTTATTTGACAGAGAGAGACACAGCGAGAGAGGGAACACAAGCAGGGGGAGTGGGAGAGGGAGAAGCAGGCCTCCCACGGAGCGGGGAGCCCGATGCGGGACTCGATCCCAGGACCCTGGGATCATGACCTGAGCCGAAGGCAGACGCTTAACGACTGAGCCACCCAGGCACCCCTGTTGTTTTGTTTTTAAGTGGGCTCCACGTAGGGTCTGAACTCACAACCCTGAGATCAAGACAAGAGCTGAGGGCGCCTGGGTGCTCAGTTCGTCGAGCGTCTGTCTTCAGCTCAGGCCATGATCCCAGGGTCCTGGGATCAAGTCCCACATTGGGCTCCCTGCTCAATGGGGAGTCTGCTTCTCCCTCTCCCTTGCCCCCCCAAACCTGTCATGTTCTCTTTCTCTCTCAAATAAAGAAAACTTTGAGGAAGAGAAAATACATTTATAGTACTATACTGTACTATAGTACATTATATTGGGAAAAAACCTGGTATAAATGGACCCATGCAGTTCAAACCTATGTTGTTCAAGTGTAAACTGTAGTTCCTACTGTTACCCAAAACTGGGTTCGCCTCTTGATGGATATGGAGCCAAAAGACACATCCAAGCAAAGAATAGGAAAAGATAGGGTTTTACTTGCCACAAGTGAAAGAGAATACTAGAGATATTTCCCAAAGCAGTGTCTCCTTCAACAACAGAAAGTGGGCGAGTTTTAAACTAAAGGTGCATATATATTCATGGAAGGGCTTGCAAAATAGGGAATTCAGCATGGAATTGGGGCAAAAGTCATCTTAAGGGGACTGAACCCAGGTCTTAAGTTAATTGAAGACACGAGAGCTGGCAAGGGTCAGCATCATCAATTCTCTGGCTCCAGATGGTCCAGTATTTGAGTGCTCAAAGGGGCTTAAATCCTGCAAAGATGACTCAAGACGATGTGTCAATCTTTACTTTTGAAACAGCACTGGGAATTTTACCACAAAATTACCTGATTTATTGTCCCTGATATGCTTAGGCTATCTCCTGGCCTGATAATGTCTGTTTGTTCTCACATTCTTTTGTTTCCTTCAAATCATTATCTATTGAGGTCTATTCTGCAATTTCAACGCATCTCAGGAAGTTCTGCAAGAAATGTGCTTTGGGTAAGTAGTGCTGGTCAGGCATAGATTACAAGATGATCAGGGGCCTAAAGTGACTTTTCTCATGTCAAGAAAGCTATGCCTCGTCTTTCTTTTTCCAGGGATCCCTAACTATTTCTGCTTATACTACCAACATTAAATATGTTGTGAGAGCGAGGTTCTAAGGCTTTGAAAGATTAATGGGACAGATTCCTCTTGTGTAGGACCATAAAGAGATAGGGAAAATGAAGGGGCCCCATGAAGGGCTGCTTTTTTGCCCATTTTCCTGCTTCTATTCTTGCTAGGACCAGCACACCTGCCTTTCCTATTCCTTGTAATACAAATAATGTATGTTCTCTTTGTAAGGATCAAGGAGTTAATGATTTCTTTGGAGTCTTCCAGCACAATAGATAACTTCTTTTTATTTTTTAAAAGATTTTATTTATTTATTTGACAGAGAGAGACACAGCGAGAGAGGAAACACAAGCAGGGAGAGTGGGAGAGGGAGAGGCAGGCTTCCCGCTGAGCAGGGAGCCTGACGCGGGACTCTATCCCAGGACCCTGGGATCATGACCTGAGCCGAAGGCAGACGCTTAACGACTGAGCCACCCAGGCGCCCCGAAGGCAGACGCTTAACGACTGAGCCACCCAGGTACCCCACAATAGATAACTTCTAAGAATTGTCTAGGTGAGACCATGATGTGTATATTCCAGACCACCAGAGCTAGACATCTGGATGCCAAGACTCCCTAACTCCAAGGAATTAGTGACTTATGGAGGACACCTGGACCCTTTTAGTTCTGACCAGTTTCTGGGTGCCTGAGAGGACACTTACATCAGACCACAATCCTCAATAAAAGCCCCAGACCCAAACAAAAACAAGACACTTTCCTTTCCTTTCTGAGTCTCCCAGACACTCTGTATCTGCACTCTCACTATATCTTCAATAAATTCTGCTCTTACTTCCTCTTGGGTCACATTTGATTTCTATCCTGTGTGAAGCCAAGGACTCTCTTGGCTGGTCCTGCGGGACCCCCTCTGGGTCCTCAGACCCAGCCTGCCTCCATCATTAAGAGCTTGTAATTTAGAAGACTGATACTTAAATAGTCACCAGAAAGAATACTATATATCTGCCAACAATTCATCCCAAGGAAATCATTAAAGATGTGTGAAAAGATTTTTTTTAAGTTTATTTAAGAAGTATCTATACTCGGGGCGCCTGGCTGGCTCAGTTGGTGGAGCATGCGACTCTTGATCTCAGAGTGGTGAGTTCAAGCCCCAAGTTGGGTATAGAAATTACTCAAAAAAATAAAATCTTTAGGGGTGCCTGAATGGTTCAGTTGGTTGAGCATCTGCCTCTTGATTTTGGCTTGGGCTGTGATTTCAGGGTTGTGAGATCGAGCTCTGCATGGGTTGCACGCTCAAGTGCGCAGACTGCTTGGTATTCTCTCTCTCCCTCTCCCTCAGCCCCTCCCCCAGCTTGTGCACTCTCTAAACATACAGATAAATAAAATCTTTTTAAAAAATAAAAAATAAAATCTTAAAAAAAAAAGAAATCTCTACACCCAACATAGGGCTCGAACTCATCACCCTCAGATGAGGAGTCATATGCTCCTCTGAGCCAGCCAGGTGCCCCACAAAAAGATTTTTTTTTAAATTTATTTATGGGGTGCCTGGGTGGCTCAGTCGGTTAAGTGTCTGCCTTCGGCTCAGGTCATGATCCCAGGTTCCTGGGATTGAGTCTGCTTCTCCCTCTGCCTGCCGCCCCCCTGCTTGTGCTCTCTCTCTCTCTCTGATAAATAAATAAAATTTAAAAAAAGATTTATTTATTTATTTTAGAGAGGCGGGGGAAGGGCAGAGGGAGAGGGAGAGAATCTCAAGCAGACTCCCCACCAATTGGGGAGTCCGACTTGGGGCTCAATCCCCCGAACCCCAGATCATTACCTGAACTGAAATCGACTCAGCCACTTAACCTACTGAGCCACCCAGGTGCCCCCACAAAGATTTTTATATGAGATTCATCATAGTATTATTTATTGTAGCAAAACATCGAAGGCCACTTAAATGAACAACAGAAGGGGACGGGATAAATGAATTATAGCACATTCCTTGGATGGAACACATATACTAGAAACTTTAAATGTGAAGCTATAAATATACTTAAATGAAAGTGGGACATAGTCAAAATGTTTGGAAAGTAGAATAATATGGTGGGTCAGAGGACGATCTTGAAAACAGGAAGCACAATAATCAAATTCGTGGCCATGTTTCCAGGCTTAGAGGCCCTGGGCATCCTTAAAGATACCCAGCAGATAAAGACTACAAAGCAGCTTTTATAAATGTCAATCTAAATAAAGAGGCAAACTGAGGCAAGCTCAAAAAGATGAGTTTATTTGGGAATATCAGAGAAATTGCCATTCTTACACCCAAACTGTAGCAAGCTACAGAGGAGTCCAAATTCCAATTCCTCTATTTCCAAATAAACTCATCATTGTGAGCCTGCCTCGGTTTACCTCTTTTTAAAAAGATTTTATTTATTTATTTGAGAGAGAGAGAGGGAGAACACAGAGGAAGAGTGAGAGGGAGAAGCCGACGCCCGCTGAGCAGTGAGCCCGATGCGGGGCTTGATCCCAGGACTCTGGGATCATGTCCCGAGCAGAAGACAGACCCTTAACTGACTGAGCCACCCAGGTGCCCCAAGTTTACCTCTTTATTTAGGTTAATATTCCTTGGAGTCAGAGTGGGATCCAAAGGAGATGACCCCCGAAGAATGATGATCCAGGGCATCAAGTGACGTACCCACACGGAGCCTCCTGCACTAATCATTTCTGTGAGTCACGGTCTACTTCCCGGTTTGGTGAGTCTCTTTTAGGATTCTGAACCCCCTCCCTTCGGTTCAGCTTTCCGACTTCATTCAGGATCTGTTTAAGACTTTTTTTTTTTTTTGGTCGTACTCCTCTTAGTGAGTACTAGTTTGTTTGGTGAGTACTCCTTTGTTTTATTATTGGGAGCACATCAGAATTTTGGTATAATTCCTTTGGAATTCTTGCGAGTGTTAAAAAGAAAGCCATAGGCCCAAGGTGGCGTCATTTGTCCTCAGGACAGTCAACCAAGAATTAATTGCAAAGCCCTCTTCTTAACTAATTCTAGTCCCGGCTATTTGAATACACCTCCAGACCATCCTATAGTCCTCTAAGAACGCGAAGATCCCTCTCCTTATACTACATCCTTAGGCCCCCACTGCGGGGGGGCGGTGCAAATCCGCGATTGGGCTCCGGAACTCTTCAGGCTCCGCCCTCTAACTGGCCTATAAACTTCAACCCGTTCCTGACATTTCGATCCCTCCCCCTGGCGTTTGTAGGCTCCACCCCCTAGAGTGGATTTTTTTTTTCCAGGCCCGCCCCTCAGCCAACTGCACGCCCCCAACACTCTCCAGGCCCCACCTCCTCAGAAATGCCTTGCGAAGCCCCAGCGCCAGGGATAACCATCCAGCCCTGCACCCACAACTAGCCATGGAACATTCACCCACCGCAGTAACTTTCCCAGGGTCACCTCCTGGAGGAATAGTCTAGGATAACGCCAAGGCTCCGCCCCTCGAAGCTCCCTCCAAGCCCCGCCCCGCCGCCAGTCGCACCCATTAGCCCCACCCAGGGGAGTAACTAACAATCCCGGGTCCTCCACTTCGGAATCCGGCTCCACTCAGACCGCGCCCCCCGGGAGGCCCCGCTCCGCCCCCGACACGCACCCGCGTTGGGGCGCAGGCGCAATGTGGCGCCCGTCCTGCGTACCAGCGCCGCCACGTCGGCTGCAGCTCGGGCCGCCAGGGGGCGCGCGTCCAGCCGCGCCAGGAGCTGCCGGGCTCTGGGGCCCGCCCGCTGGGGAAGGCCCCGGCCTGCGCGGGTGGAAAGAACAGGTCAGCACCCGCCCGAGCCTCGGCGAACCCCCACGCTCCCCGACGTCCGAAACCTACAATGCCCCTCAAGATCTTCGGCGCCCCCCCGACCACTCTCTCGATAGTTTCGGAGGTCTCCCACTGCCCCTCTCAACTCCCGCGACCCCCGACCATCGCGGGTATGCCCGTGGACCCCCGCCTGCGCCCACGATATCCCTGGAGAGAGCTATCTGACCGAAATATTCCTGGACACTTCCCAACACCCTGGAACTATCTCTGGAGGTCTCCGACTGCCCCTTCATAACCAGATTCCAAACTCTTTCCGCACAGTAGCGAGAGGGACCCCGATTCCCCCAGATGTCCCGACAGAGGACGGTCTGCCCCCGCTGTGGCGCCGGCAACCCCGATTCCCCTTCCAGATATCCTAGGCAACCTTGATGGCCCACGGAGCTACAGTTGCCCCTCCATTTGTACCCAGAGGCCCCCCCCCGCCTAACCGCCACCCACCCCCCCGCAATTCACTACAGACCCTGAGTGCCCACAGGTGTCCCCAGTGACCCCGGGCAGAGCCCTGTGGCACATCTCCCCGGAGACTCCTGAGAGCCTCCGGGTCTGGTGCGCAGCCCCACGGTGCGGGTGCGGGTGCGGGTGCGGGTGCGGATCGGGGACCTCGAGCCCAACGCCGGCCGCCCGGCGCCCGCCCGCCACTTGGGCGCCAGGGCTGCTTTGTTTACCACCTGTCGGAAGGAAAAGGTGAGGAGCAGACAGACGGGGCGAGGAGTGGCAGGGACGCGCCCAGTCCCCCCTCCCCCGTACCTCCTCTGCTCCCCCTAGGGTCCGTGGCGCCCCCCGCGCGCGGCTGCATGACCCGAAGTCCGCCCGGTGGACGCAAGACCGCCAGCGACGCGTTTGGAGCTCCTGGGCGCGCTCACCTGGCGACCCGCCCGGGCCTGGATGCGGCTGCGGCCGCCCGGTCCCGTGCCCGGAGCCCCGACCCGCGCGCTGACCTACCTGGCCGCCGGCAAGGAGGCCTGGCTGTGGGAGCCAGCGCGAGCGCTTGGCCTCGCTCTGCCTCAGGCGCCGCCTCTGTTAGCCCCGGAGCCTGGGCTGGGCTCCTTTTTCCACCCAGGAGGGGTTGTTAGTCCACGAGCGAGAAGGGGAAGTCGAGGCCCAGAGAAGTTAAGGGCCCCGCCCGAGCTCTGACAACTAAGAACGGGGGTGCAGAAGTGGAGCCCACGTTTACCAGGGAATTCTGCAGCCTGTAACGGAGCTTTGCTCATAGTAGGGCGGGCACTCAGTAAATTTGCAGAGACTGTTTTCTACTTGGGAAATGGAAGAGTCTGTCGGGCTGGGCGGCTGCGGGCGGGGTGGGGGGTGCTTGGAGCCTCGGGGGCCATGGGAAGGTTTGGGGCCCTGAGCAGGATAGGGCTGGGGGACTCCAAAAGCCGGGAAGGGCAGGTGCCCTGGAGAGTGGAGGGGCGGTAGGGGCCTGCACTTGAGGAGGCTTTCAAGGCCCCTGGGTGGGAGGGGTCGCCAGCCAATGAGAGGGGAGAAATGAGGCCCCTCTTAGGTACTAAAAGTGGGGGGTGGCCTGGAGACAGAGGTCCCGAGGGGGGAGCCCTTGGGCACAATGCTACTGTAGTGGAAGGAGGAATGGGGTGCGGTGAGAGACAGCCTGTGACCACCACTTTGTGGAGGAAGAAACTGGGGCCACAGGGGCTCGGACACCTACCTGTCCGGGACCCCACAGCCGGCCAACGACAGCAGGGGCCTCAGGCGGCTTACCCCCAACAATCACTGGGGCTGTGACTGTTTCACTATGGACACTGTGGACACTTTCACTGTGGACGCACCGTGTCCTGACGTCCATTCTGGGGGGCCGGGCAGCCTCTCTCGTCCACCTTTCAGGGGTCGGGTGTTGTTCTAAGTGAGGGGGAGGGAATGGTCCCTGCTTCCCTTCCTCCTGCAATCTCTTGGCCCTCCCGCCTCTGACCTGACCTTGTCTTGCGGGGGC